>NW_020838022.1:7805525-8060071 GCF_003676395.1 Aethalodelphis obliquidens | reverse complement strand
CACACACACACACACACACACACACACACACACACACACACACACACTGACCCCTCTCTCCATGGAAGAAGTTTCTGGAATGAATAAATAAACGCATCAAGGAATGCACCAACGAATCAACCCTACTTATGAAATACCTCCAATGCACTATAGTAAGCTTTGAGAGAACAGTCTGGAAAACCCTAGTCCGTACTGCTTGGTTGGCAGTTGCGTTACCTTCTACGTTTGTCATTTTCTGTGTATGTTATGCCTTGTACTAGCATGTCAGCTGCAGCTTTCTCTCTCCCATGTGCTTACATGATGCCTTGGACCAGCAGCCTTCATTTTTTCCCCTGCTCTTCATTGTGAGGCAAGGTCTGCAACTCAACGACAACCCCATATCCTTGTTGACCTTCAAGGAGCCCCCTTCAGAACAGAGGTTCAAGCAGGCCTCATCCTTAGCGGAGCTCCAAACCCACAACGGGCTGAGACTTTGGAGCCAGAAAAGCACTGTGGGCCTCAGACAATCCATTTTCGAGAGTAGGCAAAAACCCAAACACCACCTGTTTTCAATATGAGCGTCTCCATTACCAAACACACATTTTTACTTAGGTCTCAAATTAGGTGGACTGCTGAACCAGCCTCCAGTTCCCCAACAGCCCAGCCCTCTCCAGAGTAGGGATCCGCCTGTATAATCAGCTTGCCTGCGCCGTGGTGGTCTGTCTGGCATCCACTCATGGTGCCTTCCACCCTGAGTCGTCACTCAGCTTATCTGCAATCCACGTAGCCACCCGACAAGTTTGGCCGCATTGCCAGAGAGGCTCCTGCCTGTTATAAAAACAGTGAGTAGGATGGGCCCGGCCTTCCCTCGGGGAAGCAGCCGAAAGTATAGACTAAATGGAAACCATCTTCCTCTTGGCCAGTCATGACAAGGTTCTGGAGACCATCTTGGTGGCACGTTCTCTGGAGGATGTGAAACAGTCGAGTGGCTGGTGTTTTTCGGAGCTAATGAGTGATTTGGGAAACTTGGAAGCAGCCTCCCACGCCCTGCCCTTCCGCACCGCCCTCTCCTCAAATCCCTCAATGATGATGTCATTGCTTCGGCTGAAGACGTTGCTCCCTGTCAAACTGCAGATGCTCCAGGAGGGAAAGCACACCATCCGAGTCTCTAGGGTAGGAAGAGACTGCTACCTGGGAGGCTGAGGGGGCCCGGGACAAACCTGGCCTTCCTTAGTTTTTTTTTCCAGTTTCAGAATTTGTCTGTGAGAGATTGAGGCTCCGATGGGTCTGAGCACTGATCACGCCAGCGATGACGGCTGGAGAAGCAGGTCATGGGTGACAAGACGACAAAGGCCAATGTTGAAGGAAGCTGGATAAGACCACCAAGCTGATAGGACCTCCTGATGCAGCCTCACACCAGCCCACCATGAGTCCATGCAGTCATGAAATCGGTGACTTTTAACGACAGAGCAGGACTTGCAGTTCCAAGCATGCTGCTTCCTCCTCCCAAGTACGGATGTGAAGCACTGTTCACGTGACCTGCCTTCGGAAGCCACTTCTGAGTCGAGCGAGAAAATCTCTCTCCTTTCATAATCACATCTCATTTTCGAGCAAAATTACTTACCTTGAGACTGAGGGCACCCCACGAGAACCTGGCTTCCTTGGCATCTATGTAATATGCAGAAGGATCTGGTTAGTGACAGAACGCTGTGTCCAGTGCATCAGACTTGGCCTTTACTAACTTCTGGCTATTCAAAAAATTATATCCATCTTCAGAGTCAGGAGATGTGCCCCAAAGTGGGGGGGACTCCAAGTGTGCCACAGGCTGGGACAACACTCCCTACCGAGTAACAGGAGCAGTGAGTAGCTGACCTCTTGAGGGAACAGGAGACACCACTGGAAAAATGAGGGCACATCTGTTAAAGGAGAAGAATGGCCAAGTATGACTATTGGGAATTGGGAACAGTTTTCTGAAGGTTGGTTCCACAGGCTATGTCAGACTCTTGGCCACTGTTAGAGAAGAATGAATCTGCCTTAACCATATTTCCACAAAGCCAAAACCAAATCCAAAAGGGAGGAGTAGGGCTGCTGCAAGGATAGTGGCTTCAGGGTTGGTGGTGGAGGGAAGGAACATGAATCAGGAGGATGGTGAAAAGAGGGGGTAACATATAGATGGAATCAACTCTAATTTGAAAAGATACATGCAACCCAATGTTCATAGCAGCATTATTTACAATAGCCAAGACATGGAAACAACCTAAGTGTCCATCAACAGATGACTGGATAAAGATGTGGTACACACACACACACACACACACACACACACACACACACACACAGTGGAATACTACTAAGCCATGAAAAAGAATGGAATTTTGCCATTTGCAACAACATGGATAGACTGGGAGGGCATTATGCTAAGTGAAATAAGTCAGACAGAGAAAGACAAATACTGTATCTCACTTATATGTGAGATCTGAAAAATACTACAAACTAGTGAATATAATAAAAAAAGAAGAAGACTCACAGATACAGAGAACACACTAGTGGTGACCAGTGGGGTGAGGAAGGGGGGAGGGGCAAAAAACAGGTAGGGGATAAAGAGGTACAAACTATTAGGTATAAAATAAGCTACAAGGGCTTCCCTGGTGGTGTAGTCGTTGGGAGTCCGCCTGCCAATGCAGGGGACACGAGTTCGATCCCTGGTCCGGGAGGATCCCACGTGCCGCGGAGCGGCTGAGCCCGTGCGCCACAACTTCTGAGCCTGTGCTCGAGAGCCCGTGAGACACAACTATTGAGCCCGCGCACTTCGAAGCCACCGCGGCGAGAGGCCTGCGCACCGCAACGAAGAGTGGCCTCCGCTCGCCGCAGCCGGAGAGAGCCCGTGTGCAGCAACGAGGACCCAACACAGCCAAAAATAAATAAAACAAAATAAATAACTTTATTAAAAAAAAAAAAGCTACAAGTATATATTGCACAACATGGGGAATATAGCCAATATTTTATAATAACTATAAATGGAGTATAACTTTAAAAAATTGTAAACCACTATATTGTACACCTGTAACATAATATTACAGTACGTCAACTATACTTCAGTTCAAAAAAATGTGATATCATGTCTCTGACAATGCAAGCATATTTATGGGCAGTCTTCCCAGCTGGACATAGAGAAAATCTTTCCATAGCATCATACTGAGATTCGAGAACAATTGACTAGAATCCATTATTCTGGTGAGCCTGGACAACTACTTTTGGTCTGGTTAGGCAGTGGTGATCCATGTAGTCAGAGAAGAACAGTCACTGGGGGACAAAAGGTCCCTTAATCTCTACCCTAGACTCTCCCTGGGACATTGTCCCCAACCCCTACCCACTGCAGCCCAGCAATCAATGCTACCAAGCCCTTGAACTGTCATGGCCAAGGCGGGAGCCATTGTTATTCCCCATTCATCTGGATTCACGTGAACACAGCAAATACACCGCCCTACACTGCGTGAAGGTGGCGCCAATGGAAATGATCTCCTCTTCCCACAGGGACAACCAGTTCAGCTAGGCTTCTCCAATCTAACCTGGGAAGGAGCAATGTGGGACTCACATACAATGACTACTTTCAAAGCTAATGCTGCAATGCATTTCCTTAAAACATTTTCCCCCAAAATGTTAGTTATTAGGATATGCTATGGTCTAATCTCTTGTTAAAATTTAAACCAGTCAAACCCAAAATGGGTTTGAATTATGAAAAATATTTACAGATCTTAATGAAGACAAGCCAAAAATTTCCCAGAGTTATTTGGTTGTTTATTTTTTTAAGTATCTCTTGGCAACACATATGAAGTTGCAAGGAAATTTTAGTTAGAAACATCTGAAAACTTCCATTTCCAGTAAACACTGACAGCAAGCAACTTCAAAGGCTCTGTCACCTAATCACTGAGCAAACAGTACGTGTGTGGACACTTTGGAGTCGGCAGAAAACGCTTTCTAATATTTAGAGCTCCCTAGAGATAACATGGCTTGTTAAGTGGTGAGATCCCTGCCACTGGAGGTGTTCAAGCAGTGTTTGGGCAACCACTTGGCAGGACTACTGTAGAGGACAACCAATCACTAAAGATTCAAGATTGACCTGGATGTCCTTGAAGAGACCGTGGGAATTGAGTTGAGCTGGTATGTCCAGAAGGTGATGAATTTCTTTCTTTGTAGCTCTACACTCTGGAATCCCTGAAGCTCAATGAAGCTGTCTATCCCCGCCAAAGTTGCTGATGCCTAATGCACTTCCCCACCCCAGATGCATCAAGAGTGCCCTATAGGCCTACTGGTGTTGCCCTCTGGTAGTGCACAGGTGTAGTCAACCCAGTTGTTCACCTACCCAATAGATGTTCCTCCCTTCTTCCTTGCCGATCATCCCCTAATTTATTCAGGGTAGTGTTCATCCCCCTCCCTGTAGCCACGTCTTTCAGGTAAAACTGGCCTCCGACCAGGGCATGAATCTCGGTTAGCCTTCATACTCAACAGCTCAGGGCATGTGAGCTGATTCTAGGCAATGAGAGGTGAGGGGATGTCTGCTGGACGAGGGTATTAGCTCTTCAAAGGAGACTTGAGAATGAAAAAAAGAGTCTCATTGCTACCAGCAGGAAGTTGCGTGTGAAGATGTATTATTACTACAACTGTGACAGCTATCTTTTTTTTTCAGCTTTATTGAAGTTTTACAACCATCTTTCAACCATGAGCAAAGCTATCCAACATGCTGAAGTTGGCAAAGTTGAAAGATGGAAAGGCTCTGGATCCTTCATAATGACGTTGAGACGCAACCATCCCTGGAGCTTCCCTACATCGCGGCGTCTTGTTATGCGAGATGATAAATCCCTTGTTGTTTAAATCATTTTGAGTTGGATTTATCCTAACTTGTAGCCACGAGCGTCTTAACTAATACCACAATCTTCGATCGGATCTCGTCCTCTCAATGTCTTATAGAGATTTGGCGAAACCACTCTTTTAATCCATGTGGTCTGGGCCAGAAGATTACAGGAAAGACAGACAAGGGGATTACTCAGAATCACCCGTTCACTCCAATAATGGTCTTCCAAGACCACTTCGGATTCTTTGGGGAGATACAGGTGGGAATTTGATCCTGGGAAACACTTCTGCATAGCTTTCTCCTTTCTCCCTGGCAACTCTGGAATCAGAGGAGCCGGTGCAGCTTCCTTATGTGACCCGGAGAGAAAAACCTTTCTTTACAAAGCAGATGGCAACTCCCCAGGAACTCAGAGTCTGGCGGGAAATGTGGGAGAATGGTGGAGAGAGGTGGGGTGGGGATGGGTGGTCAAGAGGCTGAAGAGGTGCTCACCTGAGTGTCCTGCTTGCCTGCCTCCTGGGTAAAAGGCTTAGTGTGTGGAATTCTCCTCTAGGGGCTCTGGTAGAGACGAGTAGAAAGACGTGTATTTTAGGGATGGAGAACAGTGAAAGGTCAGGGTGGAGGGGTAAAGGGACCCTTTGGAGCTTCTCCTGTTTTGAACCCTCAAATCAGAATATGTCATCATTAGAGAGTTAGAATATTTTCTTGCCAGCAAGAAGCAGGTTTCACACTCCCATCTGCTCATTTTCTAGAAAACCTCACTCTTTGATGTAAATGCAGCTTTCCTGCTATCACTCGGCAATAGTCGGTGTCCAGGCTAGCTCCATTCTAAATGTGGACAGTTCCCAGCCCACAGAGAGGGCGCCAAGAGGGCAGATGGGGCCACGATCTTAGAGTCCCTGCAGCTGGAGCTCCTTCCTGTCCAGGCCCCAACCTGTTTCTCAGCTCCTGAAGTCTAAAAGAGAAAAGCCCAGCAAGAAGTCAAGCTTTGCAGTTTTCAAACTGTGATCACCCAAGGGGCAAAATGACACAAGCCACCTGGGACCGCAGGAGGCAAGCAGGCAGGGATTCTCCTTAACCTGATGGTTATTTGGCCCGTTCATCCCTCAAGCTGGCCGTCTAATGCTTGCAGAGGTTTCCCCACTCCCTTGCAATCCCAAGGTCCCTGCAGGACGGTGTCTGGGGAACCAGACTCCAAGGATCCTTCTCTGTGTTTCTCTGCAGAGCCAGGAGGCCAGAGCAGAAGGGTGTGGCCTAAGATGCCTTGGAGCTCTGGAGGGCCTGTGTGGGCAGAGGCATGCAGGTGAGCTGGAAGCAGTGCCCAAAGAAATGGAGATGTGTGCGTGTGCATGGCTGGCATGCAAGGGTGTGATGCGCTGGGAGGCCAGGAGGAGCGCTTTTAATGTGTCTGACTGCATTCTGAGTCTGGACGTCCAAAAAGTACTCCTTGGGTGGAACTGGGTTGTCTTCACCAGTAAGTTCCAAGTCAAGATCGTCTGGGAGAGGCTAGAGTGTACGGGGCTATGAAGGGAGCTGAGCCTTTAGGCTGTAGAGTAGTGTTGAGCACGTTGTCAAGCCCAAGGACGACCCCATACTTAGTTCATCTTCTTTATACACCCTGGGCATCAGGTCAAATCCTATTCAATTACTTGCGTTAGCTTGTGCCCCCCTTGAATTTTCAATTCCCTTGCCTGGTTTTTGAGAGCTTCGTATTGACCGCCCCCCCCCCCCGCCCCGCTTCCTTAGTCCCATACTAGCAAACGCATCGCCTCTGCATTTTACGCACATTTCCTTTCTGCCGCCTCACTACGCATACCTATCACACTACCATCCCCAGACCAGTTAGTCCCACATCCCCGTTTCTCCCCAGTGGCTTCCTGACGATAAGGACCCCATCTGACTTACATGCTCCCTCGTCCTCCCATCCTCCCTCGTCCTCCGCTGCAGAAACCAAGGCCAGACGTGTCATAGATCAGATTACTGCCCCAAATCCCATGTGATGTTGGAGGCCCACATATCCAGAGCCATTAGAGACCTCTGCTCACCAATAGCTGGCCTCTCTAGGTAGTTCATCTTTGGAGTCTGTTTCAATATGACAAGGACGTGCAAATTCGTTTGCTTGTACATTTCTCCAAATGGGAACTTAGCAGACAAATCACACAATGTGAGGCACAAAAGGATCCAGCGAGCCCTGACTTGTGTGGAGGCCAGTGGCCCAAGGGGCAAGTTGCAGAACACCAGTCCCTCACAGCAACCTCGGACGCTGCCTTCCTCCCCCATACCACCCTGATCCACCTCTTGGATCCAGGGATTTCTTTCATCATCAGCGTACAGCATCTTTGGTTTATCCAGTTATATAACTCACTACTCATTGAGTAAGGGAAGAAACCCTCTTTGTTCAAAATGGACCATTTACACATTCTAAGAAGGCAGTTGGCTAAACTTTAGTTATAGAAATTCACCCTTCCCACAACTCCCGATTCTAGAGGTGTGATTCTCCTCAGACTAGTGAGGCCAACACTTGCCTTTCATTTGGAGGCAAAGTCCTCAGTCCCTGCCGATCTTAAATTACATCTCTCTGGACCTTGTAACAAGGTCTGAATACCTCTAGTCAAGGACCTTGCAAATCTTTCTAGCACACACTGTCTGATGGGCATGCTAGGACATATGTTCAGGAAACAACCAACAAAAGCTCCAGGGTTCTCTCCCCTCCGCCCCCTTGTCCGAGGCAGGAAATGGCAAGTCAAACTCTCTTGACCCTAAAGCACACATTTTGTCTTCAGATGTTGTCCTTTCTAAGATGAACTGAGACCAGCCCAGCAGGAGGAACCTATTGTTACACTCCCCAGGCTAGAGCAGCCCCTGTTATCTCGGATCTTTGTGTCCAATCTCTGACCCAGGTGTAACTTTCAAGGTGGAATCTTGTCAAGGGCTCTTTAAGAAGCCCAGATACTATTCACTGGGCTCCATTTATCCCATCTGTTCTCACAAAGCTCCGGCTGATTAAGCAGGTGTGAACGTTCCCAACGTAAACCATGGTATTCTTCTCAACAGATCAAGGCAGCTGTCCGGGCACCCCCAGAGCCCATTCACACAGGGTCACGTGAGGCTGTCCTGCAGAGGACAGACAGGTTCACTTGACTTAATCCCAGTTCTTCAAGAACCAGCAAGTAGAGACCACATGGTCCCTTGCACTATCATCCGAGCTCTTTCTGTTTTGAAATCGGGCTGAGCAAAGAGCCACTGCCACTGCGGTTAGAAAACCTCGGCATCATCAAGATTTGTCTCCAGGTGGTCCTGGACTCCTTGCCCTGAACTCGGGTCAGCCAAGTCAACCAGTGTCTGCCATGACCCTTACCCTGGCCCTTCCACAGGACCAGGACAGCTCTACGTGCAGCAAGCCTGACAAGCCCCGTCCCCCTTCCTGATGATTCAGGGAGGTGGAATAAGGGGAAAAGGGTAATCAGAGGAAAAATACCACTTGAGATAAACAGGCTTTTGTGGCAGACCAACCTCGGTTCCAGACCTGGTTCTTGCATTTCTTACCTGTCACCCCTTGGACAAGTTACCCAGCTTCTTCCAGTCATTTGACACATCTGCAAAATGGAGGGATTTCTACTCTGCCGGATCGTGTGAGATCATTGCCGTGGCCCAGCTTTTGTGCCAGGCACACAGGTTCATCCCACCTCGCTGCTCAGTCGAGAGGTTACAGGTGAATTAACGGCAAGGAACTGCTTTCCCTTTTACAGTAAACATGCCCAAATAACTGTTCCTTGCTGCTGCCAGAGCTCGTTCCAAAGTACTCAGAACTCCAACAGAATAACAACAATTTTTCCTTACACTTGAGAGACATGAGAGCAGGGGCACTAAAGACCTTGAAAGGCAAATGTAGTGAAAGAGGATTGAGATCCTACTGCATGTTCAGAAAATCATCCACTGACCATGATTATTTCTTTCTGGCCAACCTGACACCAACTGCCCATGCCGTGAGCCACCAAGAACAGTGGGTTACAGGCAGCTTGAGGCTGTCCATGGTGATGCAGAAAAGCAAATCCCAGGCAGTGGTAAATCTAAGAAGTTCTATCTGGAATGCATTTTATATGTGCATGTGTGTATATATTTTTTTCTTGGCAGGAGACTTACCTTCCAAATTATGTTTCCCTTAGGCTATTATTAAAATAGTGTGCATTTCCCAAACACACACCACTACCAGCAGGGCAGCCCATAAGTGACCGGGATAGTCTAACTGGGTAGAGTCTAACTGGGATTAAGTGTTTGAAAATACACAAATACACCTCTGTGTGTAGATATGATTGTGTGTATACACACACAAACACACAGGACTTCCAACTCTGTCTGCTAAGAAACACAAGTGCAGAGAACTTTGATCAAAGTCCATAAGACCTTTAGAAAAGCATGTTGGGTCAACACACATGTGCTGTTTTTTCAATTCTTTAACCACACCTGTCACCTTTCATCAGCTTTAACCTGACAGGATTGACACATGAAAACCTTATTCTTTACAATGATCCCGTATTATTTTTTCAGAATTCCCAACATTTAAATGTCAAAAGTAGAGTAAAATGGGCATTTAATTCCGCACATGGACACTCATGCTGAGAAATGGATTTCTGTAGTTTTTACTGATTAATTCCGAATTTAGAAATCACTTCAAACATTGATGAGTAAAACTTTAATCTTACATGAAAACTGAATGTGGACATTTGCATATCCTAATGATTCCTCTACCGCCGGACGGATAAATCACGCAGTAACCCAGACGATCTAGTTACACGTTTTCCTAACACTCTCACCTCCATCCTGTGTGGCAGCTGATGGTGCTTCCAGGCATTTGGGCGTGAGGAAACATTAAGAGTACTTCATTCTATTAAATATGAGTCGATTCCAGAGCACATTTCATTTCTGAACCATTTCCAAGCATTGAGAGTGGTATTAATGTGCTGTGTTCTAAGAGGATCTTCCCAATCGCTTTTGCCAATGTCTTCTTCACTGGTGATGATATGGAAATAAAGCGCCAAAAATGAAGCTCAATGAACCACAGGCAGCATCCTAATTGTGCACTCCAGGATGATAGCACTACAACGCCCAACTGCTCCTCGTCAATTCCATGTTTGTTTCTTGAAAAATTACCTAAATTAATCTGGGCCAAAATGCAGTAAAAATCCCAACTGTGGTAGCATGGAGAAGCCATGCCTTTAGAACAGGAATCCATGATCTTTAGGGACCCCTCTTCCTCCTCTCAATACTTTTTAAAGTTAATCTAAAAAATATGAGATGATTGGGTATAATATGCTACCTTTCATGTAAAGAGGCAAAAAAGAAAAATCTATTCATATTTGCTTCTATTTGTATAAAGGAACTTCAATTAATAAGTTTATCTAATGTGTGGGAGGTAACTGGGCAGATGGATGCAGGAACAGGACAGAAACTTGCGCTTTGCACCTTTATAGTACGTGTTTTGGTTTTTAAACCCTGTCTATATATTACCTACGTAAAAACTAAATTAGACAAATAAATATTATATGGCATTTGCCTTACTGATGGACTCAAAACTCCTATGTTACCAGGTTATCTTTCAGGTATTTTGCACATATATAAAAAGGATTTTTACAAGAAAATAATAAGGAGTTTAAAAGTGGAAACTGAACTTTTAAAGTATAATGTATCACGGAATGCCGAATTATATTTTTCCCACTAAGCTTTAAGTTGGAAGAAACTTCTCAGTGCTTTTTTATTTCAAAAAAGAAAGTTGTATTTGGTAGTCTGGTATTTGCTTGAGAGTGAGTGCACACACACACACACACACACACACACACAGAGGCTTCCTGTAGTAGTTATTAACATACTACCTTTTAGCTATGCAAATGGACATAGTCTGCCAACACAAAAGGGCAAGTAGAATTTTGTGTAGCACCATCTATACCTATTTTTATTCTGGTCTGTCATCACACATGATACATTTTACTTCAAAAATTTAACTGTTAATTTTCGTAAAAAATTACCCGCAAACTGTTAGGTTTCTAACACTCAGGAACTAAAGTTCAAAAATTTAAGTCAATCGTTTGTATGGTTTTATCAAAATCATAGGTGCTAATTACTGACTTTTTGAAATAAAGTACAAATCTAAGTGTCGTAAAATGTTGTTTCTTAAGGTACAGATGAGAAACGACTTTGTAAAGCACGAACCCTTCACGTGCTATTAACTGAGGCTTTGGAAAAGTAAGGTCTCCTCACAAAGCTTTTTTTCTACCTCATATGCTAAACTCTTAGGTTTTAAAATATTCAACTTGCCTTTATTCCTGTTTTGGGGAGGGTGTGGGGGTGTGAGCCTGCCAGCTGGTTAGAAGCCAAGAGTTATCCAGTCAGACCTGAGTGGAAAAGTCTAGGATTTGTTTATTTCATATTCAAGTTCAAAAGCAAGAGACAATTTAAATAATAACAGAGTAACAGGAAAAGAAATGCAAAGAAAGAAAACAAATCAGTTAGACTCCAGAAGAACCTTCAAGAATATTTAATTCGGAAAATGTTATTGGTTTCGAGAACTTGACTGAAAGAAAACAGCTGGGCAGAGTTCAAGGTTTTAAATTAAAAAACAATCTAACAAAGTCTATGGGGATAACTCTTTGAGCCACATTTTGGAGACCAGATTCATTTCTACCAAGTAAAAATAATAGCAGTCTAAGCTAAAAAGGAAATTCCTCACAACTGAGGTAGTTACTAAGTATCAGCACATTTTCCAAGTTCTCACAAGGCAGCTTAGCTATTTACAATCAATTTTTCCTCATACATAAATGGAGCGCCTTTTCAATTTTATGTCTTCTGTGATTTGTTTAAAAAATAAAAGAACAAAACACTTATACACACCAGCCAGAATATGCCTATTTTATTAACATCATGCTTTAATAAATAACTGGCTACTTCTAATAAAATTAAGCCTCTGTTGACAACAGCCCCCAATATTCCATTTTGTCCATTCTACAGAATTTGGTGTAAAAAGTTGAAGGAAATGTAGACCCTGAGCTATCAAGTAATTATGTTTCAATATAAAAATAGAGAATTACTCTTACAACTGAAGATTAAACAATAACACAAACAACCTCTCTGTGGGTTTCAGCTTCCGTGGAATTGGTTGGGATCTTAATGGCCGTCTAAAGCAGGAAGAGACTTGCAGAGCGTGATTCTTTCTGAAGACTTCTGGGAACTCTTTTTAACGTGGTTTTGTTACGTTCTCATAGTTTTATGGGCTGTCATTTGGTAAGGACTCAAGGAGAGAAAGGGCTCCAAAGGGGCCAAGGCAGTGCTTACTTACTCTTTGGCCTGGGACAAGAGAGAATGGCCTTTGCCCGTTCACCCGAGCGGCTAAAGGTCATCACTAAGATGTGGTCTTCTCAGCTCTACCTACTCCGACTCCTTCCCCGCCCCCCGCCAAATCCTGCCAACACATGAAAAACAATCTGGACACTCAGATCTCCCCAAGTGGGCTGCTTGGCTCACAGGGTAGCACACAGCTGTGAACCATGCATGGCAAGACCCTTGCCTTTCCGATCAGACGGGGCTGGGAGAGAAAAAGACTCAAATAAGACATCTTAAATCTCTTTTAAAAAAAAAAACAACCCTGGGATCCAAAAACAAACACAAATACACCTGCTCGGACGAAAACGTTGCTTGAGTGTTGATAGTTACTCCCTGAGCCCAGGCTGTACCCCAGTTCTGGCTAGCCCCCAGACAGCTCCCTCTATATGACCGGGGTTGAAATCTGCAACAAGAAGGACCAAATGAGATTGTTGGGATATCAATTCAAGGAGGGTCAAGTGTGGACATGAAGACCAGCAAACGGTGGGCGTGCTCACTTGCCTGGATAAAAAAACCAAACCAAACCAAACCCACCCCCAAACTAAGTGTGAACAGGTGATAACTACGATATCCTGCATGCCTTATATCTTTCGAGGGAGAATGCAACAGGAATCTTCTAGATGGACTACACTTTAAGCGGCTTCAAGAAATGGACCTGTGATCTTAGTTTATACAATCCAACTCAACCAAAATGGGTAGTCTGCAGTCTCTTCCAGTCACCAGCTATAAATGAAGTATAACCTTCTTCTTGTACTGATGTTTGAATACAACCTGACAAGTGACTCAGAAGCCCCCTTGCGCCTTCACATTCTGTCCTAACTTAATAAACATTTTTAAAATGACCTCCTCTTCTCTCCAGATAAGGCAACTAAAAACAACAGGGATAAATGGCAATTTTACTGCTTGTTGGGCTTTTTCTTTTAATAAGGTAACATGATAAATAAAACCTGCTTCTGTACAGCTATTTAATATTTCAGAGATACGTACACGTTACATGCCAAGAAAGGACCCTGGTTTTCTTGTAAGAAACAAGGTGAGACCGTATTGAAGAAGAAAAAAAAAAACCCACAAACAAACAGAACAAAAACAAAAAAAAACAAACAAACAGAGTGATAAAAATCACAAATGCACAACTAACTACAGTTCTGTACCTACACTGTTAGCCACATTTAACATGATTCTGAGGAATCAGGACCGACCTTACGTACAAATCCCCTTTTCCCGCAGAACTGAATGAAAAAACAAAGTCAGCATCTTTTAAACCAGTGGCCACATAGTAAAAACTGTACATTGTTGTCCATTCATTTAAAAAGCAAAGTCACTAGGATGGTATAAAAGTGATAACCGGTGCCTTTTTGATGATGAACACTTCTTCTCTAAGGTTGAGAATTATCTCCATTCTCCCTGCATAACCAGGGACAAGATGCAGAAGACAGTGAGGAGGTAGGGCTGGGCCCCAGCGGGGACCCCAGCGCTGCTGGCTTTATCGCTGACGCTCTTCCCAGAGTGGTCAGTTGCGTTATACTCAAACTCCGAAGGGCACTGCTGATACTCACATCCGCTTCCACTTCCTTCTCCACTGCTCTCATCACCTATTTTTGAAAAAAAAAAAAAACAATGGAATAGAGATTTCACTCTGCTGCTTCTCATCACAAGGTATATAACAATTTGTCCTTTAGAAGCACAAATGCTTACTGATATCAAAGAAGTCCACATCATTCCCATTATAAGCATTCTTCATTTTACTGGTCATAACTCGAAGAGCCATGATTTGACGAAGGATCAGTATGTCCGGTTTGCTGGTGTCAACCTGGACCTCCGGATTATTGCCCTGGTTGGCTAATCCGTTTCCTGTCACTGCAAACAGGTACCTGCAATGAGGAATGACCCCATTCACATGATCAGTAAAACAAAAAGTTACAGAAGACAGTCAAAGATTCCTGCCTAGGTTCTAGCATTTTCCACGGAGTGCAATGAAATGCAAGTGCTTGCCTTTCGAATAACTTGAATCTCTCCTTTTCCTGGGTATACATTATGTTTCTCCAATCTGACTGTGACCTTTTTGAAAACTACCCATTTCGTGGAGGTTGGTGGGTCAGAGTGAAGTGGGTACTTGTCTAACTTACTGAGTATGTAGGGGAGGGACACAGAGCATCGTCAAGTAAGAGAATGAGACCCTTGGAGAACTGGTACTTTATGAGGCCAGGCCGTCAAGCACAGGACCACAGGTATAAAACATTAAAAATAATGACACTATTAAAACCGCTCAATCCCTCATTGCAGCTGTAACACCAGCTTATAACCACTGTCACAAACCTTTGACCCAGAACTCTTTGCAAGTAGCTGGGGGCCTTCCTGACACTTCTACAGCAGAGCCAATTCCTAAGAATGTCTAGAAGCCTTCCATGTTGTTGCCACCTACTTGTGAAATGCTTCATGCTGCCTCGACTAAACAACTGAGCAAACCTTCTCTGAAAGGTCTCCGGGCATCTAGGAAGGGAGAGATTGCACACCCGTTCGATGGAGGCTAACCTGCTTTTGCCTTTTCCATTCCAGCAGTCATCCTCATTGCCGTTTCCTGCAGCCATCCTCTCATCGTTGCAGACGTTACTAGGAAGAGAGGACCAGAACTTCTTGGCCTGCTTCAGTTTCTCCTTGACATCAGTAACCTCATTAAGAAAGAGAGAAAAAGAGACCTCTGTAAAACCCCAAAACCACCTCCACATGTGCCCTTTTCATCACTGTAAAGTATCTCAGAGTCTCTCCGTAGTCAGAGGAGAAAAATGCAGATCACACTGATATGTAAAATGTATAAAATCACCCAAAGAATTAACAGGTGAAATAGAAGCTCTGTGAAAACAATGTTGCCTAGTGCCTAGATCCACCGTCCATTCTCGCTCTCCATTAGAACCGCCATCTGAGGCCCACGGGGTCTCACACCCCGGAGATACACTGATACGACACAGTCTCTTCTCGCGGGCTTTTATAACTCAGGATCCAACCTATGTGTTACCCACACTGTGAAACAAAAGGCAGGTGTTCAGATATGCCTCGGCACACCCCATTTGTTAGCCTACGGATGAAATTTCTGAGCTAGGGAATCAAAGAGGCAGATTCACTGACATCCCTGTGCAAAGTTGCTGGAAAACTTTCACTTGAAAAGACCCAACAGTTGGAAGCGTCCCAAATAAAGATGCATTTGGAGCAAATGTTTTCAGTTCTTTGTCATTAAACACGGCCATTCCTGCCAAAGTGCTCACCAGTCGGTCCAAACTAGTGCCAGCTGCTGTGGTTGGGCGCTCCTCGGGGTGAAAGGGTCTGAAGCGGGCACTGAAGGCACTTTCAGAGATGGAACGGGAAATCCGACCAGCTGGGAGAGGCTTAGGGGGTCCACATCCCTGGAAAACCTGTATTGGCATAAGTGTCGTCATGTGATGGAAGTGACATCGCAGGCTGGAGCGGGCCCCGTCCTCTCCTTTCCAGGACCCGGCCTTCCTTACCTTCTGAGACACCTGCACGCTGTTCTCCTGCATGTTCATAATAGCATCCGAAATCTTCACATCGATGGGATCCATGACCGATTCAATGTTGAAAGGACCCTCTAACCTCTCGGCCACCATCAGCATAGCATCTAACATGAGGTTTGGGGCAGAACAATACAGCATACAAAGGAAATCATTAGCTTGGCCTTGAGTGATCAGTCTGATTACTTTACTGTCTTTGATTCCCTTGGGTGGGGTGGGGGGGGGGGGGGGGGGGGGAGGGCGAGGCATGATCATCATTAATTCATGCTTTTAGATCTATTTCTATGACACAGAACTTCATTCAGTCAGTATGTACCACTAGCTCTCTAGAGTGTGAAGTGACCAGACGAAGGCTTTATTCCACAGCAAGGAAACCCAATCGGGAACCTTCTAACACACTGATTATTCATCCCTCCACGTGTCAGTGGCTGTCGTTGTACGGCTCTGAGCTAGCTCCCAGCTGACAAACCTAAGGCTGGAAGCAGAATAACATTCCCGTTCTCCCAGAGACCTCCACGGATCTTCTCATTTCATGTTCCATTTACAAGCGTCAAAAACATAAATCAGTTTGAATCCCGGCATACCAATTCTTTTCATTTTTTAAATGAAACCCTCTCAGATCCTTGAGTGCACAGTTAGAAAATACAAATGAAAGTGCTCCTAGGAACTCTAATGATCTTTCAAATAATGACATTTTGAGAAATGCAATTTTTGTATTAAGATAAACTTCCCATTTCAAATACAAGGGCCTTGAGTTATTTTAAAGCAAAAACATGTACCTTTTTTTTTTTTTTTTTTTGGTGGTCGGCGGGCCGCTCCCCCTCTGCTGTGGCCTCTCCCGTTGCGGAACACAGGCTCCGGACGCGCAGGCTCAGCGGCCATGGCTCATGGGCCCAGCCTCTCCGTGGCATGTGGGATCCTCCCGGACCGGGGCACGAACCCGTGTCCCCTGCATCGGCAGGCGGACTCTCAACCACTGCGCCACCAGGGAAGCCCTGTACCTCTTTTTATTCAAATGAAAAGACAACCCAAGACAGGGCACAAAATCCATGTGTTCACAATACGAGTCTTCACTAATTACTCTGGAAATCACTTTTTCATTTTGGAGGAGTCTAGAATTTTTTAGGACACATTGAATCTCTTAAATGAAAAGCACTGTATGGGTTTTCTTGTCATCCATGGTTCTTGGGATTATGCGATTTAGTATTTTTCCCTGATACTTATTGTGTAAAATTAGAAGAAATTGGAAAGGTAATCTCCAAATGAGAAAAAGGATGCCTCATTCATGACACGCAGTGAACTTTTAAACTTGTTCTTTCCCCTTAAAGGAGAGTTAGGCTCACATTCTCCACAGCCTTCAGGTAGTCCAAGGACAGCTGCCAGAAAGAAGGGCGAGTTTCTAGAAGATGGTGTGTCTCTCTCAAAGCGCAGGCCACAGCTGAACTTCTACCCGAGCTCGCTGATGGAAAGGAGTTCTGGCATCAGCAGATCAGTGAACCCAAATCTGGTCAGCGACCTTTCCCCTTCCCCCGAGAACAAATGCAACCCAACATTTTAAAGCACGGGCTCATTTCTTTCAACTACAGTTCCGATGTCACAAACCACGAATAGATGTCCGTGCAATGCAATATTTTTGAAAGTCATAACAAATGAAGTTTCAGGTTGCATTGTGGCAAGCGCCAATAAACTGACACTTCCAACCTCTAAGGAAAGGCTGCCAGCATGAATATACCATTGTGCTCGAGGAGAGGAAAAATGCGTTTGATGTGCTAGCAAAAGGGGACTTTTGTAAACAAGTGGCGCACAACCTAACCGTGTTCATCGTTGTCGAAGCATCAGGGCTGCCACGTCCAGAGAGCACATGCCTTCAGAGCCGAGAAGGAGTTGCTGGCTCCAGAGAAAAATATTATGAAGGGACAGACTATAAACATCTCAAACACAGAGGTTTCAACAGGAAGGAAACGGCGCACCTCGTCACTACTTATTCCCCTAGTGGCAAGGAAAGGCCAGATCGTGAACGTGTTCACGTGTTTGTGAAAGGGAACATAAACCCCAATTCTTCTGGCTGTTTGGTGTCTTTGTCAACTTCAGGCCTGCCGGCTGTGCACAAGACCCTGGGAAGGGAGAGGGGCCGGGCCCTTGTCGCGCCGCTGCCATGGCGTTGCGTGTCCCCGAGACTGAAGAATGCGAGTGAGGCTGTGGTCCGCCTGGAGGCTGCAACCCGGGAGCCAAAGCCGCCCCTCAGCCCCAGGGCGAGTCCTGCCTGGCTATCCACGGGGCGCCTCCATAGAAGCGGACGGCCCTGATGAGAAGCCCCAAGAGGAGTCCCACGATGGCTGGTCCGGTGTTGTTGCTTCTGATGGATCTAGGCTGCAGGTCTCCCTTTGCGGGGTATCTGACCGGCTCCTGCCTCTTGCCAGGAACTGGCTGACGTCCCAGCCGGCAATCCCGACCCCCTCATACTAAATTCCCAGTGGCAGCAAACATGGGACGTTCATAAGGGTGGCTAGGAGCCAGATGAATGTTACCACGACGGCAGTATGCGACGGACAGCAAGTTGCACCTACCCGTAATTTATGATTTCCCAGAAACTGACTTTCGTGGTGGTGGTGGTGGTGGGAGTATTTTTCAAAAAGAAGGTTTCCTGTAACCAACCTCTTACGAAGCCAAGTCCAAGGTGTTTTGACTATTCGGATCCACCTTGATAAAGCTCGACGACAGTTTAATAGGTACAGTTCAAGAGAGGGACACGAGGGCTCGGCAGCAAGAAGGCAGAGTTGGAAAACTCATCCTTAGTCTCTTCAAAGGGTCTAGTCCAACTGCAGGAGTTTAGTGCTCAGGACACGCCCCCCGCCACCCGGGCAACAAAGCAGCCCCTTCTCACTAGGGAAAGTGATTCCTCTTGCACTGTGCCGCCGATAATCAGAAACCCAATCTTCAGCCTCGCGACCCGACTGGATGAACAAAAGGCAGTTTCCCGACTTAACCCCAACATCTGATGTAAAGAAGTGGGGAAAAAATCCCTTGCCCATTCATTAACTGCAGTCATTTTAAGGGGGGGGGGGGGAATTCCTTGCAAAGAAAAAAAAAAAGAACTTATGGTAAAGGTATGTAAATTGGGACTGAATTCTATAACCACAGAGCAAATTAAACCCTTGTGAAAATCCATGAAAAAGCACTGGAGATTAACAATGTCTATTACTCCTGGCCTTTTATATCAGCTTATTAGAAATAAATAATAAAACACCCATTAAAAATGAAGCTTAGATATAATTATATTCCTCCTCCCTCCAGAAAGCATCACTTAAAATAACTGAAGAAAATTGATTCCGAAATCCTACCAATTTCCACTTGGGTTGAATTTTTGTTTCATCAAAGATAACAAATGTAATTTGTAAAACACACAGCGAGAATAGTGGCAGCAAGGGAAGTCCTCCTTGATTCACAGTACCTGGTTGAAGACGTTAACTAAGCAAGCCAGAGTATGGTTTTAATATGGACCTGCAGACTCTCGGAAAAAATATGTAGAAGAATTTGTATTTTAAGACGAGTTTCTGAGTTATGGTTTCTGTCAGACACATTAGAAGAACAGACTAGTGTACCTCATTCCTGATGTGCCTGCAGAAAAGTTACCCAAACTAGATCATCGTCACCAGACACTGTTGCTACTGTATAGCAAACGCTACAGCTCTGCCCAGAGAACTAGTGCATTAGATGTTACAGGGGAAAGCGAAAAGGCAAACCATCTTGTTGTTTAAAAATGAATTTAGCAAAAGTGAGCTGCAAACTTGACATTTGGGGTGGGGGTGAGAGTGGGATTAAAAAAGAGAGGAAGAAAGAACTTTTCAACTTTAGATCTAGAAATGCCATGGGCTTTTATTTCCATGGGAAATATTTTCCAGCAACAATTTCTCCCATGGCTTCTTTCTGGGCGTGATGGGCCATTTGTGCGTGTGTGTGTTGACTGGTCTTATGCCTTCCCTTTCATGGGATTCGGCTTTTCTGTGTGTGGAAGATTTTTTCAGGTCTTCTAGCTTTGAGCTATTTAGGCTACAATTGTGCCGAAGCGTTTGATATTCACATCTTTTTTTTTCCCTTGTGTCAGTGTTCTCAAGAATCTGTTGGAGCCAATTTATTGATGCACTTTCAGAGTTAATATGGTAATCAGCTCTCATGCAGACTAAACAGCATTCCCCGGCTCCAATCCCCGCATTCCCCTCCCCCCAAAAACCCTCAGCAAATTGCGTACATGTTCCCATGATGTGGACAAGTAAGTGAAAAATAGGTGCTTACAAAGACACTCAAATTCTACAATTACGTAAATGTGGCTGGGTATGGGAGAAAAACCTGAGTTTGTTTTGGGGTGCTGATAGTATGTGGGTGAAGCCCCACCACCACTAGCAGCTTCAACAACTGCGACTAACATTCCGGGATTCCCATATGCATTAAGCAGGCATCGAGGGAGTCGATGACTGGATATTTCAATCATCCATAATTTGTCCCTTCCCACATAATTAACATTCTTAGAAACAGGCCACTTTACTTCCATTGGTGTCTGGGTTCCCAGTAATGGTTTTCTAAGTTTGAGGTGTAGATGAGAACACTGACCTCTAAAATTATCAGGACAAAAGTCCTTCCATTCTCACCAGAGCAGTCTGTGATTGTTAAATCTCTACAGAAACATAACCCTTACATTTCCACAATCAGATTGCACCTGATCCAAATACCCAATGGGTATCTGGCCATTTGCAGAAGATTTGGTTGCAATGTAACAGATATAACATTTGAAAAGCCGCTTTCACAGCTCAGTGATGGCTGTACTCCAGCATTTACATGGATACCAGCCTATGATGCAGAACTAAAACTGACCTTTAGGGGGAAAATGTCAAAAAATCACTTTCTTGTTATTAAAAGTTGGTATTCGCTGCGTCTAACGTCTGTCTAATGTCTTCGGAAATGCCACCATTAGTTCAAGGGAACATTTACCTGTAGAGTGGTGTGAACTTTGAGTACAGTTAGAACTCTGGCAAACACTACATAACGAACAGAAATTTCATCGCTGACAATTAAAACATTCCTTAGGGAATTCCCTGGCGGTCCGGTGGTTAGGACTCTGTGCTTTCATTGCCAGGGCCTGCGTTCAATCCCTGGTCGGGGAACTAAGATCCCGCAAGCCACGTGGCGTGGCCAAAAACAAAATTTTTTTAATTAAAAAATAAATAAAACATTCCTTGTGGCAGAAGCTTAGCAATCAATAGCAACAGAAATACATTAATCGCCTGCTCACCTATGAAATTGTTCCACTCGAAATCAAGATCCCCTTGGTTGGCCAAACAACCTCTCATGATGTTGGAGCAGTAGTTGTAACAGGGTTTCACAGTCACGAGACCTTGGCAGTGGGAGCAGTAGATCATCTTCAACAGGGCATGGGTACACTGGGCTGTGGGATTTACCTAATTGGGAGAAGAAAAAGACAACGGTGGGGCAAAGATAGACACAGCAATTGCAAGTCTATCAAGTTGACTTTGAAGGCTTGGCCATGAACTTCCCTTAAGAATGAGTCGTGATGGGTCACATTTAGCAGGCCTGGCTTGCTTCTTGAAGAGCAAAATTAGATAAAGAAAAGGGATATGCTGGGAAGAAGGTGGAGGTAGGGATGAACACTGAATTACCTTAAACAACAAAGTTGCATATCACACACAGACTCAACTACTCGCACTCATTTTAAACGGCTCAACGATTTCAAAGTCCTTTTACGAATAAATTTCCAGGATCACCGTAAGACGCAGTAGTAGAGGTGGTCTTTACCTGCCCGCCATCCATGGCCAGCTGTGGCCTCTCGCATCACCGTGTTTGCCTTCCCAGACTGGAACTCAAGCACATCTTCTCTTCAGACACATCGACTACAAGACTGCCCTTTCACACGTAAGCCCCCAGTCGTTTAGAAGGGTACCTCGTGTGTACTCCCTTCTGTGCCAATAGCTGCACAGAAGACAAAATTAATGTATCCTACAGGGAAGAATGTGAATAAATTTGAACCTGGGGTTCTGTGAAGGCCGTCCAAGGCTTGGGGGCAGTATAGCATAGAGTGCTCGGGGAACACTTGATGAAGAGGTGGGACTTCAGTTAAATTCTGAAGAAGGGGTTGGATTTATTTATTTATTTTTAAAATTTTTATTGAAGTAGAGTTGGTTTACAATGTTGTGTTTAATTTCTGCTGTACAGCAAAGTGACTCATATTTATATTCTTTTTCCTATTCTTTTCCATTATGATTTATCACAGGACATTGACTATAGTTCCCTGTGCTGTACAATAGGATCCTATTGCTTATCCATCCTACATATAATAGTTTGCATCCACTAATCAGAAGGGGTTGGATTTCAATGATCAAATGAAGGGAGAACATCGCAGTTAGGAAGAATGAAATGAACAAAAGCATACATGGTACTGAGCAGACCGTGGAATCTTAGAACGGGGTTGAGGAATTATGGGAAATAAGGTTGGCTGAGTACAGGAAGGGCTGTGTATGTGACCGGACAGTAAAGGGGATTGAAAACCAGGCAGAAATCAAGACACCATATGGCAGGACACAGGGAGCTACTGAAAGTTCATGAGCAAAGGAAGAGGCAAGGATGAAGGTGGCACCGAAGACGGATTGGGCTAGGCGTCCTCTATAGAGAAATGAGACTTGGTTTCATCTTTCTTCAATTGTTTGGCCTTTCAATTGCACTTCTATAGGGTGCAATTGTCTTGGGCATAGAAGAGCCGATCCCATCCTGTCACTCATTTCCATCAATGCTTAGAAAGGATCATGGCCAGGATCACAAGCTGGCAGCTCCCCAAGAGTTCCTGTGTTGTCATTCTCTCTGCGCCACCCTCCCCTTTTGGAGTCAATATCAGGGGATTAGTACATTCCTCTCTATCAGTACCAACCAGCTCTGCAAACAGAGACTTCTGAAAGCAGATACCACCGCAGGGAACAGATGCTGGGATGCAGGGCAGTCCAGCAGTGCACTTCACCTGCTCTGGAGCGTAACTTTGGATACCACTTATCAACAGTAGCCTTAGGGACAGGAATGGGAGATTAGCACCATCAGAAGAAAAACTTCACACTGTTAGGCTCCTATCTGATGTACACACACACACCCTCTTATCTCAAACAGAACTCTAGCCTAAAAGGGGGAGGTACATCCAACAGGACGGTAGTTGTATACACCGAAGTCAGGGTTCCCTGCGAACAATTAGGACTTTTCCACAGTTTTAACCAGTGCCAAATGTTTTCCTAGGCAGTAAATTAGTCCTTTTAACTATGTATTAACGTACAGTAAAATCTTGGCTAAACAATGCCCTGGAGGAATAGCCAATCTGGATAGCTAGGTTTCCTGGACAGCAACAAGAGCATGCCTTTAAAGTCACAGAGAGTTAGGACTTTGATACTTTCCCACCCCCTCACTGGACAGAGGAACAAACAGGCCTGGAGAGAGGAGGTGGCCAGACATTCATAGAAGTTGGAAGGGGCCCTAGAGATCACGGAGTACAGCTCTCACATTTGAGGGATGAGAAGACCAAGGCCAAAGAGAATAACTGACTTGTGGGCAGCCACCTCACTGCATGTGACTCCAGCACTGCACCTTAGCCAACACTGAAACGATTTCCCACATATATCATGTGTCCCAGCCTCTTTAAACTGAATTTATGAAACTCGAATCTTAAGCATCAGTAGTTTTCTGCTTTATCTTAAATAAAGCAGAGGTTCCACATTGGTGAGATTGCCAAAAATGGCTGGATTCTGGAGAGGTAAAGAGTTATTATGAAAATGCCTGTGAAAACCAGGTTAGCGCATGGCATTTTTTTATTATGATGCTTATCAGGAAACAATGACTCGTGCGAGAAAACAATGTAAAAAGTTAACATGTCAGCAAGCAGTTACTGAGCACCTACTATGTGCCAGGGATTATTCTGGAATGCATTTGTGATTAGGTAGCAAGGCAAGTAGGAATTTCTAGACTATGGGACCTGTCCTAGAAAACACAAAGAAATTTCCAAATGGTGTAGACCTTTTGGAAATAAGCAAAAATTTTAAACTCCACAATTGTGCTCGAGAAACACTTTTGGCCAAAGAAGTCCTTTCCCTTTCTTTCTCTTTTTTAACTCTACGATGGGGTTCACTACATCCTTGGTTCAACTGTAAGTCAAATCATTTATGCAGTAGGCCTTACAGGAGTATCCTAAAATAGGTTGCTGGAGCCTCAAGTTTTAAAAGAGAGACCAAACCAAATGACACAGTAGAGTTTTATTAAAGGAAGATTATGAAGCTGGGTTTGGCGGAGTTTTTCCATTTCATTCTTTGGCTAACTACGGGCTCATGTTCTGCACATGATTTGTTGTGTAACTACTAAAAATGATCACAAGGAACTCAGCAATAACATGCTATGGAAACACTAAATAATACCAGAACCGGGGAAGTTATAAGAAAACTGGGATGAGAAAGGACATATGAAATACCAAAGTTAGAGAAAATCTGTCTTTCGTCTCACAACCACTGATCAGACTACCATGCAGTGTTTTTTACATGAAGGGAATTCAGAACCTGGGAAATAAACCCCTTGTGTGGGATAAAGTAGAAAGACAAAGGCTTTTAAAACAGTCATGAGAACTAAAGAAATAGAGGTCCCCTGCAATGCTCACTCCCCCAGAAGAAGTGATGAGACTACCCCCCAGGTCTTGGGTCCCCATTCTCACTGACCTGACCAAGTTCAGGATGGTGAACACAGAGTACTAAGGCCCAGCTCTCCTTTCTGACTCTGGACTACCCCAGTGGGCAAACAAAATGGCTGTCTCTCTTTTGGAATCGTCTATGGCCTCTCGGTAAAGAGCAATGTAGGTTGGTCAACAAGCCAAAGGAACACTATTGCACTGGGAAGAAAAAGCCTAATAGTATACAGTACTTCAATTTAAATTCTCCTGTGGAGTTTCTGGTAAAATCTAGCATCTCCTTGATCCAGTGATGGCTCTCGCCGTCATGTCATGATATACCAGGCCCTCAAGGGTACTCCATTACAAGCTCTCAACGGTCTCTCCACCATGCCAGGGGCAAACCTTTCACCCGAAAGCAGATATAATAGTAGACGAAGTCATACTGTGTTCTGGGGATTTAATAATTTTGAATATAAATTCAACTTCACTCACATTCTACTCCCTTGTAACACTCAAAATCAATCACTTCTCTCAAGTCCCCAAATAACTTAGTTACTGAAATAATTTATACCAGAAGACCCAAGACTCAGTGGTAGATCATGCCACATGGGGATTAACAAAATGGGCAACCATGTTCTAAGATCTTGCTTTAATCCTCAGTTACGTACTGATTCTCTATGGCATGCCGTGCCACTTAAAATGATCAATCTGATTATTCCTTTGGGTCACAGGTCTTGACTAATGTTTGATATGTTTTCCTTTCATTTAGAAGGGTCTGTTGAGCCCAGATGTGACTTCCAGAATCCTTGGGGCTGGGGGAGGAGTCGGGTAGGGGTTAATTATGGTTGCTTTTATAAAAGGCAGATTTTTCGGACCTCACTTAGCAATTCAAAAGTTATTTCTCAAAATGATATTTAGAAAAGACAGGAAAAGGAAAACTGTACACACTTCCCTTCCTCCTTTGAACCACTGACATAAAGAATGGGTTAATGGTCTCAGACAGAAAATGCTTATTCAGTTTCTATGGTTTCATGATCATGAAGGTCATGATGTTAATACTGAAGAGAAAAATATTCTGTTCGATGTCAGAATTAATTTTCTACTGACAGCTTTTATTGGACTTTATTGCTTTATATGATATAGAGTACTTACTATGTGCCAGGCTCCGTTCTAAGTACTTTATATGTATTAAATCATTTAAGCTTCAAAATAATCATAGGAGATGAGTATTATTATTTTGTTTCACAGATGAGGAAACAGAGGCCTAAAGAGATTAAGGGACAAACACAACATCTTCCAGTAGATGGCCAAGATTTGAAATGGGGTAGTTTTGTCCTAGAGCAGGTACACTCAATTTCCTTGATGTATATCTTTTGAGTGCCAGACTATCGGAACCTTAAGGGCAGCACATGGGGCTGGTCCTCCTGCATAGCTCGCAGATCTAACATAGGGTATCCACACACAGTGAATACCTCAGCTCTGGGGTTGGATATTTTCTAGTGAGAATTTGCAGGTTTCAAATTTATTGACCAAATGAATCAGTTTTTATGTTGATGGGCAAGTTAGGATGCAACTCTTCTACATGGAATGATATCTGACTGGACAACTATGGATGAGATGACGGATTTTTAAATAATTTTTAATAATAATTTTAATAATTTTTAATAATGACTTATGCACTCAATGCACTCAGCCACAACTACTGAGCCTGTGTGCCACAAGTACTGAAACCCATGCTACAGGGATGAGAAAAAAAAATATTCACCAGAGGTAGACACAAAGAACTCAAAAGCTCAAGTAAACACTGCTGGACACGAAGAGAAAAGAGGTTACTGGAACAAAACAGGAAACTGTATATTTTGCCAAAGTTTTAACAGTTTGAAAAACTTGCAGCTAAATGTAGCAGAGATGATCAATTTCTACTAGAACGTGGCATATTATTTATATAAGGAAAAGGTTTTGACATTAATTACAGAAGAATGAGATGGCTTCATTTGTTTACTTTGGGGGACCAGTATGATAGAAAGGGAACATCGTCTGGACTCAATATTCCTTTATTAACTCAAATCAAAATCAATCTGAGTTATTGAGCATAATGACAATACATTAATAGTCAACTTCCAAGCCTTATGAAATCCTTCAAGACTGACTAAGGTGTTTCTAAATGGTAAGGTAACAAAGAATTTAGATCTTAGGAGCTAGTCTATGTTTCATGGTAAAAGTCAGTGGAGGGGGAGGGGTCCTCATTTCCTTTTTAACTTATTAAGACTCTTTTAAAAATACTCATTCCTGCGTTCCTCAGGGTATACATTTAACGTGACATCTGCACTCCATTTCTGCTATAAAATGCCTTTGCAGAAAAGTCCTTTTCTCTGCAAAGACTCTCTTAATATAGATTGGGACTTTCTACCAAATAACCTGCATTTTCCAAACACCACATTAAAAACTACTGCAAGCCGCCTGAAAAAAGAGAAATCCTGGAACAGAACTCTTCACACAGCCTGGATCTCATTTCAGTAATTCAGAATGAGCCTTCAGCCACATTACACAGTGATGGCAGTCAACATGCGGCACTCAAGTTAGAAACACGTTTCCTTCTAGTTTCTTCCAGTTCCTAACATACATTCACTACAACATTTTTCCCCTGCACTGCCAATAGTACCAAACAAACAGAAAGGGTCTAGATTTTTATCTGTTCTTGGTAACATAAGTACCCAACAAAAATAACAGGAAATTGTTCCCCAAATTATGGTCAAAGAAAGAGATAGGGGGACTATCAAAGAAAGAGATAGGGGACTTCCCTGGTGGTGCAGTGGTTAAGAATCCACCTGCCAATGCAGGGGACACAGGTTCGATCCCTGGTCTGGGAAGATCCCACATGCCGCAGAGCAACTAAGCCCGTGCACCACAACTACTGAGGCTGTGCTCTAGAGCCTGTGAGCCACAACTACTGAGCCTGTGTGCCACAACTACTGAAACCCATGCGCCTAGAGCCCGTGCTCTTCAACAAGAGAGGCCACCGCTCGCTGCAACCGGAGAAAGCCTGCGCACAGCAATGAAGACGCAACACGGCCAGAAATAAAGAAAATTTTAAAAAGAAAAAAAAAAAAAAAGAAAAATATAGGGAACCCAAACATGCTGTGAGATGTGAAGGGTTTATTCAACAACTTCCCAACTCGGTTTGATTTCAATACACAAACGTGCTAAGAAAGAAGGTGGAGATTCTCCTATGTCCCTGATAATAGGATTTTAAACACATAACAAAAGATATAAAATAAGCTAGGATTCATTCAGGAATATTTGGAGCCACACTGTAGCTGAAACTGCATAAATGCTTGAAAATAAGTCTTGTATTTTAAATTAGACTCAGTTATGATAAGTTGAAGCATCACTGTATCCGCCCCCTTGTAGAGGGCTCTATTATTGTTTTGAGAGTATTCAGTCCTTGACATTTCCCACACCCCTACCTTCCCCATGTCTCCACCCCTGTATGTATTATAGTGTACAGAATATATATATATACATACATATATATATATATATCCCACCTTCCTCTTTGCAATTCTAGTCTTTAAGGTTGTGTGTGAAAAAGAATATTAAATGTTGAATACATATCTACACTTAAAAGCTTTTTGTATTGCTCATTTTTAAAAATAGACATAATGATTTGGGGAAATGGTAAGCTAATTTGTGTAGTACTCTTGTAGGTGTCGGGGCATTGCGAATAGACAACAATGAAGGGGGATCAACGGAAATCGTTTTCAAGGCAGGACAGTCATTTAGACATCACAAGGCTAAGGCACCGATTTCTAATTACAGTCCCCGGAGTTTGGGGTTGGGGTATAGACACAGCCCCATTATGTCAGTGTTAATTGAAACCATGAGAATGCAACTCTCTTTGGCATAGGAGCTATTAATTTTCACGGTGCATGTAACCACTTGTGCATTTTTGAAAGACCACAACAGACTTCACCCTTCCAGGCAAAACTGCTGCTGCTAGCAGGTAAATAAGAAATGTATCATGAACCATGACAAGTAAAGATGGAATAAGTAATACAAAGATGTGTAGCACCAGGGTATTCGTGAACCATCTGTTCCTAATTAAAGGGACTTTTCTGAAGTTTGAATTGCAAAGCTCAATGGAGTAAGCTGAAATCACTGGATGTCTGCGCCCAGAAAAACTGAAGCAAGGCAAGCATACTTCAAGTAAGAAGCGAGTTTCTCCTGAAGTCAGTTAAGCTTGCTGGTGCTAATAGCCTTTAAAAGGTTTAGTGATAATCAAATCATTGCTCAGCAAATAACAGCAACCCTTTTGTTGCAAAAGTAAACTGGAGAAGCAGGGCATCTGCTCATGAAAAGAAAGTGTGAACATCTCTGAGTTAAGTATGCATAACTAGTCCCAAGACCACAATGGTTTTCATAGTTGACTTTAAAGCCTTCTTTGTAGATGAAGTGGGTGAGGTTCTCCACCCTGAAGGGTCTTTTTCAGGCCCAAGGTAATTAATTCTACTGGACACCAAAAGAAGGAATGTATTTCTTGGGTTGCTCCAGTTCCACCCGTCAACTACATTTGGCCAACAGTTCCTACATGAAAAAACATTGTTTGGGTCCCCACACTGTTAGAGCTTACTAATTTTTCTCAATCAGATGTAGATTATTTTCAACATGTTCAATTTGAAATATGCTTTTCATAGCCAGATCATTTACTGTCTTCCCCATACCACTATACCTTAAATTAAAATCTCTGTTGAGCTGGTACTCATACTCCAAAAACGAATGTAATGAATATTTTTTCAAAGGTGCAAGTATTCCTTTCCAGCCTTCTAAAAAGAAACATTACAGTGATGATAGATTTTTACATAATTTGTGCTTTGGCATCTTTAGAAACTGATTTGATGCTTGAGTGTCTTATTATTATGTAATTTAGATATAACTCAACCTAGTGGAAGGGTTTGATTTCAAGTCAGTCCTGAAGTCAAGAAGATGCTCAGTGGTAAAGCAAAACATTATTTTTTTTTTTTTTTTTTTTTTTTTTTGGCGGTACGTGGGCCTCTCACTGTTGTGGCCTCTCCCGTTGCGGAGCACAGGCTCCGGACGCGCAGGCTCAGCGGCCATGGCTCACGGGCCCAGCTGCTCCGCGGCATGTGGGATCTTCCCGGACCGGGGCACGATCCCGTGTCCCCTGCATCGGCAGGCGGACTCTCAACCACTGCGCCACCAGGGAAGCCCAAAACATTATTTTTTAAAGTTATCAATTACAAACACAACATTTAAAAGTCATATTTCTCCAAAAAAGATATACAGATGGCCAATAGGCACATGAAAAGATGCTCAACATCACTAATTATTAGAGAAATGCAAATCAAAACTACAATGAGGCATCACCTCACACAAGTCAGAATGGCCATCATTAGAAAGTCTACAAATAAAAAATGCTGGAGGGGGTGTGGAGAAAAGGGAACCCTCCTACACTGTTGGTGGGAATGTAAATTAGTGCAGCCACTATGGAAAACAGTATGGAGGTTCGTCAAAAAAAAAAAAAAACAACCTAAAAATAGTTACCATATGATCCAAAAATCCCACTCCTGGGCATATATCCAGAAAAACATTCTAATTCAAAAAGATACAGGCAACCCAATGTTCATAGCAGCACTATTTACAATAGCCGGGACGTGGAAGCAACCTAAATGTTCATCAACAGACAAATGGCTTAAGAACATGTGGTACGTATATACAATGGAACACTACTCAGCCATAAAAAGAGAATGAAATAATGCCATTTAGAGCAACATGGATGGACCTAGAGATTATCATATTAAGTCAAGTATGTCAGACAGAGAAAGACAAATAGCATATGATAGCATTTTTATACGTAATCTAAAAGATGACACAAATGAACTTATTTACAAAGCAGAAACAGACTCACAGACGTAGAAAACAAAATTATGGTTACCAAAGGGGAACGGGGTGGGGGAGGGATAAATTAGGGGTTTGGGATTAAAAGATACACACTACTATATGTAATATAGATAAATAACAAGGTCCTACTGTAGAGCACAGGGAACTATATTCAAATCCTGTGATAAACCATAATGGAAAAGAATATGAAAAAGTGTGTGTGTGGGTGTGTGTAACGAGAAACCGTACACGAGAAACTAACACAACATTGTAAATCAGCTATAATAAAAAAATTTAAGTCATAACAGTATTTTCCACTAAACAATTGGCAAGTAATGTTTTACTGAAAGTAAATTGAGCCCTACAGCTTGTATTCATTGTATTCTCATATAACGATGCTAACAACTCTTAGGCAGACATGAGAATACAATGAATATAGAATAGGGATCAATTCTCCAAAAATTTAGGGTCATATTTGGAAATTAACTTTCTCAAACAACTTGACAAAACTAAGGTACACAGAAATTTCTTTCTTGCTTTAAAAAAATTCATACCAGGGCTTCCCTGGTGACGCAGTGGTTCAGAGTCCGCCTGCCGATGCAGGGGACACGGGTTTGTGCCCCGGTCCGGGAAGATCCCACATGCCGCGGAGCGGCTGGGCCCGTGAGCCATGGCCGCTGAGCCTGCGCATCCGGAGCCTGTGCTCCGCAACGGGAGAGGCCACAACAGTGAGAGGCCCACGTACCGCAAAAAAAAAAAAAAAAAATTCATACCAAAAGCAACATTGGAAATTGTGATTATTTCCTTATGGGTCACATACTCTTTATTGCACAGGTAAGTAAGGGTGAACAGTCAATCTTATTGATTTCCCACCAATCTTATTGGTGGTGAACCAATCTTATTGGTTCTCAGTTAATTCTGGGAACCATGTCAAGAAGAATGCGATACTGGGAAGCCTCGAGTGTTTATTTACCCTGGGAGGTGGCATAACGTGGACTAGACTTCTAGCCCTCAATCTTTTAACCTGCTTCCTTGGTTCGACCACCACCTTCCCCCTCAAGTTAGGGGTTCTGGAATCTCAGTTCTCTAAAGGGGCCCCAACGGGGCTAAGGGAGGCTAACACCGTGGCAGGCTTGTGTCAGCCTGGTCCTTTTTCCCAGGAATCAACTCAGAGGGGGGATGGTTAATGTAAAGAAACCACTTTCAGACACTTGCAAAGCGTGTTCTAGTCCTTGCTTTTCTCTTTGGCACACACATGCACACGCACATAGACGTTCAAAACCACACGGCACGCATGGACTCCCCTGGTGGCGCAGCAGTTAAGAATCCGCCTGCCAATGCAGGGGACGTGGGTTTGATCCCTGGTCCGGGAAGATCCCACATGCCACGGAGCAACGAAGCCCGTGCACCAACAACTACTGAGCCTGCACTCTACAGCCTGTGAGCCACAACTGCTGAACCAGTGCGCCGCAACTACTGAAGCCTGTGCACCTAGAGCATGTGCTCCGCAACAAAGAAGCCACCGCAATGAGAAGCCCGTGCACTGCAACGAACAGTAGCCCCCGCTCGCCGCAACTAGAGAAAGCCCGCACGCATTAGCGAAGTCCCAATGCAGCTCCCCCGCCCCCGCCACCAAAAAAAGAAAAAGCAGCACCTTTCTGCCTATTCAGCTTAGGATAAATGCGAGGAATTGCTGAAGGAGGGCAGATGTGTTAGGGGAACTACAATGTAATTAACTTTGATCTGGATTAACTGTGCATTGTTTAGGGACTCTGACACGAGCATCTCCAAGATTAATAATGGTTGCAGAGGTGGGGGCAGCAGTTCAGGATTCCGACTATTCCTTTAATTATACCCATCACCTCCCTACTTGCTCCCACCCACCCCTCATATGCCCCAACAATTTTTTTTTGTTTTATTTTTTTGCAATTTATGATGAAAATATCAGGAGGAAAAGGAGTGAACAAAAACGTACTGTAATGAATTGTTTCCTGATGGCTTATGGCTGGGAAATGGGAACACACACACACAACTGTAATAATGGAATGCAACCAACAAACTAATACTAACATCTCCCAGTGAGACAGCCAATAAGCACCTAATTTTTAAAATACACAATTCTTTATCTTCACTCTGGTAAATGTAAGATTCCTCGCTAGGGGGACCATGAATCCTGGTCTGCCCATGTTATCTGGGCATAATTGTTTTTAAGCACCTCCTGGTTTGGACAATAAATTATACGGCTACCCTAAATCTGAATGAACTCTAAGAAGCCACTGGATTTATATTTTACTGTTAGCATCACTGTCTAGTTTGTATTTTGACCAGTCCTCCAGTCCTCAAAACAACCAAATGGGCTACAATTTGGCTTTTCCTTTGAGGGCCTAAAGGTAACAGCACTAAGATCAGTCCTGCAAAGATAACTTTGCTCCAGAATATTCTATTTCTTCACTGGCATTGAGTCACAGAGGGGAGAGGTGGAAAGGCCTTCAAAAGGTTTTCAAATTTCATCTTTTTTGGGGGGTGGGGGGAGTGAAGGGGCCATAGAATCTTTTCCCCCTTGAAATCATGTTCAAACCCTACTACATACAACTGAGGAAAGCAAAGCTTCCCTGGTGCAGCCAGGAGAGAAAGGCACAGATGCAGAGTCTCGTCCACTAGAAGAACCCTGTGTCTCCCTTATCTCTCCTCAAGGAGGCCCCGGAGGTACCTCCTTAGCTGGCTCCAAAGAACAGTCTGAAAAATACTGGTCTGGTCCAATTCCTCTAATTTACAAATGAGGAAAATGTGGCTCATTTCATTTGCTTTTTCCTGCTAGTACAATTCCATTCTCTTTCCTGGTAATTCTATAAACAAAGCCATTAAGTCAAGAGCAGGTGGTCCACATTAATGGTCATAGAAAGGTCTGTCTTCTAAAGGGCTCTGAGTATACCTTATAACAAGGAAACGTATAGTAATGGATGTGAAATTCTTTTCTAGACTGTATCTAGCAGGCTCAAACATAGTCACTCAAAACAACCAAATGTGGAGTCTATCTGTATATGTTTCTTTCTCTGAAGGAGAAGCAGAATAAGAGCTGAAAAGAATATGGAGGTATTAAATCCATTTTTTGAAAGGTTTTTTTGGCTTCACAGCATGTGGGATCTTAGTTCCAGTACCAGGAATCAACCCCTTACCCCCTGCAGTGGAAGCATGGAGTCTTAACCACTGTATGGCCAGGGTAGTCCCTAAATCCATTTTTAAAATTAAGGTTCCAAAGTGAACACGTATCCTGCTTCTAAGAATAGTTACCAAAGAAACCACAGGAAAGAATGATGTTGATACGTGAAGATGTTCATCGCTGTATTGTTTATAGCCACATGATGCACATGTATCAGGACGAAGTGTAGGAGAGAAGAGGGGAGAGAAAGATGAGAAAAGAACAGAAGAAAAAGACGATTGCTATTGAGACAATGGAGTTCTACTGACTTATTTTTCCACATCTCCCAAACTTTCTTTTAATGTGAAACAAAAGAAAACAATAACACAGAATGCAAACAGCACTTACCACCGAGACTTTGCTCACTACATCTCTTGCAACTGCTAAGCCCTGAGCAAAAGTGCGGGCTGCTACAAATGCACGAGTGACCTGGAGCTTCAGTTTCCGAGGGACATCTCCAAAGGGCTTCAGCTGCTCCGTGTACTTGCTCACGCACTCCAGATAGTCGTCTGTGAAGTGGTACTGGGAGTTCACTAGGCGGAACATCCGCTCCAGGAGGCGGGCCCAGAAGTCATTCAGCATTTCTTCCAGGTTCACATTTCCTGCCACATAGTAGCGCTTCAACTCTTCGAAGAGATCTTTAAATAGCTCGGAATTTTGCATGTACAAGTGACCATATGTCTTCACAAACATGTCATTCAGGGATTTCTCCGCATTTTCAAGTAGTTCTTTGAAGAATTCTAAAAACAAAACCAAAAAAGAAAGGAAAAAAGAAAGAGTTCTCAGTAATTCAATAACAGAGTGCTTGCTTTTCAGGTAAATCTGAAAACTGGAAAAAAAATCCTGAAATTAAATTGGAAAACATGCTTGTATATAAGGTGGATTTCTTTGGGGGGATTTGGCATCCTCTGATCGTTTGTCAATGAAAGGAAACCTGTGTCACAAAGTCACGTGTGTCTATGTCTAAGAGGGAAAAAAATGAAACTTTAAACGGACAACTTCTCAGGACTCCCTCCCTCCCTCCTTTTCCTTATTTAATCACAAGGTAAATAAAGAACTGGATAAAAATGGATACATAAAGTCTAAAACGTGAGGTTTCCTAGAACTTTTTACTATAAGAATCTAAACCAGGGCTTCCCTAGTGGCGCAGTGGTTGAGAGTCCGCCTGCCGATGCAGGGGACACGGGTTCGTGCCCCAGTCCGGGAAGATCCCACATGCCGCGGAGCGGCTGAGCCCGTGAGCCATGGCCGCTGAGCCTGCGCGTCCGGAGCCTGTGATCCGCAGCGGGAGAGGCCACAACAGTGAGAGGCCCCCGTACCGCAAAAAAAAAAAAAGAATCTAAACCAAAGTGGATAATGCCTCCTCATTGTAACCTGACACCAGGACAGGTGTTTTCAAGACATGCTGTTTACTTAGACATGATTATTTTTTCCTTTTCTCCTCCTTACATCTACATGTCGTATAAGAAAACTGCCTGGGAAATGCTTGAGGCGAAGAAACAGAATGAAACAGCACACATAAGCAGGAAAAGAGCTTCTCAGGTGTTCCCTGTGACACTAGTATAAACTGGGATATCCAAGGTGACCTCGGGCTGCTAAACGATTCATACAGTAAAACCATGAGATTAAGATAACATGGAAAAATAACTGGGAAAAAAAAGAATACCTGTGTTTTTGGGGGTTTTTTCAGATTTACTTTTTGGGCGCCGCATACCCACACAGCCTAAATGTTAAAGACTTTAATCTCTTAAGTACAAATGTCAAATTAATTTCTCCTGAAGCTTTTCTCAGGGAGTTCCCTGAAGAGAGGAGCTAACAGTCTATCTGCAACATTAATCATTCTTAAAGACTCTATGTCTGGTATAAAAATAAACACCTCATGGTATCAAGTTTATAAGCAGGAAATGTAATAAATACCAAAGCAAAATATAAGGACCACATCAAGAAAGAAACTGCCTCCAAGTGAACATGGAACAGAAAGGAAAGAAGACAACTCCTTCAAAGCCAGAAGAACATTAAGTGATCTTCTCAAAATGCAATAGCGCTACAAAACCATTCTCTACCGTTTGCCTTTTATTTCCTGGGTTTTCTTCAGCGAGAGAAAGGGAAATCCCCATTACAACTGCACAGCCTGGCATTTTTACCAAAGTTCTCTCCCTGGAAGGAGGCCAGAAAGTACATAAGGAGCTAGGGGAATGATAATGAAAAGAGTTACTCAAATCAGGTAGCCGGGAAGGCCTCCGATTCTCTCCAAACCCCAAGTGGTTCTCGAGTGTGCTTCCATGGGCACACACCATCACCACTGGGACACAAGTTCTTGGACCCCACCTTAAACCTACTGGATCAGAAACTCTGGAGGGTGGGACCCAGCCATCTGGCACTCTGCTATACCCCAAAGTTTGAGAAGCAAGACTCTAGCCAATGAAACTTCTCCCATTTTGCCTCTCACTAGCAATCAGCACCAACCTGGCAACTGTGCTGAACGTGGAGCATTCAGGGTAAGGGTAATGTTTTAATTGGAGGAAAATATATTTCCAATAAATTGGGTTTAAAATTTTTTGTTGCATTCTTGGGTGTCATTTCTTAAAGAGGTTTTGGGGATGAATTTTCTTGTGTGGAAGTATCTCTCAACTAAGAGTCGAGATGCAGGCAGCACTTTTCTAGGCTTCAAAGTTGTGGAATCTTAGGGCGAGAAAAGACTTAAATGTCATCTGGTCCACTTCCCGTACCGTCCTTGAATCACTAGCGTCCTTGCCAAGTGGTGCTGGCTTTCACATACTGGAAAAATAAAGCCTGGTTATTGAGATCAGCATGGAAGCCTTGTGTCAATCCAGTGCTACTAATATTTCACCATCCAAAAGAGCACATTCCAAAGGCAACCATAGGTCCTTCCTTAGATGGGATTTTTACTATATTGCTCATAAAATTGGCACACATCATTTAGTGTAGAAACAGGATGTTGAGAATTATTTGACTTGTGCTTTCATGACTCATTAAATAAGTAATTCTGAATACTCACTTGCATTTCTAATGAATGCTGGTTTTAAGGGTTGGGGCAGAGTGGCATGTCGAGCTCAGTTTTAACTGAAAAACACTATGAAATGTCACTATTTTTTTAGGCTTAAAAGTGTTCCAGGTCAAAGAAACGCTAAGACACTGAACATTTTATGGAAAAAACAAAACATTCTTAGAGATCCTCATTCAGGTCAACAGCCTATGGGTTGGTGTAGTTATATATAATACAGCTACTTCAAAGTACAAGAGCAATGATCCAACGAAGAACAGGACTGATTCTAACCCAGCATGCCCTCTGTGCAATACCACAATGGACATTACTTTATTTCCTGGGACTCAAATTCTGCTAGGAAGGTTGTGTGTGTGTGCGTGTGTGTGTGCGTGTGTGTGTGTGTGTGTGTGTGTGTGTGTGTGTGTGTGATGTTAGCTTATATTTTCAGAGTTTAGTTTGGTGCTGTATACATATTAAACTCTAATTCATTTAATCATTCAGAAAATTCATTTCCTTTCCTTCACATTTTAAAAGATTCTTTAGTGTGGCCGTATAAGTTGCAAATATAATTCCACTGAGTGGATTATATATAGAAATTCTACAAAACTGATATAAGGAGTTAAAATCTGCTAATTTGATCTCTCCAAATAGCTATGTAATTTGACAACTATGTACTAAGTGGTTGGTATGGGCTCAAATCAAAGCACACAGCTTTGCCATGCATCTTAACCTTCCTGCCCAAAGAGACTGTAATGAAAATTTCTAGAAAGATGAATTTTCTCCATCCAAATCACCTTTACTATACCCGCCACGTTCCACGCATGGTTTCATGGAGGCACCAGAGACTTTTAAACTATCTATAAGATCCTTAATCTTTCATTTCATACAGCAAGTTTTTTTTTTTTTTAATATTCATCTATTTCACCTGCAAAGTCAACAGTACAAAAGTCAAGCGAACCAAAAGACCCAAACTCATTTCTCCTTAGACGTGTTCTTACTGGTCCTGGTAAATGGGACTATTCTACCTATGCTTTTTGTCTCAAAGAGATCTTTTAAGGATGGCAGGCATAATTTAAATCTAAAATCCATACCAATTAGGTACAATATCAAAGCGTAATAATTTGCTGTAAGAAAAAAGGGGGGAAAAAACTTTTACATCTATTTCTCCTATCAAGCTAGCCGCTCTCATATGTTCTTGTAGATTCCTTAACCTCCCCACCTTTCTTCCCACATTTCCTTCTACAATGGGGGATAGAACACAAATTAGACATTCAGGACCTGGTCCCCAGCCACCAAGAGCAACTTCATTCATCGCTGCCAAGCTCATCTCCACTTTCCCCCCCATTATTTAGAACTCAGAATCAGATCTTAACTGCTGAAGAAAAACTGTGCAGGTCTGAGACAACGAGCAATCATCCCATTGTAAACATTATGCCTGAAGCCAATTATAAGACACTTGGTGGCTAAGAGAGAACCAGCCAGGACCAGTGTAAACCAGAGTTCCACCAGGATCAGAAGCTGACTTAACTGGAATTCAGATCTCCCTTGCAGCAAATGCTTGTATTCATGAAAAATGCTGCTCAGAGAGTCTGAAAGGAGAGTGAGAGAGGAGACAGTTTATAAGCATTTTAAATGTGGTGTCTGTGAGCAGGGTTTATTTCTCCTTCAATTTTCAGTTTGGGGGCTTAAGGATTTATGTTCCAAGGATGAAGCAACTGCTATGCCTAGGGCTCATGAATGACCACAACATAGGAATGGAAATAAACACTTTAATGTGCTAGGACCTAAAGCAGTAGGACACAGGAGGAAAAGCATGGGCCCTCTCATTTATGAGCTGTGTGACCTTGACGGGACAGAAGATCTAAACTCTGAGCCTCTGTTGCTTCTTCTTCCATAAAATGGGGCTATTACTGCTCACCTCATATGGATAATGGCTAGCACACAATAGCTGCTCAGTGAGTGGACACTATTCATAATATGTGAAATAATGTTACTGTCACCTTCAGAGTTTCTTTATATCTACAATTATTGAAAAAGAAAAAAAACCTTTCAAGGCTGGTTTTTATCTTTCTTGGCAGAGTCAAATATTAGCCATCTGGGGGGGATATAAATTAAGCCAAAGCTGCTGGAGAATGGTTAAGAAGACCCAAGGCCTTATAAAACTGGGAACAATTCAGCCAAAGGAAATGCTTAATGGCTCTAGCTTCCAATTCTGTGAAACATCCCAGACATCTACGAGGGTGGAGCAACTCCTGAGTGAAAAACACAGGGATGAAGAAATCCAGGGAAGAGATTTTACATGATATTACCACACAGAGTATCATGCATAGCACGCGTATATACAAAAAGATCGAGGCAAAGAATCAGGGAAAGGAAAACTGAGAATTAAGCGGCAGGTCAATGCCCCACCCTCCCCATGTATATTTCATCTGCATCGTACCAGAAGCACCTCAATGCAACGGTTGAGCTAGGAGACTGGGAGAGTGGGAGTGTTTTCCGGCTCTAACATCTGATTATTCTTAATGTCACTAGTACCAATTTAACATGGGAGAAACTACTAGAGAGAAAAGGCAAAACCTTTCCATATAAAAGTTTTCTATGTAAATATCCTGTCTTTTACAAAAAGAAGAACATCACGTACTTCTGGAACTTCTTCTATCCCCCCGCCACTTGTCTTGCATCAAATAAACATTCAAAATTCTTGAAACAGGTCAAAAGCCCCTCAGTTCTGCTATTAAATGCCATTAGCTACTACTTTATAAACAGTCGATTGGCTATTGATTAATGTGCTAGGATGCATTCTAGAATTAACCTGTGGTCTGAAGAGACTGGAAGCCCTTTCTATTCAATCCATTTGCTTGGTGCTATAAATTACCCCCTTGTATTTATATTATTAGGAAGCTGCCTTTTACATATAAGGATTAATTTCCTCTTTAATGTAAAGGCTGTATTTCACAGCCCTGGTGTGGGTGCAAACAGTAAGTTACCACATCCACAAAATTCCTAAGAAAGAAGTCTCCTGGTACATGCTACAAATCATACTTCTCACACTGTTAAGAAAACTCAGAGTTATAGCCATCCATTCTTTCACCCAAGATCAAGTACTTGATGAAGAACAGCTAACATAAGCACCTACAAATGGAAGGGGGGAAAAAAGGAAACTAAGCAAGCATTTTACTGACTGAAACCAAAGACTATCTCCTCCTCTGTCTTGCTTTTTTGGTCAAGTCTGTGTTAAGTTTCTAACAGGCACTTTCCTCGGGAGTGCCTGCTAGGGAGGGCACGGTGTACTAAAAGCAGGGGTACCTGACTAACAATCAACAGCTGTAGCTCAACAATGGTCTTCTCCTAGGAGGAGAAGGCCATTGCCAGCTGAGGCCCTTATTAGGGGCTCTTAGCATATGAAAGGGGGCTGGAGGACCCTGCCACTGTAGGAGCAGCCCTTTCTTCCCAAGGTTACTTTTAGTAGTTAATGCATTTTGAATGCTAATTCTCTCTCCGGGCTAACTTGGCCAGGGACACACGGTCAGTACGGTAAGGTCCCTTCCCCTGGACCACATTCCATTTCTAGCAATGGTACTCGCAGCACCAGCTAGCCAAGTCTCTTTAGCACAGCCGGATTCCTTCTCACTGAGAAGGGCCCATGAGGGCATGTTTAAGAAAGCTCTGAGGGGACTTTCCTGGTGGTCCAGTGGTTCAGACTCCACGCTTCCACCTCAGGGGGCATGGGTGCTATCCCTAATCTGGGAACTAAGATCCCATATGCTGCGTGGTCAGCCAAAAAAACTGAAGAAGAAAAGAATGCTCCAAGGCTGAAGCACTGGTTCCAAGTGCTCCATATACTAACCTCCACGTGGACCTATTATATGACCTCATACACAAACCTCATAAGACAGTCTATCTGCTCATGATCTAATATCAAGAGAAAACTCAGGACACAAAATAGCACAATCGGCGATGATTCTGATTTGTATGTATGTATATACGTTGTCTACCTGACCAAAGAAAGACGAGGCGCGTACAGTGGTGTTGGATGGGTGTTAGGGAATCGGCGTGGTTTTTTTCAATGTTTCTCAATTTAGTTCACCCCAATTTTGCAGCGACACAATAGGAAAAGTAATCTATCTCATGCTTTCAAAAATGACTTATTTCCCTCTATTCTATTCATCCGACTTAAATGCTGGAGCCTGACACATGTTTTTCTGCTTCTTCCAAACTGTCTACAGTGAGCACTGTAATACTGGAAAAAAAAAAACCCAAACATGGCAAAACACCACCAAAGCAGTTTACATTTTTCGTTTAAAAATACCGTTTTTTCCTATAAAGTATTCCTTTCAAATTGCAGCAATTTGAAAAATATGGCAAGGTATGAAGAAAACAAAAATTCCCATAATCCCACCATTAAGAGAACAACAATGGTTTATTGAATTGCTTTCCTGCTTTTTCTATGAAGGTATGTATTGTCACATGGTTGAGGTCATCCTGTATTTATACCCTGTTCTCATGGAACACTGTATGCTTAGCAGTTCCGATGTGATTAAAAAGCCTTCAGAAACATCAGTTTTAACAACTGCATACTATGACACCATACGAACAGATCATAATGTAATCATTATGGGACATTGAGGATAATTTCCTATTTTTCATTATTACAAGTAATACTGTGATGAACATTCTTGTACATAAATCTGTATGCAGATCTTTCTTTCCTTGAGATCAAAACCTAGAAGTACAGTTACTGAGTCAAAGGGTATGAAGGAAGCTATTTGAAACCTCTGATAACACTGCCAAACTGACCTCCAGAGAAGGTATGCCCATGTAGCATTCCCCGCTCCAGTCTTCTCTATTGTGAAGAGCTTCAGATTCTTGAGGGAATGGGGGGAGGGGGAGGGGGAGGGGAGGGGAGGGAGAGAAAGAGAGAGAGAGAGACCACGTGCTTTGCGCGCAATAGAGATGGGCCAGGAGAATGAACAAGAAAGGCCTGACTGGCTTGGGAATTCTCTCAGTCAGAGTCACTGCTAGATCAAATAAGCCCTTTTCTTTGCTGGGACAGACAGACGCACGGAAAAAGGGTGAGCAGAGATGATCAACAAGGCTCTCAACTCCCAGGCTCAAAGTACAATGAACCAAAAAATAGATAAAAGCAATTCGGCTGAAGCTCTTCTGTGTATTTATTTACTCGCCTCCAAACAGATCGGCTGCTTCTTGCTGACACCACGCCTTCTTTAAGAAGCCACAGCTAATAGCAGAGGCCCAAAGAGAGTGTGCTCAGGGCTCCCTGGAAGCTGCACAAGCATTTTCAATGAGACGGCCAATGCTAGAGCCACAACTGGCCACACCTGAGATAACAACTCAAAAGGCAGAAAACCTTTGTCAATACAGAAAAGTGTGTGTTTTATCTGAGCTCTTGATTTGATTCCAGGAAGCTGGCAGCGGCTCCTTCTCATCGCGTTTCACAGAGATTATCAAAGAATTAGCAAAATTACCCAGTGTTTTAGTCTCTTTTGCATGGAAAGAAAAAAAAAAGAAGGAAAATAGAATTGTAAAGCACAGAGTAGCAGTGCTTTCCAACCAAATCAAACACCCATAGTATGATCTGGAAGGAACACTGCGTTTGCAGGAAGGTCAGAGGCCTCATGTCTTTTTCTGTACTTTCGTGGCTACGCATCCTGATTGCCGCACTGTAGCAGAGGTTTAAAAAAGCAACAAATTTTAAAAAGACATCTTAATGAATGAAATCTGAGGTAAGGATTAAAAAACAGCCGTATGTTGTATGTACGTCACACATTTCTATGACACATTTATCTTGAGGATGTCGAAGACTTAAACTAAAGACCCGGGAGGTCTGTACGAAGTCAGTATGGCCGTGCAAAGGACAATAAGAAAACCGTGCAGTTGAAAAATACTTGCAGTCAGGGGGTCAGGAAAATTCCAAAAACTTCAGCTTAGCCAAAAGCCATGAAGCTTAGTTGGCTATATTTGTCTTTCATGGGCATGGGAATTCAAATGCCTTCAACTTGCTGCGTCTCCGACACTGCTGAGCCTGCTGGCCTAATGAGGTAATGGCCAGGATGAACCATGGAAAACTTTTAGTCACTGATTAAAACAGAAATTTGGCTCAATATGAAGAGTGGCCACCCTTTCCCCTAAGCTCTCCAGCCCCCTTGTTTTCTATCATTTCACAAAGGCAGGACATGAAGCACTCTTCAGATAGATGGGACAATTATTTCTTTTATGTGCGTTTTAAGCTAATTCAGAACATTTCTACTATTATTCGAGTTAACAAGCTTCAGGCTCATGGGAGGGTTTTCAAAGACCCAGTGAAAGTAGCGGAGGGTTAAGAAATGATAGGAGGAAAATAGAGGGGACCATGCAGACGCCTAATTAACATCTTGTAAGACCTTTCACTGAAGCAGCTGGTCTAGTCACATGTTGAGAAGATTCACAGAATTTGTAGAATTGAAAGGGTCTTTAGAGAGCATCCAGCTCAACCCCTTGATTTTATGGATGGGAAAACTGAGACCAGTTAATTGCCCCAGGTCACAGTGGGTTCACAGCAGAAACAGGCTGACAACCGGGAGGGCTCTGCCTCCTGGGCAAAGTTGCTACATTTGCTCCTACAATGGCAAATGAAAGTACTATTCCCAATGGGCTAGCATCAGACAACGTCACTATTTTCTTAAAATTTCTTTTACACCATGCAAAAACACCTAGCAAATAATTTGATTCGGGGAGTTTGCAAGCAATAACCTATCTTTGTAGTTGTTAACATCATTTTTACTATGTAATTCTGAAATATATTTAACATGGCAGCTCTAATCTTAATCTATTTGGGTTGTTTGATTTCGCTCTGATTCTTTGAAAAACAACTAGTCTCTCACTAAATGCGACATTTGGGGGCGGGTTTTTATGTTGTGGTCCCCAAACACGGATTATGCCGCACTTCTATTATTTCTATTCCTTTTGCCAAGCAATTCTTTCAAAGTCCCCTGAACGGAGGATCTGATTAGCATATTCATGAGACAACCGATTCAGCTATGTTAATTAGCAGTTCTACTTCAAAAAAAAGAAAAATTCCCAAAACTGGCCAACAGGGGGAGCAGCTAGCTCTGTCATTAAAGTTTTCTGACTCTATGTCTCTAGCCCAGGATAGTCGATTTCTGATATTGAATATTCTAAGTCAAAGATTAGATGAAGAAGATTAACGTGTAAGAAAATAAAGAGGTGAGTCCTTAAACTCAGAGGCGCAGGTTTAAAATATGGGAAATCTGAGAACTGGGAGGGGGGGAGGTGCTGCCTAAGGAAGTTCTTCTGTACTTCAGCCAGGTGTGCAAACACACACACGTGCACAGAGTTTACAACTTCAAAACTGGTTTATACACTGTATAGTCTCTTTAGAGGTACAAACAATAGAAAATTACATGTGTAGAACAAAAAAGGACCTTAGAGATAAGTGGACTGACTCCAAAATGCCAACGCTAGCGCTCACACTGACCAGAGCTCATGGAGGCAGAATGATAATGGGATGCTTTCTGGTAAAAGAAGGCTAATTCCCTAAAAGCCTCGAAACCTTATTTTTATTTGAAAGTTTATTTAAAAAAAAAAAAAAAACCTCGTTCCTGCCTTAGAAAGAAGTGGTATCTCATAAACATGACTGAAGTTTTGATGACAGATGAAGTTGCCTGAGCTCAGGATCACCACTTCAACGTTATACCGTAGGGCCTCCCTGGTGACGCAGTGGTTGAGAGTCCGCCTGCCAATGCAGGGGACACGGGTTCGTGCCCCGGTCTGGGGAGATCCCATATGCCGCGGAGCGGCTGGGCCCGTGAGCCATGGCCGCTGAGCCTGCGCGTCCGGAGCCTGTGCTCCGCAACGGGAGAGGCCACAGTGGTGAGAGGCCCGCGTACCGCAAAAAAAAAAAAAAAAAAAAAAAGTTATACTGTAAGCTTGGAGATGGCAAAAGATGCTCCTCTGAAGTACTTTGACCTCCTATGTTCCCACGTGTCCTTTGCTATTTCCTCAGTACTTATCCCCAGCCTTCCTTATGCCACCTTGCTGCCCCATTTTGGTTCTCCAGTCGCCATCTTGTTACTCTGCCAAACTTCCTCCCTTCCGTTCACATCAGTAACCCAGGGTTTGACTTTTATAAAAACTTAGACAATTCTTTGACCAAAGCACTCTACTCTTGAATTTCTAAGAGTCACCATAGCCCCTACACAATTTCACTCAACATCGTCTTTAGGCCTTGTGGACTATTGGCAGGTCATAATTGCCAACCTTAGAAATGGACTTGAGGGTATGGGGAGGGGGAAGGGTAAGCTGTGACAAAGCGAGAGAGGCATGGACATATATACACTACCAAATGTAAAATAGATAGCTCGAGGGATAGCACAGGGAGATCAGCTCCGTGCTTTGTGACCGCCTGCAGGGGTGGGGTAGGGAGGGTGGGAGGGAGGGAGACGCAAGAGGGAAGAGATATAGGAACATATGTATATGTATAACTGATTCGCTTTGTTGTAAAGCAGAAACTAACACACCATTGTGAAGCGATTATACTCGAATAAAGATGTAAAAAAAAAATCAATCAATAAATGCAGCACCCACTTGAGGATTACGGTTTGTTGGATACCAATCAACTGAGATTTCACCATATAAAAGCAGTTAATTGTCTCAGAAAGCCTAGCTTGGAGGAAATATGCAAAGTATCCCAGCTCTGTTCTGATCTCCAGGCCAAACACATTGAGGCTACAACTCCTTCAAAAAAATTTAAATCTATGCTCCCTACCTTTATTGTCTGTGCCATAGTCTAATTTGAAGTCAGAAGAAACAAACTGGGGTTTCATCATCATTTTTCATGGGCAGTTTTGAAACTGATAAAGAAACAGCGTTAAACACATTTATTGGAGGTGAAGGCTGGTAGGGAAGGGCAAGAGAAACTTTTTCTGTCCTTTTTTTTCCTCCCTCTCTCGGTACGCGGGCCTCTCCCGTTGCAGAGCACAGGCTCCGGACGCGCAGGCTCAGCGGCCATGGCTCACGGGCCAGCCACTCCGCGGCATGTAGGATCTTCCCGGACCGAGGCACGAACCCGTGTCCCCTGCATCGGCAGGCGGACTCTCAACCACTGCGCCACCAGGGAAGCCCCCCCCGTTTTTTAATTTTATTTTTTGGCTGCACTGGGTCTTCTTTGCTGCACGCGGGCTTTCTCTAGTTGTGGCGATTGGGGGCTACTCTTGGTTGTGGTGTGCGGACTTCTCATTGCAGTGGCTTCTCTTGCAGCGGAGCACGGGCTCTAGGCGCACGGGCTCTAGGCGCACGGGCTTCAGTAGCTGTGGCGCACGGGCTCAGTTGCTCCGCAGCATGTGCGATCTTCCCGGACCAGGGCTCGAACCCGTGTCCCCTGCATTGGCAGGCAGGTTCTTAAGCACTGCAACAACAGGGAAGCCCCTTTCTGTCCTTTTTTAAAAAAACATGTTAATACTTACTGATAAAATTTCTCTGTGTGGCTTTTTAAAAAGTACACACTGGAATCACATGAGTAATGCTATAAAACCATGGGGAGTGAGAAGGGGAAAGAATAGTGAAACTACCAGGCCCACTGGGAAGAGAAATCACTAAATGTCTGTGCACTCCACACCTGGAGGAGACACGTCTAAGAAGAAATGGGGTGATTTGGAGGCAGTGACCTTGGAGGTTGGAAACTGCCTCATCTCCACTGTATCTTGCTACTGACACGCTAGCCATTTCTCAAGAGCAGGAATTTTCCCTTCTAAGTCCCATTATTAAACCCCCAAGTGGTAATTTTTAAATATCAGCATCTCAAGTTTTCAAAGATGACTGTCTGATTATCTCTCTAAGTTTTCTCCTCAAAGGAAAAAGAATTGCTTCAGTTACTGTCTTGAATGAGAAACGCCATAGTCAAGAGAATACCATTCTTTTCAATAATCATACTGATAACTTAGTGACCAAGAGACAGAGGTGGTCTAAGATGTCTTTTGCCAATAACACTCATCTTCACGTGGTGTTAACATACTTAACAGCCTGTGCATTGGGGATTATAGAATAATAAACAGGATATATGGATACATAAATTATTTCCATCCATCCAGGGAAAGGAGATAAAGACTAAACACAACTCCACATACAAAGCATTGGGGGAAATGGGCACAATAAATGGTACACTACCTGGAAAATTTTAGTTCAACTGCATTACAAATTAAATATGCTTTTGTCGGGGCTTCCCTGGTGGCACAGTGATTAAGAATCCACCTGCCAATGCAGGGGACACGGGTTCGATCCCTGGTCTGGGAAGATCCCACATGCCGCGGAGCAACTAAGCCCGCATGCCACAACTACTGAGCCTGCACTCTAGAGCCCGCGAGCCACAACTACTGAGCCCACGTGCCACAACTACTGAAGCCCGTGCGCCTAGAGCCTGTGTTCCACAACAAGAGAAGCCACTGCAAGAAGCCCATGCACCGCAACAAAGAGTAGGTAGCCTCCTCTCGCCGCAAGCAGAGAAAAGCCCGCGCACAGCAACGAAGACCCAACGCAGCCAAAAATAAAATAATAAAAATAAATAAATTTATAAAAAACATATATATATATATATATATATATATATATATATATGCTTTTGTCGTCCAGCCTGGGAACCGACTAACACTTATTAAATCAGTTATCAGTTTCAAATAACGAATCTCAAAGGCAACATTTGAAATACAACCTGTTCTTTAGCTGGGAGCTGCCTTATCAGCTAGATCAAATCTAATTTAATCCCGCTTCTCACCATGGTAATGAGCCCTTTGCAGAAATGCTCAAAGACATTTCACGTCTCAAAAATTTGCCTTGTACTTCTTCACCACAGAATGTCAGGAAAAGCATGCTTCAAAGGTACTATGTAATTAGAATGGCCTTTACAACAGGTACAAAGGAAATCATCCCTATTAAAATTAAATCTACTTCATAACGACCTGCAAACTGAGTGAACAGCACCAGAGAAAGGAATCCTGAGGTGTTTGGACCCCATACTTTCATTTTGAAAGTCTGTCATCTATTACATTGCTTCAGATACGATTGAAGTACCTCTCTTCTGGCTCAGATTGTCTATTTCTTCACTCTGAAAACAAAGTGTGCACGTGAAAATCTGTGTTTGGCACAGGGGACTGAAATAGGTTTTCTTGTGGCTCTAACGTGGATTGACCAAAGCTTCAGCTAAAATGAGGCCAGGAATGGTGCTGAACTTAATGAAGACTGGAGCCCAGCAGCTACCTCTGGGTCACTGCCGCGTGGTCACTGCTGCATGAGCATTAATCCTGTGTTCTACAGGGCTTCTAGGAATTCTAGTTGGCTTTGAGGGATCCATTTTGAAATTTAATTTGAAGTCCAGCATCTGCAGAATCTCTGTGGTTATTTTGACTAAGTTTTCAGATGCCTGCTTTTTATTAGGAAGATTTTTCTTTAGTGACTTGTGTCAACAACACTATTGTGTGTTCACCCAAGAAAATAAATGAAAGCATTTAAATTAAACTACTTTAATCTCTTTTTTGGCTCCTTGTGACCATATTTCCATAATGGCTACCATACCGTACAGATTCTAGTGTATCTGGAAGGATTCTACAATAAAGCTGTAAGGCTAACTTGCCCCTGGGGTCCAGCCAGGAGAGCCTCTTGGGAGAAAACTTGAACACTGAGAGAAGAAAGGCACTTGGGAAAAGCAACTGTACGAACTTCACTGGCAGCTCGTAGATCTGACTTGACTAAAAGGTATAAGATGAATTCAAGGGAGTTCCCTGGCGGTCCAGTGGTCAGGACTCAGCGCTTTCACTGCTGTGGCCCAGGTTCAATCTCTGGTCAGGGAACTAAGATCCTGCTAGCCGCATGGCAAAAAGAAAGAAAAAGAATTCAAGAACAAAGCAAATATCTACACTTACGTAGACCAAAGTTCCAATACATACCATCAAACTTCTTGTAACGGGACGCAAAGACAGCTTGCAAATGATTGCACTGCTCACTGACCACACTTTTGAAATCATCCTTACTTTGCAGGCTGTACTTCTCCTCCATCTCTTGGGAGCAGCAGGTATAACCCTGGGGACAAATCTTCAAATGATCACCTGGAAGATAAAAGGTAGGACAATCAATCTCCGTCATCATTCATCAAGTCCAAAACGGAAGAGTCTGATTTAGGTGCACACGCTTGGCTTCATTTCTCTCCGTGATGTTCCTGCAAAGGCCCAGGCATTATGCATTATCTAAAAAGTTTCATTATACTGAAACTATTGATTTCCTTCTCGGAAAAATAAGATAACGAAGCCATCTCCAAAAGGCAAAAGAACTTTCCAATCAGGAAGATTGTTATCATACGGGAAAAATCGGTGTGGCCAGTCTTTACTGTATCATTCAATATGAACGGAAGGCTCGCATAAATTCTTCGAGATTTTATGCTACATACTGTGCAAGTCATGCAAATGAGACAGTTTTTCTAGCTTTGAGAGTTTACACTGCAAGAGAGGGTACCGTTAATGAAGAATGATTTGTAAAATATGTGACAACAACCAAAAGCTGAGCAAATATATAAGCAATTGATGTGGCGAACAAAGCTTGAAATGAGTGCATTGCAAGGAGCCGTCAGCCAACAGGAAGGGATGAGTGCATTGCAAGGAGCCGTCAGCCAACAGGAAGGGATGAGTGCATTGCAAGGAGCCGTCAGCCAACAGGAAGGAATGGAGTCCACGCTGGGATTTGAGTCGATGGTAAGTCACAAAGGGGGACGTTAAATGATTCTTGGTTTTAAGATTTTCTTGTCCAGCATCTTCTGTACAGATGTTAGACACTATAATATTGACCTTTATGATCGTGTGCGGTGTAGCCACTTGTCCAAATACAGATGAATGGCTTCCAGTAAATGTCGCCTTTAGGTAGCCCTAAGGGCCAAGAAAATGTCAAAGACATGCAGACCATCTGCCTCCCCTACACCAACGGCATTCTGTTTGTGGTTTGGACCTGAGAGTTTGGAGAGCTTCTGCCCTGTTCCTCCTCTGTCAAAGACCAAAAATTGTGCTTTGAACAGACCACGCCTCTCCCTCATAATGACCAAGAGATACGGCGTCACTCAAAACTAACCCCACCAGGTACTATCACGTTAGTCACACCAATACAATACCAATTCACCTTCACTGTTCCTTCTATCATTGCAGTTCATGTTCCATGACAGACAAAAGGGGTCTGAAAAGACCTAAGGTCTCAGGAACTCAGGAAGGCGTATACAAAAGACATATGAACCTATCAATGGTAAGTGTGTATAATAGATCAAGGGAGGAGGAATGAAGAGCAAAATCTTTTTAACAACACTAATCATGGACATGGACTGGGCCAGGAGCAGACGGCCATCGCTGCTTCTTGGCTGTGGGCGCTTAGAGGAAATAAGCCTTCACTTCGGACAGATACCAAAGTAGTTTTGCGGAAGGGGTGGATTTCAAATAACATGGTGTTGGCAATTTATTTGACGAACACTAGTACCGTCAACTGCACAGATGCAAATAATTACATAATCAGATATATTCCTGATCGTTCTTCCTTCCTGGCAATTCAAAAGTAGGGAGAGTGTCATTGCCAGACAAAAATGGATACGTAGCATTAAAGGACTTTTAAAGAAGGGGAGAAGGGAAACATTCTTCAAATAACTTCCTCATCCAGAAACTGCTCAATGCTTCATTTGGCATTTTTGAAACCCTTGGTCAACCGATAATTCTAACAAAGGCGGTGGGGCTGGGGGGAGGCACAGGGAAGAATGTGAAGGAGTTTAGAGCTGTGAGGTTGCCGAACATCTTAGATCTCATTAGTGGAAGAAGCTTAGTTTTCTGGAAACACCTTGTTACAACCAAAACCAGAACTGCCTCTTGACTGGATTAACACGTTCACAACAGGCCTTTGGTACTGGGACACCTAATGAACAAAGAGATATCCAGGTGTCTCCTGGTTTCAGGGTTGAGGATCTCCCCAAACACAATCTTAATACATAAAGTAATACAAAGGACCCCCAACTAGTACAGTACTTGACGTAGCTGTATTAAAGAGTCCATATCACTCTCACACACCACGAAGAAAATTAACTGAAATGCTCACAATGAGAACTTAGGACATACAGAACTAGGTACATGAATTATAATAAGAGAGCAGCTACTTTTTTAAGATTTTCACAGGCTAAAATTAATCACAGGCTGGTTTTCAAGCCCCTGCAAAGATTCGATTGTGGTAATGCACTGAATTTCCAAGGCAAAACAGTTCAGAGTCTGGAAGCGAATCTATATTCACCTAATCTTAACATGGTTCACACATACAATAAACGAAAGGGTCATTCGTTGGATCTTATCAAAATAGGCATCTATGACCAAGGAAAAAAGCACCCTTCTTTGCACCTCCAGTGCACATACGCACAGACACACACACAGAACCTAAAGCCAGAAAATTCGAAGAGACAAAAGGAAAGAATACTTTTCTACATATAAGAAGGTGCTAGATGTTGAGAGTTTAAAATTTGGGCACTGAACAAACACCCTTCAAAAATGGGTCACAGCAATTAAAGTTTTACTGGTGACCGACTGAACTAGCCAGCAGCTAAACAAAAGGCCCGTGCACTCCACCCACCACCTACCCACCAGGGGCCCTCAGCAGGACCTTCGGGAGACCTGCTGATATCTGAACACTGAAGCACATTTATTTGTTTTGGCAAAAACTAAGGAAAAAGAGTCCACTTCCATGTTACAGATAAGATCTTTACAGGAAGACTCTGTCTAATGGTAAAGGCTTGCCTTGTGGAAAGGGTGACAACGGGGTAGATACCTGGGTACTGTTTCTGCTGGCAAAGTCGTCTTCCCCTGAGTGCAAACAAGCCACACCAACGGGCCACTTCTGCCCATTTGAGCCTTGCAGACACCACGTATTCTGTCTGTGTTTCTAAAAAGCATTCCTTGAAAATGTAATCTGGCATTCTTGCCAAAGGCCCTGTCCAAGACACACTTATGAATTAAATCCCAAGCCACACATGGGCCAGTGGGGATTCAGTGCCATAACCAGTTTCCGCTGATGAGAAGTTACTAGGAAGGAAAAGGGGACAAGTGCATCTGAAAATGAAACTACAGCTCTGCACTGTACTAAGAACTGGAGCAACTCATCTGATTTTTAAAACCTGAATATTTCTACTGTAACACCAAAAATGATTTCTATGTTTAAAAGCCAGGGCATACGTATCAATGGAAAGACATTCCATTTTGCCTGTTGGAGACTGCTTCTAAAATGCTGTGTCTGAATGAGACATGCTTTTTTTTCTCTGCAGATCACCCCTCAACCTGGTGATCCTGTATACTTCTTATTTAAGAAGGATGTCACAATTTGTTCTTTAGGCTGAAAGCGTTGAGCACAGGGACGACAGGATCCAATGTGGGACAGGAAGATGACAGCCACTGCAGGGGAAGAGGTGAGCTCATGCATTTAAAAAAGGGGGGCGGGGTGGCCCTAGAGGATTCTGATACATACCCTACCTGAAGAATTCTAGTTTGAAAGGCTGAAGCATTAGAGCCACAGAAGAACGGGGAATCGAAGTTCATCCAATGGTTTGAGTCAACAGTGGGTTATGATCTACAACCATCATTTGCCTCCTCTATTTCGCTAACTCAACCTCCTGCTTCCGGGACCTTCCGTGTTCTTCTCCATGGCCCTCTTCCGTCTGCTTTCCACTCTCTTTTCACTCTGCTCATCCTGTTCTCTCTCACCACACTCCACCTCTTCTAACTGCACATAATGTGAAACCGAAGGACTTTTTTGTTTGTTATACTTGTTGAGAGTTCCCTGTTCTTAGTTTTAAAAGCAGGTGAATTGAAGGCTTTATGGGTTTCTAAGAAAGCACCTAAATTAAGTTGCTTTTTGTACATGGCCCTCGATTAGGGTTTTTCTTTGTGGGTCAGTGGCCCTCAAAAGAAAAAAGGTCCCTTAGCCTTGTCCTCGGAGGCTTGGATGAGAGTCAATGAAGCGTGCTTTTAAAGCTTAACTCTGTGGCATTAAAAACAAAAAAATCACTCGAAAGAGCCAAACTTTTTTCAGTCACACCAGCTCTGTGTAATTTCCCTTTAGTCTTAATATCAATGCCTTCGTTTTTCAAAGCTGAACAAAGACAATCACAATAAATTACTACTCAATCCTGCTGAGTGTGTGGATTGGTTCCTTTTTTTTTGAAGCACTTCAACTCAATAGTTAAAGAAGCAGGCATTGCCTATGAGGAATCTAGTCCATCCTTTAACAGGGCTCTGCGGCGGGCAATCTGTAGAACTGTGCTTTCTCATTTTATTTCATTTCTTCCTCTCACCAAAGGCTGGCTGTGATGTACAGATGGGGTGCAGATAATGTCCATTTATTTCCAGTTACTCATAACCCACCTGCCCATAGAAAATGTTATAAATGGTGGTTACATTCTCAGGCCAGCCTATTTACTATCAACGTAACTACTTCTAACTGTAACTTCATTTTTTTTTTCAGCTTAGTTTCATATTTTATTGAAGATGCATTTAAAATAACATCCAGATTCATGTCTTTTTTACATAACAGGACATTTTCTGTCACTGTCATATAAAAGACGAGTAAAGGGACATTATTAACGTATTTTATAATAAGATGCTCCCTGATACACCACTATACCCAATATATTTTTCAGTAATATTTCCACATTTTACGTTTATTAAAGCATACATGTACTTTGGTTTTTTATACAGCAGGTTCTTATTAATTATCCATTTTATACATATTAGTGTATATATGTCAATCCCAATCTCCCAATTTATCTGTAACTTCATTTTGAAGTCCAAGTAGAAGCCAAGAGAATGTCTCTCAGATTCTCACACATTTTGGGGGAGATGATGATAGAGGAAGACTTGTAGTTACCACTAGGGTGTCAGCTTTCTATACCTGTAGGATATAAAGTAAATGTCTTCAGGATTACTCCTCCAGAGTCCTAAATGGAGGAAACAGCAGCCAGAAAGTTTTATGGGACAATGCAGAAAACCCAGGCATGCCTGCACCAGCACGATTTGGACAGCAAACATTCTCCGTAGCCCAACTCATTTTACCAAAAATGCAACCAAATGCCTTTGGTAAAGAAGAGACACACAAACTGCACCCTAAGGGTGGGGGCTGCAGTGAGGGACATTTGAGAATAACAGACTGGAAAGCGCTTAGGAAAACTGCCAATGTAAGAGATTCGATTTTGCGATGGCCTTTCATACAGAAAGGGATTTGGAGAAAACTTAGCTCCTTTTTTGTGTGTGTTTTTTAAAATTTTATTTTCTTGAAGTAGAGTTGATTTACAATGTTGTGTTTAGTTTCTGCTGTACAGCAGTAACTCAGTTTATATATATATATAATATATATATACACACACACACACACACACACATATATATATTTTTTCATATTCTTTTCCATTATGGTTTATCACAGGATATTGAATATATAGTTCCCTGTGCTATAGAGTAGGACCTTGTTGTTTATCCATTCTATATATATAATAGTTTGCATCTGCTAATCCCAAACTCCCAATCCTTCCTTCCCCCTTGGCAACCACAAGTTTGTTCTCCACATCTGTGAGTCTGTTTTTGTTTCACAAATAGGTTCATTTGTGTCATCTTTTAGATTCTACATATAAGTGATATCATATGGTATTTATCCTTCTCTTTCTTACTTTACTTCGCTTAGTATGATAATCTCTAGGCCCATCCATGTTTGCTGCAAATGGCATTATTTCATTCTTTTTAATGGCTGAGTAACAGTCCATTATCTATATCCACCACATCTTCTTAAGCCAGTCGTCTGTTGATGGACACTTGAATTTCTTCCATGTCTTATCTATTGTAAATAGTGCTGCAATGAACACTGCGGTGCAGGTATCTTTTTGAATTAGAGTTTTCGTCTTTTTCTGGATATATGCCCAGGTGTGGGATTGCTGGATCACATGGAAACTCTATTTTTAGTTCTTTGAGGCACCTCCATACTGTTTGCCATAGTGGCTGCACCAATTTACATTCCCACCAATAGTGCAGGAGAGTTTCCTTTTCTCCACACCATCTCCAGCATTTATTATCTGTAGACTTTTTAATGATGGCCATTCTGACTGGTATGAGGTGGTACCTCGTTGTAGTTTTCATTTGCATTTCTCTAATAATTAGATATGATGAGCAGCTTTTCATGTGCCTGCTGGCCATCTGTATGTCTTCTTAGGAGAAATGTCTATTTAGGTCTTCTGCCTATTTTTAATTGGGTTGTTTGGTTTTGTTATTAAATTGTAGGACCTGTTTTTATATTTTGGAAATTAAGCCTTTGTTGGTTGCATCATTTGCAAATATTATCTCCCAGTCTTTTCATCCTGTTTATGGTTTCCTTTGCTGTGCAAAAGCTTTTAAGTGTCATTAGGCTCCATTTGTTTATTTTTGCTTTTATTTCTGTTGCCGTGGGAGACTGACCTAAGAAAACATTGGTACGATTTATGTCAGACAATGTTTTGCTGTTCTCTTCTAGGAGTTTTATGGTGTCTCATCATTTTGAGTTTATTTTTGTGTATGGTGTGAGGCTGTGTTCTAGCTTTGATTTGCATGTGGTTGTCCAACTTTCCCAACACCACTTGCTGAAGAGAATGTATTTTCCCCATTGTGTATTCTTGCTTCCTTTGTCGAAGATTAATTGTCCATAGGTGTGTGGGTTTATTTCTGGGCTCTCTAGTCTGTTCCATTGATCTGCATGTCTGTTTTTGTGCCAACACCATGCTGTTTTGATTACCGTAGCTTTGTAGTATTGTTTAAAGTCTGGTAGGGTTATGCCTCCAGCTTTGTTCTTTTTCCTCAGGATTGCTTTGGCAATTCTGGGTCTTTTATGGTTCCATATAAATTTTAGGATTATTTGTTCTAGTTCTATGGAAAATGTCATGGGTAATTTGATAGGGATTGCATTAAATCTGTAGATTGCTTTGGATATATGGCCATTTTAACAATATAATTCTTCCAATCCAAGAGCATGGGACATCTTTCTATTTCTTTGAATCATCTTCGATGCGTTTATTAATGTTTTGTAGTTCTGAGCATATAATTCTTTTACCTCCTTGGTGAAGTTTATGGATACTTAGCTCTTGACAAGGGGTTTTAAAGAAGTGAATTTAAAAAGATTCCAAATACTTGATACTATCTGTGTCTTTTATTCTGTAGGTCTAATGGTAGTCTGGGGAGAAGAAGACTGATCTGGGGAGCAAGAAATATGGGTTTGAGTCCCAGCTCTACATGATTCACTGTAGGCTCTTAAAGAAGCCCTTTGTAGAGAAGGAAGCATTATGAATACAGTGCAATTACAAAACCAAGACAAAAATGAAGAGCATCTATTATACTGATAAGCTACTGAATGAAGTTCTCCAGAAAGAGACTTTTCTGATGACTTGTACTAGGAGAGGCAGAGGGGCCAGGAGAGCAGCACCTTCTTTCTTCCAGCTACTTCAGGGAAATTTCTTATTGGAGGCAGAATTTAGGAGAATAAAGATAGCCAGAAAAGACAGCATTATCAATTAGGAGTTCAGTGGCATGCATAAGTGATGGGGAACTGATGACAAGTAAGTACAGACATTTATTTAAAGGGCCTTCAAAAGAAAAGCCTTGGGAGCCTAAGGAGACATGATGACGAGACATAATGTGGTACCCTGGCTGGGATCCTGGAACAGAAAAAGACATTAGGGGAAAATGAAGGAAATCACACAAAAACTTACATGCAAATGTTCACAGCAGCATTATTCAAAATAGCCAAATGTCCAACAATGGATGGATAAACAAAATGAGGTGTATCTGAACAATGAAATGTTATTCAGCCATAAGAAGGAATGAACTTCTGAAACGTGTTCCAACATGGTGAAATCTGGAAAATACTATGTTAAGTAAGGAGCCACTCACAAAAGTCCACATATTGTATGATACCATTTACATGAAATGTCCAGCCTTGGTCAATCTATAGAGACAGAAGGTGGATTAGTGGGTGCCTGGGGCTGAGAGGGGAGGGTGGTGGGCAGGGGGATGGGAAGTAAGGGAGGGGTTACAGCTAAAAGGTATGAGCTTTCTTTCTGGGATAATGAAACTGTTCTAAAATTGATTTTGGTGATAAATGCACAATTCTGTGAGTATATTAAAAGCCACTGTATACTTTAAATGGGTGACTTGTTTGGGATATGAATCATACGTCAATGAAACTGTTAGTAAAAAAAAAAGCTAAGGAAATCGGAATAAGATATAGACTTTAGTTAACAATAATGCATCAATATTGGTTTATCAATTGTGACAATGTACCACAGAAATGTAAGGTGTTAATAATAGGGGAAACTGGGTTTGGGGTATAGGAAACCTCTGGGCTATCCTCACAAATTCTGTAAATCTAACCCTTCTAAGATAAATTTTATTTTTTCTTTTTTTTTAAAAAGCAAGCTTTGGATTTCCCTGGTGGCGCAGTGGTTAAGAATCCGCCTGCCAATGCAGGGGACATGGGTTCAAGCCCTGGTCCGGGAAGATCCCACATGCCCCGGAGCAACTAAGCCCGTGTGCCACACTACTGAGCCCGCGCTCTAGAGCCCACGAGCCACAACTTCTGAGCCCACGAGCCACAACTACTGAAGCCCGAGTGCCTAGAGCCCGTACTCTGCAACGAGAAGCCACCACAATGAGAAGACCCTGCTGGCCGCAACTAGAGAAAGCCCACGCAGCAACGAAGAACCAACGCAGAAAAAAAAAAAAAAAAAAAAAAATTAAACTTAAAAAAAAAAAGCAAGCTTCAGTTTTCAAAGTAAAAAGGATCAATACGTTGGGGGGGGGGCTTTCATCAGTATTACATCAAACACTTGATGTAATTCTAATATTGGGAGCAACATCAAACTATTACTTGCTGCAGTAATTTTCCTAATCCCTCGATTGCTACTTTACTCTTTTCCTAATTTTTATTTGTTCTGAAGGTAAAACAATTCCTTGCCGTTGGTCTAAAGAGTTACCAAAATAGTTTCTGTTCACTTTCTAGATCTAAATTCATGTAGCCACAAAATGAGCTAAAATGCAGGTTGCTGTATAACTCCATCCCCTCCAAGCTATCTAAGAACCCCAGGAGGAATATACAATGCTCTGCTTCATGGGAACAAAGAAAGAAAATCTCTAAAGGTTTTTAATAATCCCAGGGGGATGAGGGAATGTATACATTAATCCATCCTTCCTCCCTTGCAAAACAGCAGTGAAATGACTGCATGTAATGGGCTATGCACATCCAAAGCCTGAAGCCTTTTGACCTAAACCGTAATAATAAAGCACATAAATTACAGTCATTATGGAGATGTATGATTTGAGATCACCTACCAATCAGTAGGGGAAATGCAGCCAGTTAGCATTTTGCAAAACCTTTCCGAAATACAGCTCTGGAGGGCTTTGCTACTGATTATTTTTAGGTCCACTAATCCTGCAAGGTAGGCTAGAAGGCCAATCAGAAACACATACATTTCAAAAATCAGCTCTATTATATTTTCCTAAGAATACTTCGTTTAAGTGTAGTTGGAAGAGTTAGGGCTGCTACTTTCAAACCCCACACTTCATTTCAGTGAGCTTGCAACAGCTTTAAAATCCACCTGAGATAGAAATCAAGCAGGGCTTTTTATTGCTTTATACTGATAAGCAAATTATGAACCAAAGTTTTTATCTGACAATCTTCAATCTCCATTTTAACTGTACCAAAGGTTCACTGAAGAAAGGCACATCAACCAAACTGAGTGAATGACCTGAAATGCATACTCTGACCTTATGTTACCATCACTTTAGAGCACGTAGAACAACTGCATCTATTCTGCACATTTCCAACCACTTCGTCCAGGTCCAGGACTCAACAGGAATAATAATACTGGCGATTAACCCAAATCTCTTCAACAATTCTGAGGATCCAGTAAATACTACCTAAGCTAATAAAAGGCTCCCGGAAATGTGTTGGTGACTTGGGGGCGGGGGCCCCCGACAGGGGCAAGCAGGAAAAGAAGGAGCTCTGTTACTTGTTTTACAAATAATGAAGATCTTTCCTGTCAGTGATTCAGGTGCACATACCTGGAGTAGCATCATTTGAGTTTACTAGTTTACGATCTCCATTGAGCTCGTCATTTAACAGAATGCCCGAGTCCAAATACGCCTGTTTCAAATTCAGCTACAAATAAAATGTAGCCTAGAGAGGAAACACCACTGGCTAGGACATTTTTTTTCTTTGGTGCCCAACGGTACTTCTTTCTGGAACCTATGTACCCAAGCCAAGCGTCCTAATTACTGGTAGAGGCGAGGCCTCGTGAGGGCCATCTCTAAGACAGTGAAGAGACCAGGCTCAGAGGGTCACGGGGATTCCTGGGATGGGAGGGATGCTGGCCCCCAGCATCTTGTCCTTTCTCTGCACCCCTAGCGTACACTCTTACAATGATCCCGTGAGCAGTCTCCTGCGGGCAACCACATCAGACCTCAGAGAAAGTGCAGGAGGAAGGCATCCTCAGAAAAACACTGGAGACACTCCTGTCCCCCTCTCCCAGGGGTCTGACGGAACACCAGACTTCCAACAGGGAGCGATTTTCCTGATTATCTCCTAATCATCTCTAAAGAAACCCCGAGGAGCCCCATTCTAAGATAACCTGCCACAGCCATTTAGGTTTCACAGCAAGATTGGAAAGGGTCAACAGCTGGGTACCAAGTCTATTCCAAGTGTAGGAGAAAATGCAGTAGGTGGGTGGGGAGGCGCTAATACAAACATTAATTAATGCCTTTCGTTTTATATGCGTGTCACGGGTCGTGGGGGTCATGAACATTTTTAACATTGTTTTCTCTTTTTTTATGCCTTTTTTCAGCTTGGGTAACTAGAAAAATAAAAACCCTCCTTAACTTCTCTTTACTCCCCCTTTCATGACATACCTAAAATTCCTCCCTCCAGAATACAGTATGAGAATAGGTTTTTAATAAATCTACTTTCTAGGAAAAATATACCTAAATAACAACATAGTCATTCATTAGGAATTCTCCCACAGATATTTTTCCAAATGGCTACTTAGAATGCCTTTACCCTAAGTGATAACAAAGTTCACTGCCTCACGTAAAGAAAAATGATTCTCTAACAACAGATTTCAAGCCACATGAACCATTCTTTAAAATTCTAGCCAGGTATCAATGAAACGGCGAAGGGGAAAGAAAAGTTACTTTTTCAAAGTCTGTACTTAATTAAAACCCACTTGCACAAAATTCTTGTTAAAGGTCACAGTAAGTTACAGCTGACTCTAATACAGATTTGCATTTAAGGACTCTTAATTTAATTAGTCTCCCTTCCCGTGGACATGGGCCACAGTTGAACAGGGGTTAATTTTTATAGCATGAGATAAAAGTGTTATGCAACCTTAGCGCAGGCAGATGGAGGAAAGGCAGAGCCCTCATTTTGCAAGGCTGAGTTTCCCCAACCCTCAAAAAAGCTCCTCTTCACCATTATCTAGTATCCTAACACTTGGGCCTGCCACCCTTGGGGCAGACACCCTAGAATTCAGTCCCATTTTTGTTGCCAAAAGTAAAGTTTTCAACGTACATTTCCTCTTTTAGGCCATTTACAAGAGTTTCAAGCAAAATTTGTCTCCATCTTAATTTTGGAGAGAATGCCACTGTTAATGTGGCTATACAGAGGCTTGACTTATTTATCGCTAACCCTTTGCTTCCTGCCTCAAAGCCAATCATAGTATCGGATGAAACAGCCCCACAATTCTGTGGTGATGCCAGTTATTTTAAGTTTCCTTGGCTTGCTGTGCAATCCCACGAAGAGCTTTTTGAAAGCCCAGATAGATCACATTCACTGGTTTCCCTCTGTCCACATATGCTTTAGTCCCTTGAAAAACACAAGGTCATTAATCAAGCACAGATTCCACTTATAGAAATGATGTTGCCCTTCCTAGAAGATTATGTTTGCTTAACTTTCCAGTGTTCCCATTCTCTATCATACATTCTACCTGCTTGCCTTTATAAGGGAGGCATCCCAGGTCTGACTGGCATTTATTTTAATGGCCATCTCCCTATTTATTCTAATGACCGTCTCCTTGGCGCCATTCAATTCCCCAATCTCACCTTTCAGAATCTCTCCTTTAGGATCAGACCTGTTGATTAATTACATTTGATTTGTTCATGAGGATTAAAAAATTGAGTACATTTACTACTTCAACCATTCCACCTCAAGAGATTATCTGCAAATGGAACCCTGTCCTAAAATTTTCTCCAACTCTGTATCAAAGTATTGGTTCACTTCTCCCAAACTAACCTTTGGCCCAATTTGACAACACAAAAAAAATTGTTGGTGCTTAATGCAGTATTTACCCAGTGCCTCTTACGTGCTACATGCCATTCCTCGGTGCAGAAAAGGCAAAAGGCTTGGTCTCCACCCTCTTGAAAATTACAAGATGAACAGAAGTGGATTTTATTGTTGCTCTATAGGCTTCTTCTCTCTCCCTCTTAATGTATATATTCTGAATCACGCCACTCCTCCACCCTCCCCCAACCAAAGATCTCTGAGGTCTTCTGATCTCATCTAGAAACAACTCAAGTTCGAAAGACAGGAGAGGGGACACTATCCCAGGCAAATCCACCCAGCCCATGCTTCTTACACTGCGGGCATCAACAGATGTGCCTTAGGAGGTGCCTTTGGACAAACTGGGAGAGATTCATCTACTCAAATATAATCTATACGTTGCCAGATATGCCGTGGCCATTTTTTGAGTCATCCAAAACTAACAGAAGGTACTAGCTTGGACTCAAAGCAAAATCTTGCAATGAGCAAATTCCTTGGGCATCTAGTTCCGCTGCCTTTCTTGGTCAATAAAGCAAAATCCACAAAGGAAAAACTTCACACAAATGCTTTACTTATTTGGCTTGACAAATCAGGTCACTGAACACGCAAATTAATTTAAAAATGCCATCTCTCAGACGATGTTCATGCTTCAATTTTTTAAACGTCTCTAGATCTAAATCTGGTCCCTTGATGATGAGCTTCCCGAACCTTATATTCCAATAGTCAATAAATCACTGGCGTGACACCCCATCCAACTCCTGCAACTGAGGTCAGAGGAGAGGAGCTTCTATGCCCTCAAGTGACTGACAAACCAAAGAGCAAAGGAATTGAGAGACTTCATAATTCCTCTCTACCATGCTAGGAATAATCCCTGTTTGTTCTGGGCTCTGAAACTGATGAAAAGGTACTTAGGGCTCCCCTGGTGGCGCAGCGGTTGAGAGTCCGCCTGCCGATGCAGGGGACGTGGGTTCGTGACCCGGTCCGGGAGGATACCACGTGCCGCGGAGCGGCTGGGCCCGTGAGCCATGGCCGCTGAGCCTGCGCGTCCGGAGCCTGTGCTCCGCAACGGGAGAGGCCGCAACTGTGAGAGGCCCGCGTACCACAAAAAAAAAAAAAAAAAAAAAAAAAAAAAAAGGTACTTAAAGTTAAATGTAAGGTATCAATTAGCAAATTCTTCGGCTGGGCTGTCATGCCAGCCATCTACCATTTTCCTCTGGTTTAAGAGAAGGGAAAAATAAGGGCAGATCTTGGGCACTAAACAGATTAATGTGATTACTTATTTATGACACACAAAAAAATTTACTTCGTTACAGAAGAAGATGGAAAAGTGATTGACCTTGCCAACAAGTGACGAGGAAAAGAGAGAAACCAGTCGTTCGCTCTGCATTCAAGCCCCCACTGGCCTATTTAATTCCTGACCATCCTCAGATATAGGCTGGCCAGATCAGAGTCCTCTTAGTCACCCCAGAGCCACAGAGATAGATATGAATGTTCCAGAAAGCAACTAGTGCATCAGAGGTACCCTGGCCCTGTTTCCTGCAGAACTGTCAGAAAACTAAGAATAAAGGGGTTGCGTGTTCCCGTGTTTTGCTTTGGGTGGGGATGAAAGGAGAGAGGCCATTCTGCTTTGAGCCTCGAAGAAGACAGGAAGGTTGCTGCCATAGGGCTGACACTGGAATCACTATAGAATGGTGTCTGTCACAGGACCTAAGAGAAGTACCAGAGCATCAGAGTCTGGCCAGGAGATAGTCTGGAGGCCTCATGTTCACAAATTCCAAACATCAGACAGCTTTCAAAGGCCTGGAGCAATGGGAGAGTAAGTACCTGTTTCATTATTTCAATATCCAATTGCTTTCCATAAATCTTTTGGGTCATGGGCCAACTACTCGTAAAGCAACTGATTTGGTCAAATATCTGATCCCAAAGAAGTTCCAATTACTCCTCCAGTCTGGGAATGTGAGTCTGCATCAAGACCCATCAGCTAATTTAGGATGAGCAACAACCATGGGGGATGGGGAGGTTCAGGCTGCAGGGGTAGGGGAGGGAGAGAGAAAGAACTGAAGAGAAATGGGCCCAGGGGAAGGGAAAGAAAAGGAAGCTGGTATGAGACCCAGGGCCGAGTAGTGGCAGGGCCACCTAAAGCTGATGCTAGTGGCAATCTGGCACCAGGGCCTCAAGTTCACGGTAACTCCCATCAAGCAGAGGGACACGTTTTTCTATCCAGTTTCCACTACACAGAGCCTGCAGATGGCACACAGCATTGCTACTGCAATTATTGACTATAATTATTGTGAAAAGTCTTTGATGTGAGAGCAAAAATTATTAAAATGGCCCTTCTTAGAAAAGAAGGGCAGTAAATACAGCCTCCTTTGGAAAATTCAAGGACCCAATTTCATACCAGGACTTTTTGCCAGAAAAGAATAAGTCACTTTAATATACTTGTTTTCGGCTCCTCTCCTTGAAGACGTTTTATCCTATGTGAAAAATGAATAATGGTATGTGGTTTAGGATGTATTTTAAGAATATACTTAAAGGTACTTCAAAGGAAAGTAAAAACTAAAGTAACTTTCTCCTTGCAGACACACACATCTATATTTTGCACAAGCTCCTAGTCTTTCCAGATCCCACAGTAACCCACGAGAGGCAATTTGTTAAACTGTCTTGGAGGATGAGAACAAACAAGCGACATTAAATGTCTGTCTTGTTTTAAAAATAACACTGGGCGGTGCTGTGCTTACCTGTTTGAATTAGTAAACATTTTATTGTACTTCAATGAGCATTGGTAACTAGAAATATGAAAGAACGGAGAATAGCTTACTTTGTCCTCTTTGCCTTTCATAGGATCATAAACCGTGCAAGGTCACATTTTTAAAAAACATCTACCTAATCTTATGTTTTAACTCTGAGCCAAGGTGGCATGATCCCAAATAAGAGCCAATGTTACAGAAGCATAGGCATTACCATGGTGAAAGATTTTCAATCACATTCTGGAATCAGTTTCAATGTAGTAGGGAAAGGCCATTCCAAAAGCTGAATGTCCAGCATTATAAGCCCTGGTTTTTGCAAATGAACAGCTTAAGTTAGAATGAGTTCGACCGGGTGATCTGAAAAAAATACTTATGTTTTTGCCCATGGGCGTTTCTAGGTTGACTATATTACAATGGATACAGCCCAATACAAAAAGACCAACTAATCATATCGAAGTTTAACCCTACTATGGTATGATAAGTTCAATCATAGAATATGATTCTGAGACCATAATTAAGTAAGCTTGGGAAAGAACCACAGCTCAATCTCAAGTTTCATAAACATACACGCCAAGAGGTGCTCAGTGACACAAGTCTGACTTTCTGGGTTTCCATTTGGCCTGATGACTGAGTGGGTATGGGTAAATGGTGGGTATCCTCTTATAAAAAGGCATTGTTCCATTATTGTGAGATGAACCTCTGTGCTACCATGATCTGTGGCCGCAAATGTAAACAGAAATTATCTAAGGGATTATTACAAAATGAGCCTACGGAAAAAAAATAATGAGCCTATGTTTTAAAAAAAAAAAACATGATGCATTATTGGCTAAAACTCTTATAATAGTGTCGACAAATGTGGTAGCCCGGGAATAGCATACAGAACTCAAGCTTCTTTTCATCTCACAGTGAACAGCAACTTGGAACAGGAAGGATCAGGCTCTGAATGAACCTAGAGCTTCAGCTTATTTTATTCCCCATCACCAAGGTTCCTCAGTCAGAACAGTTCATTACAAAACAAATGAGTAAAGTCACAACAAGCAGGAAACTCAAACAAAGGAAACTGAAAAGCTTCCTACACACAGTACTTGCTCTGAGTCTTTGAGGCAGGAAGGCACCATGTTATACGGAAGGAATCAAGGCTTTGGAGTTACACAGACCTGAGTTTGCACCGAATTCTGTCGCTTACTAATTGTGCAACTTTGGGTTGATCTCTTTACTTCTAGACCACTTCTTTCGTAGAACAGGGACAAAAACAGAACCTACTTCATAGATTCGTTGAAAGCGTTATCGTTGAAAGCATTAAACTATATAAGTGTCAAACTATATATAATATATATACAATACAAGCATTAAACTATATAGGGCCTCACTCAATAGTAGCTATTATTATAAATATTGACATCAAAAGATGCTATACAGACATCTCTCTGTATCCAGAGGTTCCACATCTGTGGATTCGACCAACCGTGAATAGAAAATATGTATTTTTTTTAAATTCTAGGGACTTCCCTGGTGGTCCGGTAGTTAAGACTCCGTGCTCCCAATGCAGGGGGCCCGGGTTCAATCCCTGGTCAGGGAACTAGACCCCACATGCCGCAACTAAAAAAAAGATCCCGCATGCCGCAACTAAGACCCAGCGCAGCCAAATAAATAAATTAGGTAAGTATTTTTAAAAATAAATAAAATAAAATTCCAGAAAAGTCCCAAAAGGCAAAACTTGAATGTCATGTACCAGCAACCACTTACATAACATTTACATTGTATGAGGTATTATAAGTAATCTAGAGATGATTTAAAGCATATGGAACGATGTACTAGGTCATATAAGGGACTTGAGCATCTATGGATTTTGGTATGCCTGCGGGGGCGGGGTCCTGGAACCAACCCCCCACCCCAATCCCGAGGAATGGCTGTATATTCCTCAGAAGGGAGGTCCTTTCTATGCTTCAGGGTTCAGCTATATTTAATCAAGGGAAGAGTGTTGTTTTCCTGTTGTGATTATTACTACTATTATTAGTAGTCTTAAGAAGCATTGCTTCTAAAAATTACAGAAATAACCAGCAATTTAGCTTTATTTAGCCCAAACACAAAACTGTCCCTTGGTAAAACTTCAGGCTATAGCAATATCACTTTGGGATTACAGACTAGAGGATCTTTTCTTTAGTTTTGAAATGGCTCTGTTATAAAGTTGGAGATTAACAAAAAAAATAAAATAATAAAGGTTGATTCATATGAAGTTGCCATTATTTCAGGTCAAAAGGGTGAAATATCAACAATTTCACATAGCCCAGCCTAATATTTTGAGGAATCAACTTTGCATCAACATCCAAGTATCTCTACAAATAAACTATGAATCATTTGCATTCTAGAACTCCTGCACTCATGAATACAAAAGACTGAAATAAGACACTCCTATTTACTTACTTAAATATGCAACTTACTTTTTAAAAAAATGCATGTGCCTGGAGTACATACTATGTTAACTGCACTATCCTGACCAATGATCAGTTCTTAATAGCCAATCACTTTGTTGAAAGAACACTCTGCTCTATAAAATAAAGGTGGATGATTCAGAAATATAGAGTATCTAAGGATAAATGTGTATCAAATAAAAACAAACAAAAACACTGACCCCCAGATGAAGGGAGTTTTTGTTCCCTATCACATCAAAGAAAGGGAGAACAAAGATGGAAATGACAGCTGCCCTGCACAATTGTGATGCATTTAAGTGCTGATTTTTTGACGTTGCTGATGAGAGTATATCGACCTCAGAGCGTCTGTCAGTTTATCATCTGATCACCTCCTTTTACTCTCTTTATTTCTTTAATATTTCTGTCAAATAGGTCTTTCTCTACTAGGTTTTAGACTGGGGCCATACATTTCCCTGCATTTCCCCTTCACAATTGTGCATATAATTTACAGACATGAGTGAGAAAAGGAAAACTCATCAACATAATACTCACCTGCCAGGATGTGAAGGCAGGGTTTGGAAAGATGAAAAGTGCTTCCTGAACAAATGTTTCCATAGGGTGGGGGTGTGCAGGGAGGGAGGGGAGGACGGGGGCCTGAGATACCCTGGCCTTGGTCCTGAGTAGTATATAGAAGTTAGTTAGGCACCAAAGAACTGGATAAACAGTGCGTAGTGGGGATCCCAGCACTATGAAACTCAACAACGCCATGGGAGAGGAAAAGAAAAGTTCAAAATTACATGGCCCATTTTAGAGTAAGAAGCTCTGACAGAACCAGGCATTACTGAGGGAGAGAAAAAAAGGGTTCAAAAAGTAAACAACAAGCGAGATGCCTGGAGACTGGCTTGAAAATACGGGGTTGGGCGGGGGGGACCTTTCCTTATTGTTACTTCAGAGTAAGTGCTCCCAAGCACTTCGATTTTGAGGAGAGGGCTGGAGAGAGAGAGAAGAGAACCTTCATCATGGCTAAAAGGCCAGAGTAAAAAGAAGTAAAGGTATCATCGATGAAATAAAAAGCTAGTCCCAGACTGGGTACGGAGAAAAGCCCCAAAGGCATAGAAGGTTAGACACAAAATAAAAATTAGGCAGGAGCCACTTGCAAGAGATTGCAAAGCCAACAGAGTAAGAGAGGAAGCCATTTAGAGCATCCGAGGACCCACTTAATCACAGTCACAGGCTAAAAAGGAGATGCTCAAGAGACTGAATGAACTCTTTGTCTTGGAAAGAGATTCGCATTCCCAAACCAGAACACTGAACTCAGCAGGTCAGAGGTACTAGATCAAATAGTGGTAAACACGATGCTCTGCATCTAATCACAAACCAGGAGTAGATAAATCACTGGGACCAGATGGTATCCACCAGCCAGTTCTGAAGTCACTCAAGGGTGAAATTGTTTTGGCCAACATGTGTCGGCCGTCATTACAAACAGCCACTGTGCCCAAGAGATTGGTGCTTGTCAACGCGATTCCTATTCATAAGAAGGGTTCCAGAGGGGACCCTGGGAAGTAGAAACCAGTAAGACTCATTTCCATATCAAGTAGGCCGGCCAACTTTACAATAAAGGTGAAATCAGTGCATATTTACAAAAATAAAGGCTGGGAGGAGACAGAACACCAAATATTTTGGCAAAGGAGAAAAATCCCGTTCATCTAATAAACTAGAGCTTGTGGGGTTGGTGAGGCAAGGAGAATATGCATTTGAATAAAGGGGACCCTGAATATACAAGTTACGGAGGGTGCTAAAAACATAACAGAAAGCATTACCATGCACCTGTGCTCCTGTGTACTGGCACTGAACCTTAAAAGATACAAAGGAGATAAGTAAAATTCCGAAGGTAGATAAAAAGAAGTTAAGGGAGTTGGAGGAGATGAAGGAAAATAAATTAAGGTTTGGTGTGGAAAGATGGGAATATTACTTTTTTTTAATTACACATATGGAGAGGTTTTAAAAGTATTTTTTATGGACTACCGATATAGTACACTCATTCCGTAAACAACCCTAGAAGCATAGCAATCGCTCACACATTGCCTCAACCTCTGAGACAACCCAATGAGCAAGGGAAGTTGAGGTTTAACAACAACAAAAAGAGGAAAACAGAAACAGTCAAAGTCTGTGAAATTTACTGCAGAATATTGGAGCCACCCTCTGGGACGCCGCCTTTATTTTGCACACAAATATTCCAGTTGCATATGTGACCAACTCTGTTGTCTGATTTCTAGACCTTCAGTTCTGCCCTGGGTGAAAAACGACAAAGAGTGAACCCAATCAAGGACAGCTCAAGTGACAGCTGAAAACGGAGGCAGAAGCAACACACGCAGAACCTTCTAGGGCCATTTAGCTTAGGGGCAAATAGCTCCTCATACTTCAAAAACCCCTAAGGACATTACTGCGTTAGAGTATCATTTATTATATGATTTCCCTGCTGACCCTGGGTCTTCTTTAATTAGTTATGGTTTTATCGTTCTGTGTAATTAGGCAGGAGAATAAATATTTCAGAAATATTTTCACTGAGATGTTTAGAACATCTTTAAAAGTTTGTTTGATGTGTAAAAGAACAGTTATCTAGAAAAATCTGTTACTCCAAATATTTCCTTTTCAGATGAAGCAAGACAACTAACACATAATATTTGACTGCCACAAGTGTAAGGTCAACAGTTGTCCGAGGATACAACTCAAGAGCTTCACAAAAGTTCTAGATGTATTCAGAGAGAGATCAATGGAGTGATTTATTAACGAAAACTGGTTTGTTTTGTATACATTTAGATCCTTAGATTTTGTTCCAAAAAAGAACATTCTTTGTCCTTCCACCTGAGTGTGGTGTCCTTGCCAGAGACACAACTGACCAGAGAGCTGACCCAGGTCATAATGCTGTTTTTTCTTTCAAAGGGCTTCAAACAGCTGATTCATATTACCAAAAATGTTAATCCTAAAAGATTTAAAAGAAAAAAGTTAAGTAAACATGAAAATAAATTTATTTCTCAGAATGGGCTTGTTTATTTCTACAAACACATATTTTCCTACTTGGGAAGAGAGACTCTGCTGTCTGCACTTCAGACCATTCTTAATTTCTCTCAAGACAACTAGGTCTTAGTGAAGTAAACAGATCTGAAACATCCAAGAAGAAAGCAAAAATAAGATGCTTAAGGAGAGCCATTTCTGAAACCATATGCCTTAGAATACGCCACTGCGCACGCCAGAAGAACACCATAGCTGTCTGAAGTGCTCCAGGGAAATAAAATGTTAGAAAGCCTGGGTAATATCAAAGGCCAAAATAACCAAAGTTTCTGGAACACCAAATTGCATAAATTCTATCATTCATTCATTTTAGAGTACCCCAATGCAAAAATTGCTCATCTCTCACCAAAGAGAACAAGTGACAAGGCAGGACGCTCAGTAAGGAAAAGACCCCCCCAAACAAATTACATATGATAATGGAAACAAGAACCTTGAAGGAAAAGGACAGAGAAGGGAAGAAGCAGGAGAAAACAGTAGCTCACTATTTCTCGTTCTAAAAGTGCCAGTGTACCAAATGTTACCTGCCACATCTGCACCCTATGTGTAACATAAACACAATACAAGTTAGAACGGTTTTACAATTTTAAATGGACCTGATTTGGAGACAACTTTGATATAAAACCATCATGGCTCCCAGTGTCATAGGGCATTTTATAAATGGACATGTGTGTGGTCATAGATGGTGCTTAGCACTGATATTCAGATCATTTCTTTAGAACAAGGCCCTCTTAACATTTCCTACTTCTTTAGCAGGATCAGACACTAAAAGCACCAGACTGATGCCTTGCTAAAGACGGCATGAAAAGCTTACACACTGCCAGCATTTCTGGGGGGAACGAACAAACATCCCCTGTGAGGGATGTCCTGAAAACAGCCCTCTGTGATGGCTCACACAATCTTTATTTCCGGAAAACCCACACAACGATGACTTTTCACAAAGCTTGTAAACTCCTTGTTTCCTCTCAGAGCGATGATGAATGGGTGCTGCGGTGGATCTGGACCCCCTCCACCTCCCACCCATTGCAGAGCTGTCTCCCACCACAAAGAACAGGTAAGTCAGCTCAGGCGAGCCAGGCTAAGGGTAGAAGGGGAGGGCAGGGCAGAGACGATGTTACTTTTGGTAAAACAAATGCTGGTGATGGATTTCGGTTCTGACAGAAAGCTGAGGCATGAGGAGAGCTGGGATTTCCATGGCAGAGAGGCCAAAGGGTGCCTGGGTAAATCATTGTCAAGGCCCAGCCTGGATCAGTAATAGGAATTAACCCCACATGCATTCCCTCGCCCAATAGTCTGAGAAATCAGATTTGGTTTTTAACCATATAGCTCTGCTATAGACTGAATGTTTGTATACCTCCACCCCCCAAACTCATATGTTGAAACCTAATCCCCATTGTCATAGTATCCGGAGGTGGAGCCTTTGGTCATGAGGGTGGAGCCCTCGTGAATGGGATTAGGGACCTTACAAAAGATACCCCAGAGGCTCCCACCGGACACTGACTCTGCTGGCACCTTGATCTTGGACTTCACAGCCTCCGGAACTGTTAGAAATAAATTTCTGTTAAGTCACCCAATCTATGATATTTTTGTTATAGCAGCCCAAAGTGACTAAGCAAGCTCCTTTTCTTCCCCCCTTCCCCAGATACCCTCAATTCTTTTATTATGAAAAGGATACGCTATTTTTCCCACGGCTCAACTCCCAACATCACCCTTCATTCTCTGGGGATGGAGAACAGTGAAATAAGGTTGCACGTAAGTAAATGCCATCAAAGTTTCCAACTACTAAGAACTGGAAGGGACTTATGATCTCGAGATCACACTTCCTCAGTCTATAGAATGGGAAATGAAGTTCCCTGCAAATGTGGATGAACTTGTCCAAGGTGGGACAGTATCAGCTTATTTGGTTAGGGCTAGAACCCTGGTCTCCTGTGGTCCAGCTTGTAATTCTTCCATCCCATCAGTCAGGTGAACCCCGACATTAGCCATTTGAGAACTGGACATCGGAAACGATGCTAACATGCTGCTTTCCACTCCCACCCTGCAACTTCTAAAAATCCTAATATAATTCACATACCATACACTTTGCCCACTTAAAGTGTACAATACAGTGGGTTTTCGTATGTTTAGAGTTTTGCAACCATCACCACTATCTAATTCCAAAACATTTTCCTCACCCCCAAAAGAAATTTCATACATATTAGTAGTCACCATCATTCTCTCCCCTCCAACTGCACACACACATCAGCCCAAGGCAACCAGTGATCTACTGTCTGGTTCTATGGATTTGTCTCTTCTGGACATTTCATATAAAAGGAATCATACAATATATATTCTCTCTGTACTGGCTTTTCTCACAAACCATAAAGTCTTCAAGGTTCATCTGTGTTATAGCATGTATCACTGCTTCATTCTTCTTTGTGGCTGTATAATATTTCATTGTATGGCTATACCTTAGGGGTATACCTCAGAAATATTGCAGGTTTCGTTCCAGACCACCACAATGAAGTGAATATCACAACAAAGCAAGTCACGTGAATTTTCTGCTTTCCTGGTGCATACAAATGTTATGTTTACACTACACTATGCCTTAATTTTACATGCCTTCTTTAGTAGGGACCTTAATTTTAAAATACTTTATTATTAAAAATGCCAAAACAATTACGATAGTAACGCCAAAGACCACTGATCACAGATCACCATAACAAATATAATGGAAGTCTGAAATATAGTGAGAATTACCAAAATGTGACTGAGACATGAACATGCAGGATTGCCACAAGCCTTCAATTTGTTTAACAAAACAAAACAAAACCACGCAATATCTGTGAAGTGCAATGAAGTGAAGCACAATAAAACGATGTAGGCCTGTACTTTATCCATTCATCTGTTGATGGACACTTAGGTTGTTTCCACCTTGTGACAACTGTGGATAATGTTGTGACAAACATACTTACATTATTTATTAGAGTATCAGATTTTTATTTTGATACTGGATACAAACATTAATAGGAAACCAGTTTTACAGCACTAAAATCTCAGTAATCCCCAAATTTACAGTTTTGTTTTTCTTTTTTCTGCCCAAAGGGTTTCAATTCTCTTAGGTATGTACCTAGGAGTGGAATTACTCAGTCAGGCCAAAAAGTATGTTGAATGCCATCCACAGACGTTTTACAGTTAAGAATCTCATCTGAAATGACCTCGCATACAAGCTTAACACAAGTTATTGGTCTCCACAAGCTCCTCTGGCCACCAGAAAACAACAACTCCATTTAAATTGGGAGTGATGGCCAAAACAAAACAAACTCGAAAACATGGGTTTTAATCCCTCAACTAAGAAAACACTTAAATATAGTCACTACTTCCTGTTTTCATCCTAAAATTTAGCCAGGGCATTCAGAACTTCAAATACACACACACACAACTGTAAAACTGGAATGAAATAGTAAATAAGAATCAGATAACTTTAATAACTCTCATGTGAATTACATCTTTCAGAAATAGTAAAAGGAAAACATAATCAACTTTCCAGGTCAGAACACAACAAATTATCCCAAAGATATCCAGATATGAATGCTGTTGAAAATCTAAGAATAGCCACTGTTTCTAACACAGCTGAAAACTCAGTAAGAAATTTAAGACAGTCTCGTTCTCTAACAAGAGATCCTACTAATGCAAACATTATCAATTCATTTTAGGAGAATGGCTTGGGTGGGTAAAATGTCATTCTTGTCAAAGATGGTGGGAGGCCACAATTGGCCAGTCACAGAGCTTGTTGATTTATTTTCTTCTGAAAAGTCTTTTTATTCATTACTCAGGCTGCCGGGCAGAGCATTCTCCCTGATGACAGCTGCAGAATTTTAGCCCCAAAGCCAAATAAGTAATTTTTTACAACCTCCCCCAATTTGTTTTTAATGTTTCATTCTGTTTCAACTATAGTTTTGGTGGCTGCCTGTAGACACCCCCTGTGGTTTTCACCTAATTTTTAAAACTTGTGCTTTTTCATCCCAATTTCATTAGTCTTTCACCACTACCATGCTTGCTCTACCTATATCTCCACCAGTTTTCTGTCTCTAGTCACTCAAGTATTGTGCCAGGTGATGAGGATAAAAAATGATCACACTCTCTGCCCTAAAGGAGCTCGGGGTCTAGTATGCATTATTCCACCAACCCACCCCTACCCATTTCCATTCCATCCCAGTTATGACAACATCCTACCAAGCTTCCATGTCAAACCATCTATTTGAGAGCCTGCTGGATTTGAGATCTGTTCCCAGAAGACCCTCTGACTTACTGCTCTACCACACTCAAATTATTCCATTTTTATTCTGATGCTGAATACCAACATTGACAGGGAAATCTCTTCAAGAACAAGAAAGTCTGAAGAATTTCCAGCCCCATTTCATAAACGAAAGTCAGAATGATTTTATTGTCTGAGGTCTTCCAAACCTACAGGCTGTGATTTTTCTCATTTATTTTTTGTTAGAAAAGGAAACAACCCTGTTAAAACCTGCAAACATGCACTATTTTCTGCATTACTCATCTTTCCTAAATACTTGCAGCTGTTTCACATGCTTTTCTCTGCAAAAAGACGGAGCAACATCCTGTACTAGATGTTAGGTTAGAGGGCACACGTTTTAGACAGTAAGATCAGAAATGGCAAATGATTGGCTGATAAAATGTTAATAAGCAATCCCTCAAGAGCTGGACAGCGAGGATATAATACTATAGCAGGACATTTATCAGTCCAAGTGTTTACATGCCATCAGAACGGCCTTCTCAAGTCCTTATCAGCTTCATGCATTTCAGGTCAAAAGAATGTAATGAAGGCATAGATCACGTATGCACTGAGATGACTCAAGTTTAAAAGCATTTCAGATCATAACATCAAGTTCCAAGACCAAAGCTCCAAATGTTATCATTACATGAAGGCGCACACACGTGTTTTCAATGGTTCAGTTCAGTGGTTCTCAACCTGTGGGTCTTAGCGATATTGCCAAACATCTATGGATTTACAGGTCTGCCAAGTACTTTCTGCACACTGAATACTGCCCCACTTACAGAACGCACTATGGTTTTCTCAGACTACAAAAGGTTGGGATCCACTGCAGCCTACCCTGAGCACTACTGCGCGTCCCTCAGAGAACGCAGCCAGTGAGCTGGTGCACCAGAGACAAATGATCAAAATGATTTAGGAAAGGATGGTGAACCATTCTCACTCTGTACTCAGCAAAAAATGGTCACCATGGATGACACCAAACCAATATTCTGTTAAGCCCAAAGAGAGAGAGAGAGAGAGTACCACAGTAATGATGAAGGACTTCCCTGGTGGCGCAGTGGTTAAGAACCCGCCTGCCAATGCAGGGGACATGGGTTTGAGCCCTGGTCCAGGAAGATCCCACATGCCACGGAGCAACTAAACCCATGTGCCACAACTACTGAACCTGCGCTCTAGAGCCCGCGAGCCCCAACTACTGAGCCCAAGTGCCACAACTACTAACGCCCGCGCACCTAGAGCCCGTGCTCCACAACAAGAGAAGCCACGCAATGAGAAGCCCACACACTGCAACGAAGAGTAGCCCCTGCTCGCTGCAACTAGAGGAAGGCTGGGTGCACCAACGAAGACCCAATGCAGCCATAGATAGATAGATGGATAGATAGATAGATAGATAGATAGATAGATAGGTTGATTGATTTTTTAAAAGAGCAATGATGAAGAAGATAAGAAGCCTTGGTCCTCAAACTGACTCTGCCACAAGCCAGCTTGGTGATGTGGGTCAAGTATGACAGGTGATGTGACACCTCTCTGGGTGTCGGTGACCTCATCTGTTAAATGACTTCTGACCCCCGCTCTAGCTCCAACATTCATAGGAGCTCTAAGATCTTACTATGCTCCCATGATTCTGTTCCTCAGGGGCACCCAGGGACCTCCTGTGGAGGGCAGAGCTAAGGAGCACTGGCCCCCCGAATGAGCTCCTAGACTGGGTGCTCCTCTAGCAGCCAATGGTTTCTTTTATTCACCTGAGCGTCCTCAGAGCTGCAGTACCTGGTTGAGTTGTTCTCAGTAAATACTTGGATGAATAGGAAGGCTGGAAAGGGCCTTCAGACCAAACCTCTCATTTCTTAGTCAACGGAGGTCCTTAGAGGTTCTTAGGAAGATCGGATCATTTCGGATTCCTTCTGCAGTGTACTTTCTCTTCCCCAACCCTGCCTCTCTGTGTTCAACGGCAACTTCTACATTCTACATTTAGTAGCAGGCCAAATAGAGTAGCTGTATGTTTGTAAGTTATGAGACTACAGTTACGTCTACCTCTGTGGGATGGTCCAGTTGGTACGTTCCAGTGTATGAATGCCAAAAGCTGGCAACCAGCAGACTTTTCGGTCCATTACGTCTGCAAGGCTGGAGGCCTGCCAAGGCTAATGGGGGGACATTTCTACAGAAATAAACGGACTTTGCAGACTTATCCTTTGGAAATCAATTTTAAACTTATACCACCGACAAACAGAATATGATTCTGATTCTATCAAAGGGTAAAGGACTGAAAAGCAGCAATGAATTAAACGGTAATAAACTAAAGCAAAACATTCTTCCCATGGCCACTGCCAGCCTAACCTACTCCCAGTGCCAGCCTAGCACGACAGAGGTTAAGTCCCTAGGCCCAACTTCATAAATTGTATCCAAGCAAAGTACTTAACCTTTGGGGGTCTCAGTTTCCCCTGTACGCTAGCCCCAAGTCTAATGTACTATGGTCTTTCTCTATTTAATTTTTCATTTAAAAGAATCCAAGAAAAATCACTTGCAATTGATTAAGGTAAGAAAATCCTAAGAAATAAGTGTTCTAATCACCACTGAAACTGAAAGTCAGCAAGATTAACATAACTTGTTCCCATGACCATAAAGGTGCACACGTGAAGCTCTCTGACAATGAACTCCAAGGGCACAGGGCTCCATGGAAAGCAGGCGGAGGTGGTCCGAGTCTGGCCTTATGAGCTAAGGTACTTTCAAAACATGGGGAGCCATGTGTTCTATCCTTGCTACTTTGCCCTATTCCCTCTGTCATGGTCTCTCTGAACCAGATGGCGAAAAGAAGCACTTCCCAACTGCTCCAAGGTAATCCAGTTTTCTCAACTGAGATATTCTCCTGGTAAGTAACATGTAACTGCCCTATCCACTGTTGCCCAAATAACTCAGTTTTCTTATCATCAGCCAGGGATGGACTGGGACCCGATCCTGGCCCAATTTAAAGCTTCCCCAGAGGGGCCTGCCACTCACGGCTCCAGTTTAAAACACTGCCCTGGAAAAGGAGTTGACCCACCCTAGTGCCCCAGAACTAAAAATAGTCCTGCAGGCCTGTGGGCGGGCCAGTTCCAGGCCTTCTTACCTCCTGCTACACTTAGGTTGCACATTCCTGTCCGGGAACTCTATGCATTCTGAATCTCATCCTGCTCGGGGCAAGGGTTAGAGCTGAAGGCGCTTGTCAAGCCCTCCGTGACCTCTCCTGTTTTAGCAAGCGAGACACAAGGGTGGGTGAGTGAATGTGTCTCCTGTAAGCAAGCAATTCACTCCTTTAACCCCAGAAGAGTATTTCCGTAGCTTTGTTAAGCCTGGAAGAGTAGAAAAGGGACCTAAAGCACAGAGGGATTAAGTGACTTATCCAAGGTCATCCCATATAGCCTGGGAATCAATCACCCTGCTCCAGGTCCACTAAACCACGTCATAATAATAAACACATAAATCTGATTCGAAAACACCTCTTCTGCACTATTTGGACATTTCTATCCAACTTGGGTATTATGGTGTTCCCTAGGCTGAGGAGATTTGATCACCAGGCACAAAACCATAATTCATAGTTTCGCCCTATAGCACTGGAAGCAGTTTAAAAAAATGCACAAATAAAACAGCAAAGCGCGCTTCTTGGCTGCTCTTTGTTGTTCCCTGGAAAGAGGTTCACAAAAGAAAAGATTGTCTTTATCGGTGATTTCAAAAACACAAACACTGGCAGGCCCTGGAGGAAGGCAGTTGCATATACTGCATCCAACTCTCAGGCAGAAGCCTGTGGAGGGAAGCAGATACTTGAGAGCCCACAAAACTCCTCCCAGCGCATGCGAGTCCTGAGCCCCCACTCTTACTGTGCCTGCGTGCGCAGCCAGGGTCAGGAGAGGGGCTGTTCATAATGGGGGCCCTGGAGTGCCATCGGAATAGGCCTCAATTCTATTCTAAGTGATTCTTTTTAGACACCGTCTAGATGGCTTTCTTGTGTCTTTGAAAAGTGCTCTTCCAACATACACAGAACCTGCTCCTCCAGGACATCAACCTGCTGCTAACTCAGGCTACCTCACATCTAGCAAATATTTGCAAGTTCACGTACCCATTTTTTTGGAGCAAGACTCTTTTAAATCATATTTAATTATCGAGTTCTTTTTGTGAATATACCGATTCCTGTCCTTAGGGTGACCGTAAATTACAGTCCACCCCAGGACACGTTTGAGAGTGAAAGGAGGCGGTATTAACAATTATGCTGGGATGACAGGTTGAGAACCTGGACTGTGCTGGGCAAACTGGAACAATGAGCCCCTCCCTCACCTATAATATTTCAAGTAAAGTATCTATTTGCTGAGATTTTCAAATAAAAGGGTAAAATAAAATGCATAGTGGTTCAAGTCCATGCCATCTATCTTCCAACTGTGAATCATCTTGAAACCGTACTGGAGATGAAATGGATACGCTATTATTTTTCCTGGCAGCGTATGAAGTCTTAATTTAATCCCAATTATCTGCATGGCCAATCTAGGCCCTTCAATAACGATGCAGGCCTCCCTGAACAAGACACCCCGGGGCCGGCGAGGGAGCATATTTTACAGAACTCCCAATGTCCAAGCTGAAAACACCGCCTTCTTTCCCTCCTCCACACCAAGGTCTAAGGGGATGTTTTCATTTCACAAAAGCTCTGTTAATAAAATTAATCACCTTTCGACGTCTTTTGTACTCTCATGACTTACCATCTAAAAGACTGTGGATTCACTTAGAGCTTCACGCTCAATATTTTTAAGAGCATGGTAATTTTATCATCTAAGAAAATACTGACATTACTTCAATATAAAGGGATACAAGGATGACACATCTTTAGACTTTGACCTGGCTTCTTGATTTTGTTCATATATCCAAGTGTAAATCCTACTTATACATAAACGTATACATGCAACACGTCATAAAATACAGTACAGACGGTCCCTGACTTAACAAAGGTTCAACTTATGATTTTTCGACTTTAGGAAAGTGCGAAAGTGATTCACAATCAATAGAAACCGCACTTCGAATTTTGAATGTCAGTCTTTTCCTGGGCTAGGGGGTATGTGGTAGGAGACTCTGGTGATGCTGGGGCAGCGACAGCCACGCATTCACGAGGAAAAACCATCGATAAATTTACAACCATTCTGTACCCAAACGACCATTCTGTTTTCCACCTTCAGGACAGTATTCAATAAATTACATGAGGGCTTCCCTGGTGGCGCAGTGGTTCAGAGTCCACCTGCCGATGCAGGGGACATGGGTTCGTGCTCCGGTCCGGGAGGATCCCACATGCCGCGGAGCGGCTGGGCCCGCGAGCCATGGCCGCTGAGCCTGTGCGTCCGGAGCCTGTGCTCCGCAACGGGAGAGGCCACAACAGTGAGAGGCCTGCGTACCGCAAAATAAATAAATAAATAACATGAGATTTTTAACACTTTATCATAAGATAGGCTTTGTGTTAGATGACTTTGCCCAGCTGTAAGCTAATGTAAGTGTTCGGAGCAAGTTTAAGGTAGGCTAGGCTAAGCTATGATGCTCTGTAGGTTAGGTGCATTAAATGCATTTTTGACTTATTGTAAGTTGAGGAAGAGCTGTACCTTTTTGATATGCAAAACCAGGACATTTTTATCCTACTTATAATTAAGTAATTTTATATAAAACCACATCCTTTTATCTCCCCCCAAAGCAGGACATACAATTGATTTAATCTTTATTACTGCTATATGTTTGCTTTCAGTCCTGTTACTACATTCCTTCATGTAATAAAGTGCTCTATAAAAACTAGCATATCAGTCAAGTTTGCCTTCTCTGAGAAAGGTTATGATCCTTTCATACCCTGGCGGGCCTCTGACCCTAGTTCCTGTTTTTCTTATATTTCTGTGAAGCTATAGTTCTCACAGAACCACTGTCACTTATATGAGATAACCAGAGTCTGTCTTAAATGATATTAAACTTGTACACATTAGATAGTGTGAGCTAAGCAAAGAAACCTAATATATTATGATGCACTTGATAAAGAATGGCATGAAACCTAGTCAAGAACGTCAAAATATTTTTCAAATCCTTCGTTTGCACAGTGAGTTATAATGCAGTCACTCAATCCATGGTACTAGTCTCTTCAAAATGAATTTAAATTGAATTAAACACCCAGTATTTACAAAGGTTTCCTTCCAGGACACATAATTCTTTCTGAATATGATATGAACATTGAAATGAGGAATTCTTGAACGGCAAGTAACTAGTTAGAGGTACAGTACTGAGCATTTAATTATCCTAAGGCACTGGGGGAAGACAGAGGTCAAGAATTAGGCTTTAAATAAATCATTTTCATCAGAAAATTGTTTAGTGACCTATGAAACAGTCAACCAAGGAATCTGGACTCAAGCACTCACAGCCCAGCTGTGACTAATATTACTATTAACAACCCACCATTCAAGAGGCAGATCAAAATAATTAACACTCGACTTGATAAAAAAAAAAAGAGGCCAAATTACTCCCATATGATTGCTTTTAAAATAAGCAAGTTATGTCAACTAGTTGATTACTTAGTTAAAAATGAAAGCTGACAAGGTGGATTGAGCGGAGGTGGGAGGTCAGGGCTCTCAAGCCAGTACACATGAAAATAAAATTTCAAAGTTAAGTGTCTTCTTACCAAACGCTTTAAAACAAAAACAGAAGAGCACCTCAAAACCCACCCACATCGCTCCCAAAATAAGTGCTTTTGCCCTGAGAATACGGGACATGCAATCTGAGGTTTTTGTTCACCTCAGCGGCAGCCACAGCAGCAAAATCTGTCCCCCAAATTTTCTGGTAAAGTCAACAATCTGTTTTGTCTTTTACTGTCAACCCAAAACCAACCATGGGTGGAAGGGGGGGAGGAAGAAGCTATTTTGCAAGAGCTGGTTAAGAGTTCCAGGTTGGTTTATTTGATGGAGAAAAGCATTTTTCTAGAGAACCACTTGACATAAAGAAGCCAACAAGCAGACGTGGATCACTGGGAAACCTCATCATTTGGACTCATCTGCATCAATTCATAGTTCCTATACCTAAGTTCTTCAGGGATTTTTGGAGACTGGAGATTCCTATTTTCATACCTTCGTTGTTCCAGGGGGACAGTTCCATCATCTCTACTTTTCGACCTGGATCAAATTTCCAGTCTTACCCAAGAGATGCTTTAAATGCTCCAGCTGTAATAAGCCATTTTTTCCTCTTTGGATGTTATTCAGCCGCCAGAAGCCACTTAGAGATTTTACTAATTTCCCTGCCAAGGACTGAATGACCACTAGCTCTATAACTATTTAAGACCTAGTCCTACATTCAGAAAAATTCCATAGAATTGCTAACCAAAAGAGATATTCTTTTAAGACTGTAGCTCTTGGGGGGGTGGGGGGAGCTCAAGTAAAAAGGAAGTTTCAATTACCTTGTGAAATGAAGCAGAAAAATCAAGTGAGATCCAAGCAAACTTTATTAGCTATGACAAGCAGTCCTTAATGCTTTTGTTTCATGAGTGCTCTGAAACCTTTCCTAAAATATTTGAAAAATTCATCAAGCTGTGGCTTCCCAATTTACTGCTCTGTGTGTGTGTGTGTGTGTGTACACATATATGAAACCAGTCTTTAAGTAAGTTCCCCTTCAGTGTGTTTTATGAGCATCACTTTTCTTAAAGTCCTAAGCCTTCTTCCTGTTCAAATATAAACATAATTGGAAACTACGGCAAATTTTAAAACTATTAATTAAAAGTCTACTTTTTTCTTGACTTCTAGGCCTAAATAAGACAGGGCAGAACTACAAATCGCTAAGAAGCAACTCATACTCAGAGATAGTGATATTTTTAAGGCAAATACACAGTCCGTTGAAACACGGTGTTCGTTATTTTAAATTACTTTTAGTTTCAGGACTAAAAACTCACATACACACAATATGTGTGTACATATTACTACCAACTCTTTTGCTTTACTCAAATCACTTTGTCTTTTGGGGGAAGTGTCAGTAACCTCCCTTCCCCAATGCTGAAACATGCTCAGGTTTTGGAATCTAAACAAACTCATCAAAGAAAAGCCTGCAGCTAGGGCTTCCCTGGTGGTGCAGTGGTTGAGAATCCACCTGCCAATGCAGGGGACAGGGTTTGAGCCCTGGTCCAGGAAGATCCCACGTGCCACGGAACAATTAAGCCTGTGTGCCACAACTACTGAGCCTGTGCTCTAGAGCCCGTGAGCCACAACTACTGAAGCCCTCGCGCCTAGAGCCCGTGCTCCGCAACAAGTGAAGCCACGACAATGAGAAGCCCGCGCACTGAAACGAAGAGTATAGCCCCCGCTCGCCGCAACTAGAGAAAGCCTGCGCACAGGAACGAAGACCCAACACAGTCAAAAATAAAAACATGTTAATTAATGTTTTCAAAAGCCTGCAGCTATCATTTCTAAATATAAATAAAGCTATCTTTATACACGAAGCTTGTCCTTAATGGACATAGGATTTCTTTCACAGAAAAAAAAAAAAAAATGCTCGAGTTGATTTCTCTTCTTCCAAACTGATCAATATAAATCTAACAAACCTTAGGCCATTATATGAGTTACAAGGTTTCTCACAGAGAGGCAATTCACAGAAACGGAGGCCCCAAGGTAAGTAATTTACTTTCCAGGACATTCTAAAAGTCATTCTAAAATTGAGCCCAAAGGGCTACAGGTAATTTCATAGCAATGAGTGTGGCCCCCTATCCCAACACCAAGCGGCTCCACCCAGACCCTGGCTCAACAGCTCGAAGGAGGCTCCATGAAGCCCAAATTTTGCTTTTCAACTCCAGAATGTTTTTTTGTTTTGTAAGGAGGCCCCAAGGGTATAAATTAAGGGTAATCAAAACATGCGGGTGTTCATTTTCTAGAATGAAATCTCCTGACCCACTCCCAAGCTTAACCCTCGGACCCCTCTCTCCAGAGTCATCTAACCCTACGTGGAAAGATCCCCCCCAGCCAGTCAGCTTCAGGACTACTGACAACTCTTAGATGTTCACGGAGAAAACACCATTAAATGCAGTTTCTGGTTCAATATGAACACCTACTTACTAGTTCCTTCAGAATTCTTTCCGTTTCTTACATTTTCTGGAAATGATTAAAAATCGAGACACATGGTATAAAGGGGAATGTGTCTCACACACACACACACACCACTCCAAAAAAACCAAATTATAACATTTTCCTAAATGCCAAAATACAGTAAAAGATTTTTATCCCCCTGCCATATGTTAGAGAAAAACAGCTGTGGTCTCCATTTACTGATAAACACTATCCCTTCATCCTTCCCGAGGAAGATGGAATTATTTCAAAATAATGGTTGCTGACGATTGTATCTACAAAGTTGTAGATACTTTGCATCTCTGAAAATATTCTTCTGACCCACTCTTCTACCATCTACTTAGAAGCTTCACAATTGACTTTAGGACACGGGGAGGGGGAAGGGTAAGCTGGGACGAAGTGAGAGAGTGGCGTGGACATATATACACTACCAAATGTAAAACAGATAGCTAGTGGGAAGCAGCTGCATAGCACAGGGAGATCAGCTCAGTGCTTTGTGGCCACCTAGAGGGGAGGGATAGGGAGGGTGGGAGGGAGACGCCAAGAGGGAGGAGATATGGGGACATATGTATATGTATAACTGATTCACTTTGTTATACAGCAGCAACTAACACAACATTGTAAAGCAATTATACTCCAGTAAAGATCTATTAAAAATAAAATAATAGGGCTTCCCTGGTGGCGCAGTGGTTGCGAGTCCGCCTGCCGATGCAGGGGACACGGGTTCGTGCCCCGGTTCGGGAGGATCCCGCGTGCCGCGGAGCGGCTGGGCCCGTGAGCCATGGCCGCTGGGCCTGCGCGTCCGGAGCCTGTGCTCCACAACGGGAGAGGCCACAACAGTGAGAGGCCCGCGTACCGCAAAAAAAATAAATAAATAAAATAAAATAAAATAATAAAAGCTTCTCAAGCAATACAGATCCTAATTCTAGGAAAGCCAGTCATTACTTCAAGGTCACAGACAGCCAGATAGGCATCACTTATTTTCCTAACGCGGAATTTGTCTTCCGGACTGTTAAAAAGTCTTTAATAAGAATGAACAAACAATTTCTTTAAAAAGGCTTTATTCCTAGCAGTATCATGGCTAAATGGGGCCTGAGGGTGGGAGCGCCAACATCCAAAGCTTAACACAAAGCCAAGTTTTCACTGATGGGGTTAACGTTGTTACTAATAGGTTACTGTGCCCGGTGGGGACAGTGGTCTTGGAGGGAAAGTTGTGGCAGCTCGGAAAAGAGGATCCTCTCAAATTCCCTCCCCTTTGCTTCCCAATTCCTCTTCCACTCGTCCATGGTCCACCTGCCTTGACAACGAGAAAGTAGCATGAAATGCTCATTCCCCAACCCCTACCCCACGCCTCAGAGGTTAAGCTCAACTAATTCTCGTAACTGCCAAACGGGAAGTTTTGCCAAGGCCTTTGATAAGGTCTCTGGTACAAATTAAGAGCATTTGAGGCGTTTGCTTAAGAGCAAGCACATGTCTTTGGAACTGCTGCATTCCTGCTTCTCACATTTTGAAGGTTGCTGGGACAGTTGAGATAGCAAGCTTTGCAAGTTCAAAGCAATTTTCAATATTGCGCTCCTTAGTGTGTGGCTTTTAATATCCTATTGTGGGACAACATTAAAACCAAATGACCCTACAGGTTTCACTTTGGAATCTTCACTGATACCAGAGGGATGTGAATACGTGCTGAGCTTCAAAATGCCCTGAACTCCTGGAGTCTCCCCATTAACATTTTATTGACACTTTCTCAACTTTGACACCAAGCCCGCTGTTCCGGCAATCAGCGATATCTCAGATAGAATGTCTCACTCCCACTTGTTTTCTGACTGCACGACAGGCATGTCCTCAATGGCAAGTAAAAGCATTCCTTACCAGATGCTCATCCTCATATAAATGAGAAAAATGCTAAAAAGAACCAAAGCAGCTACCTGGAGAACTGATGTCTATAGCATTAGTCCTACTACGTCCTCTAAACCGTCTCCTTTTTTCCCCTGAAAATAAACAGAGCATCATGTTGTTTTCTCCTCGATAGGGACCAAACTCACAAGAAACAAAAGGTTGAGAGGAAAGCATATGTCTCATTAATACACAAAATGAGATACATCCCGAATTTGTTCTGACAACAGCTTTACATGCTATTTTTAAAATGATTCCATAGTTGGGTTATTTAAAGAAAACACACACGTACACAACAGCATAAATGAACTCAGTTAACAGTGACAGGTATGTCTCAAAATGCTAGGGTAATTTAATCTTCATTAATATCAGTGCGTAAGCTCACTCATTCAGTGAATACTGAGCATCTCCTATGCCACAGGCAGGCACTGGGCTCAGAGCTGGGGTTTCACAGTCCCTGCCTTGAGCAGGCTTCCAGTCTTGGGCTTTTCTATCACCAGGGTTCAAGGGGCATCCGACAAACAACGAGGCTGCAGGAAGTCAGACATCAGAAAGGGAGTTCAACACAGAGGCTCTCCAAGGTCCTATCCCGGAACCTGTAGAATAGGAATTGGAGTGCAGGGCACACTTGTCTCCAAGCTTACTGGACTAAAGAAGTTAGTGTCAAGCTAGTGAGGAAAAATGGGCAAAACTCAGGAAGGCCACTGTCAAGGTGGGGAAGCGAGTAGCCACACGGCTTCTCTTATCACAGGGAAGGGACCATACGCTGGGCCCTCAGGATGTCACTCTGTACACAGAAAACAGATTTGTGGTTGCCTAGGACTGAGGCGGGGTGGGGGGGGGGATATGGGGAGACTGACTGCTAGAGGGGTTTCTTTGTGGGAGGGAGACAAAAATGTTCTAAAATAGACTGTTAAGTGATGGTTGCACAACTCTGTGACTATATTACAAACCACTGAACTGTACACCTTAACACGGTAAGTTTCATAGCATGCCTTATAGAGCTGGGGGAGGGGGGAATACTCCAGTCCATGAGAGACCAAAACCAACACTCCCCCCGCAGCAACCAAAGGAAAAAGAAAGGCCTACTCTTTTTTTTTTTTTTTTTGCGGTATGCGGGCCTCTCACTGTTGTGGCCTCTCCCGTTGCGGAGCACAGGCTCTGGACGCGCAGGCTCAGCGGCCATGCCTCACGGGCCCAGCCACTCCGCGGCATGTGGGATCTTCCCAAACCGGGGCACGAACCCACATCCCCTGCATTGGCAGGCGGACTCCCAACCACTGCGCCACCAGGGAAGCCCACTCTTTATACAAACCAAAGGGTAACTCACTTGTGCCTGGAATATCGTCTGCTATTCTAAAACACATGAACACTACCAAGAGACTTTCTGCAGAAGGGCAACAATAACAATAAAATGAAAGGGACAGGAAGGGAGAAGGCCAGTGGGAGAAACAGACAACCAGTGGAAGGTGGGTGGAGGAAAGAAAAGAGAGATGTGCAAAATCACAAAGAGCATGGCCAGGGTGAGCAGAGACCTTCTTTGATTATAGAAACCTTTAAAATGTATCCAATAGGGGGAGTGGGGGAAAGGGCAAAAGCAACCTATATCCAGTCTGTTACACATGTTGAGAGGAAGCGAGGCTGACTCGGTCTGACTCTATGACCTTGAGAACAAATCAGTGACCCTTCTTGGGCTTCCACTTCCAGTCTTCAAACGCAATGTGATTCCTAATTATGCTCAAATCCTCTCCCATTAATCAAGCAGAGCCCTTAAAGAACCAGGAGCTCCTTGTAGCAGGGCTATCGTATTCCATCTGAGCTCACAATACAGAAACTGACTAAGAAAGTCATTCAGCAGGTATGTGGATGACATAGAAACGGACCAACATTTCACAGCAGATATTGAAAACCCATCCATAGGGTTTAAGACCTTGGCAAAACCTTTGACAAAACCTTGTTGGTTTAGGCTGTGAAAACTCCCCAGGAACCTTCAGGTTTGTTACGAGATTGTTGCAGCCTATTAGGAGACTGTATTTTTTTGCTGCCCAGTTGGCCAGTATAGTCTAAAACAAGAAATATAAACACTTCCACTTTCACATACTGCACAATAAAGCAACTTCAAAGTTTCGGACCATTTCAGACCTCCATTTGTAAATATCAGCTAGCATGCATGACAAAGTAGCTCACAGGATTAATACAATCACGGAAATTCTGCCAACATTTGTATATTGTGGGATTACAGAAACCGAACCAAGCACCCTGGTATGTGTATATGTAGACATCTACAGCTTTCTGATTTGTTAATGTGTCCCCCTGGAAATAATTCTAATGGAAGCAGCTCACAGTTAAGTTCTCCCCAAGATACCAAAAGAAACATGGTAACAAGACGGATAGAGGCACTTATCGTATATACCAAAGGGCAGTGTACAGAAAATGGAAAAAATCTGTCTCTTTTAATAATCAGATTCTCAAAACACAATTTATTCATAGTCATGGAATAAATAGCATTTTTTAAAAGCTAAAAGCCGTTGACACTAATAAAAGAAAGTTTAATACGAAACCACTTTACAACCGAGGCAATTTCCATTTCTTAACAATATTAAACTGGGGAAAGTACAAGCAGTTACACATTCTGGAAAATGGCCCACTTGTACTTGGGAATACCATAGCCTTTGGCCGTTTAGCTGGCCGGTTCTCAAGTTCTGTTCAGGGGAGCAAAGCCTCCCTTCTTTCTTTTTCCCTCCAAGGCAGTGAAAAGCAGACTTTTTTTTTTTTTTTTAAAGAATGAGAAATGCTAACCCAGGAAAACAAGCACAGGCTCTAACTGGTCCAACCATTAAAAACAAGCGCCTAGATTTGAACTTTCCTTCTTATTGTCCATTTCAACGGTCCTTACCATATTTTATTGGTCCAGATACTGGTCTAATCCCCTCCATAGCTGCGGAATCACAAAAGTACACGAGGGGATTATGCTGTAGGGTTTGCAACAGTAAAAACCCGTTTAGGAAAGGAGAGAAGAATGTCACTTGAAATAAGACAGAGAGAAATGGCCCCTCTTCAAATTTCCCAGCACAGCTTTGAGAGCTGTCCTATAGCCAAGTCTCCCCGGGGTTCTCCTAATCCTCGGCAGCCACTGAAGAGAGCCAGGATGAAACTTTTTTCTGAACAAAGAGAACTGAAAAGGGCCAAGTCTCAAAGTCACAGGTTCCCAGCTCGCCACTGGCTCGAAGCCAAGGAGCAGCCCACGTGCTCAGGCTGGCAGTCCCACAGCTGACGGGCAGACAGCAGGCTGAAGAGGGGTGGGCGAGCAGGCAGGGAGAAGCTGCACATCAGAGCCCAGGCCCCTTCCTGCTGCCCACGACCACCCCCTCCCCTGCCCCGGGCAACAGGGCTGCACGCTCCAGGCCCCGGTCCTTGCCAATGGCATTTCACACTTGCCAGCCTCCTGGCAAGGATATCCCCATATCTGCCACGATGGCCCAGGCATGCGCTAGGCCACAGAGTGTGCGTGTGCGGCTTCGGCTGGCAGAGGCATCCCTACCCCCATGATGGAATCCAGCACAGATACCCTCACAGAAGCAGACACCAGCGCTGAACAGTCTCTCAGTGACAAATCACTCAGCGGGTCGATAGCCCAGGGTGTTCCCGGCCGTAAAACACGATCAGTCCACGCAGGACACCGGCTTATGGAAAGGAAGTGCAGAGACGGCAGGAAAGCACTCTGTGAACCTAAACCTTTAACCATATTGCCTCGCTAGGCACTTTACACGCTCGGTTTACAGCCTGCCCATTGGACTCGAGAGCATGTTCTCTGGACATGATCCTCAGTCCCTTTATGTGTTTGCTTTGAGTCTGTCTCCTCAAATACTGGGGGGAGGGAGGCTGTCTTTGCTCTTGTGTGCCCCTCAAGTGGGACATCGTCCCATGCCTGGAGGCTGCAAGTTGGAACACAGACAAGGGCTTGACTCTCTGGAGGGCCTTCAGCCTGAGAGCAACTGGACCAGCGCAGCAGCTCGGCGTTTTGTTCTGCTTTCTTTTCACTCACAGATCCCTGTCTTTTAGGCTCCTGCCTTCCATCCCATCCCAGCTTTTTCCTCCGTTGCTCTAGAAAAGCTGCTGGTTCCTTTGCTAGCATGAGCACCTACCTCCAAGTTCCTGGGTATGGGAGGCATTAGGCAAAGAGAGAGGAAAACATATCCAAGGGAGCTAATCTACACCAGGACTCCTCCAACTGTGGGATCATGACCTCCAAAGAAACCGGAGAGAATTTCAAGGGGGTCAGAGACCCTGGAGCCCAGAGCCCAAGACCTCCCAACATCTGTTGTCAGTGAAGGGCAGAGCAGCCTTTTTAATACAATTTCCTCTCCCACATCAGCACCAATATTCTTTTTCTAGCCCTTAGGTCTCTACCCAACGCCCCCTGCCACATGACCTCATCTCCCATTACTATCCGAATTATTGCCTCATTATGCTGTCCTGTATCACTCACTGCCCTCGGCAGCAGGGTTGAACTAAGAATTCAAATTGTAAGAGGAATTCCACCTACTTCCTGTCTTCACTGTCCCATCATGAACACCATCTATCAGTTGGATCTTCAAAAACTATTTTATGATGCTAATATTAATAGTTACCAGCATGCAATGACCACTGGTTATGTGTCAGACACCATGCCAAGCACTATATTATCTATATTAGCCCCTTTGATCTTCACAACTCTATGAGGTAGGTATAACCTATTATTTTACCATCTTTTACACATATGAACCCTGGAGCAGAAGTCACTAAGGAACTTGTCCAAGGTCAGAGCTAATAAGCAGCAGTAAGACTCTAGAGCCGACCTTGATTTTTAACGCTTTAGTGACATACAGTATTCACCCATTTAAAGTACACCACACAGGGACTTCCCCGGCGGTCCAGTGGTTAGGACTCTGCACTCTCACTGCCAGGGGCCTGGGTTCAATCCCTGGTTGGGGAACTAAGATCCTACAAGCCGCGCGGTGTGGCCAAAAAAAAAAAAAAAAAAAGAACTGTATACCACACGATAGTTTTTAGTATATTCAGTGCACCATCACCACAGCCAATATTAGAACATTTTCATGACCCCTAAAAAGAAACTCCATACCGTAGTTATCACTGCCTAAGGCCTAGGCAGTCACTGACCCGACTATCTACAGATTTGCCTATTCTGGCTATTTCTTAGAATTGGAATCATACAGTATTTGCTTCTAGAGCCTACCCTCTTCACCACTACCTGACACCGAGGAAGAGGAGATGGCCACTGACAAATTGCAAACACCTGTTCTTTCCCCCAAGCCGAAGTCGTATTACCACCAACTTCCCCTCGAAACACGAGACATGCTGAAACGTGCTTCTGTTGTTGGCTGGAGGAGAGACTTGGCAGGGGGCTGCTGGAGCCTTTGCGGAGTTATTAGGAGACGGTATGGCCTAAGAAAATGAGCACAGCCTCTGGTGTCAGAAAGACCTGCGTTCACCTCACACCTGCTGATGGCGGTGTGAAATAGTGCAGCCACCGTGGAAGACAGTTTGGCACCTCCTCAAAACACGAAACACAGGGCTTCCCTGGTGGCGCAGTGGTTGAGAGTCCGCCTGCCGATGCAGGGGACACAGGTTCGTGTCCCGGTCCGGGAAGATCCCACATGCCGCGGAGCGGCTGGGCCCGTGAGCCATGGCCGCTGAGCCTGCGCGTCCGGAGCCTGTGCTCCGCAACGGGAGAGGCCACAACACTGGGAGGCCCACGTACCGCCAAAAAAAAAAAAAAAAATGAAACACAGAATTACCATATGTCCCGGCAACTCCACTCCTAGGCATATACTCAAGAAAACTGAAACAGGTGTTGCAGGCAAAAACGTGTACATGAATGTTCATAGTAGCACTACTGAAATAGCCAAAAGGTAGAAACAACCCACAGGCCATCCATCAAATGAGGAATGGACTAAAAACGTGGTATGTCCATACAATGGACTATTATTCGGCCATAAAAAGAATAAAATGCCAATAGATGCAACCATGGGGATAAACCGTGCTAAGTAAAAGAAGCCAGGCACAATAGGTCCAATACTGTATGATTCCATTTATATGAAATATCAGAATAGGCAAGATGCTTACAGACAGAAAGCAGATTAATGATTGCCGGGGGGGGAGGGGGGCAGCAGATGAAGAATGGTGGCTTAACAGGTACAGGATTTTACTTTTGACATGAAAATATTCTAGAATTAGAATGCTGACTGTTAAACAATATTATGGAATGTACTAAATGCCACTGAACTGTACACTTTAAAATGGTTAAAATAGGGAATTCCCTGGTGGTCCAGTGGTTAGAACTCCGCGCTTTCACTGCTGAGGGCACGGGTTTGATCCGTGCTTGGCGAACTAAGATCCCACAAGCCATGCGGTACAGCCAAAAAAAATAAAGAAAAGGGTTAAAATGGTAGATTTTCTATGTGAAATCTACCACAATGAAAAAAAATAAGAGTTAAAAAAAGAAAGTCTTGGGTTCAAATTGCATGCTGCTTGATCCTGTGCAAGAGACTTAGATAAGTCTCAGTTCCCTTAAGTGGAAAACGGGGGAGGGGGGAGTAATTTTACAATGTTTTGCAAGAATGAAAGGAGGTGACACACGAAAATCAGTGCTGAAACAGTGGAGTTTTCCATAGATAAGAGAGTGGTCCTAAATAGGAAATAGTAACAGAGAAATATGGGGCTCCAGGAAAACTAGATGGCTTTGACCCGGAGATGGGACAGTTCCGAGTTTTCTTCACAAAACCTTGACCTTTTTACAATGTCAGCTCCTAATTCCAAGGACCCATTCCCAATCAAGCACAGCAGCCCCATAAATTTGATGTAGCTCCCAGATAGCAAGAAGTTTTAAGGCTAAGGATCTGTCTCAGCCAATCTACAGAAAAACCCAAAGGTTCCCAAGAATAACAGAGCCAAAGCATGTTTAGTGAGGGGAATTATAGGAAATAATACACATAGAGCAGAGCATCTGTATTTTGTGGAGAATCCCTCCCTCCAAAGTGAAAATAATGTATTTGTTCTCCAGAAGGGCAGCATCTTGCTGCTGTTGTTAGAGCACTTGTCTATATACTTATATGCAATGTGAATGTCTATATTTGAAAATAAGTTCCTCTCTAAGGCGGTGTTTTCCCTTTGAAAACGAGGTTTTGACATGATTGAAAGTTTCCCTAGTAAAAGTTGGTTTCTTTAATCCATCAAGGGAAAAGTGCACAGAAAAGAGACACAACTGAATCCAGTCCTCTTACGATCCATGCCAGAGACTGGAAAGAAGACCAGAGTCTAATATGCTTTTAATTACTCTAGGACGACAGTCCATTTGAGGGCTCAAATATACAGCCAGCCTTAGTTAGACCAGCTCCAGGGAAGCCTTCTTGCCACTCATTGCTGGCCAATGCCTCATCCACACCAGCAATTATGAGTAAGCCAGAGGTCTTAACACAGCATTCTCCCATCAATATAAAACCAGAAGTCACTCTTCGCATGCTAACCGGCCCTCCCAGGCAGCACAAGAGGCCCCTTGTGGAGGGACTGACTGGTGATGAGAGCCCTGGTCAGTGGACCCTCAAGAGGAGCACTTCTGAGCAGCACATACAAAGGAGGTCACATGTGAGCAGCTACTACCCACCGCCACTCAAGAAATCAACAAAGGATATTAACTATAGTCCACTTGGCTACAATGCTTATTTTGAAAATGTAAATTTCTTCCAATGCCATTGATAAATCAGGAAGCAATTTGGGCATAATTGTGAATTTCACAGCTCACTTGTGGTTCCCTCACTGGTGATTTCATCTTCAAGAAACACTAGGTAGAAGCAGAGGACTCCAACCAGCTGAAACAAACCAAGTAGGAATCTACACATAAACACACAAACATCTACCAGCTCTGTCAGTTCACCTGTTGAGTCACACCCATTCACATTTATTAACTTCCCATCTGACTTCAGATAACATCCTTCTACCACTTCCAGGACTCACAGTCTGCAACCCTTCTGACCACCCCCCACCCCCGTGACCACAAGCAAACTTCAGGTGTTCTTTAAGGTAAAGTGTCATATTTATTGTAGTTTTTATATATTTCTTAACCATGTGCAAAAGTAGGCTATTGTTTTTCTTAGGTTTCCTGCTTTTAAAATGTGCCACTGGTGAAGTTTTTTTTTTAATTGTTGGACCCTAACCCCAATATTCCCAATAAGCCCTGTGGTTTCACTGCATGATTTTACATAGCAGAGTGACTTTTAGGAATGAATAAGTTGTGTTATAGCAGAACTAACTGGATTTTCTGACATGGTTTATACATTCAATAGGTTAATTGGCAGCTGCACACTTAATTGATCACTAACTTTTACCTGCCCTTTCACCGGAGTCATGTTCATAAAAGTGAATCCTTCAGCAAGCCCGGGGGAACATATACCAAGCATGATCTGCCTTAAACCCTACATATCTTAGGTGAGATATGTAACCAAAATTAAACTGTCTAGCTGCCAGTTGGAAGAGAACAAATGAACATCTGTCATAGGATGAAAAAATATTAATAAGAAAATGAACAACCTGATTAAAAACATGAGGCAAAGACCTGAGTAGGCATCTCACCAAAGATACGCAGATGGCAAAAAAAGCATTTGAAAAAATGTTCCACATCATCACTAGAGAATTGCAAATTAAAACAATAATGAGATACCACTACACACCTATTAGAATGGCTAAAATCCAAAACACTGACAACGCCAAATGCTGGTGAGGCTGTGGAACAGGAACTCTCATTCGTTGCTGGGGGGGAATGCAAAATGGTACAGCCACTCTGGAAGGCAGTTTGGAAGTTCCTTACAAAACTAAACATACTCATTTATCCAAAGGAGCTGAAAAGTATATCCACTCAAAAACCTGCACACAGATGTTTATAGATTTATTCATAATTACCAAAATCTGGAAGCAGCCAATATATCCTTTAGTAGGTGAATGGATAAATAAACTGTGGTACATCCAGACAATGAAATATTACTCAGTGCTAAAAAGAAATGAGCTATCAAGCCATGAACAGACATGAAGGAAACTTAAATGCATGTTACTAACTGAAAGAGGCCAATCTGAAAAGACTACACACTGTCTGATGCCAACTATAGGACATTCTGGAAAAGGCAAAACTACGGAAACAGTAGAAAGATCAGTGGTGGCCAGGGGTTGGGGGCAGGGAGAGAGGGAAGGATGAATAGGCAGAGCACAGAGGATTTTTCGGGCAGTGACACTATTCTGTGTGATACTGTAATGGTGCATACATGTCATTATACATTTGTCAAAAACCCACAGAATGTGTCACACTAAGAGAGAATCCTAATGTAAAGGGTGGACTCTGGGTGATAACGTAGGGTCACTGATGTAACTCTGTAGGCTCAGACTGTAACAGATGCACCACTCTGGTGCAGGATGTTTATAGCAGGGGAGGCTGTGCATGTGGGGAGGCCTAGGGTACATGGGAACTCTTTGTACTTTCTGCTCAAATTTGCTGTGAACCTAAAAGTGCTCTAAAAAATAAAGTCCATTAAAAAATATTAAAAGTTGCTCTTAAAGTTAAAAAGCCCTTTCAAAAACATTTATGCTTATTATTGTGATAATGCAACGTGAAAAGTTTCTTCAGAGCACTAAAATTGCACAAAGAATTGCACTTTAATGTGTCCATAGGAACCCACTACCCAGAGCAAATGGCCATGCACAAAATAAAAAAGCCCTAACTAATTGTGACAACTTTGACTCCTTTATGAAAAGAAGCCATACAATCTTTTTCTTTTTTCCTGGAAGGAATCGTGCTATCTGTTCTTTAAAAGTTAATAAGTCTCAAGGATCTCTGTCAAACAAAGCCACGTCCTTCAGCTGAAGCTGGGAGCAGGGCCATACATACGATGTTGTTAAATCTGCAGTGAATTAAATGCATTTCTTAAAAACCCACACACACACACCCCGGACCTCAAAGCTCAAACTTTGAAAGGGGAAAGTGAGAAGAGATGAGAGGAACTTTAGGGTTGCTATAAATGTCTCAGTCTTCAGTTTGAAAGGTTACATAAGGATGCACAATTACCTGAGTAGGAGGGAGAACCCAGGCCAAAAGCAGACTCGGGGCCTTGTCTTTGGCACATGTAAAGTGTTTCCGGAAGGCTTCAGAAGGCTTCAGACGTTGGGCTACATGTACAAGCAGGAACCTCGAAAGGTCCCAGGTCAGACGTCACTCCCCAAGGGTGTCAGCAAAGACCTTCAGAGTAACCAGGAACCCTAAGAAGCTACCAGCACAGATGTCACATCTCAGGCACATGCATACAGCCCTGACACCCCCGCCCCCCCGCAGCAAATCTCTTACTAGCCAGCATTCCCCTTTCTGACCTGCCGCCCACTCCCCACAGAACAGGAAGGGTATCTGGACCCAGCTTGAAAACTAAGGCCTGCCCTCTCTAGTCTGTAACACCCTGCTGGGAGGCACTGCCCTTCAGGATCCCCTCAGCAGCCCTTTTGAACTCAAGAGGGGACTCAGATCAGGGCCAGAGAACCCTAAGCCAGGACTCATAATGAATGCACATCTGTTGGCATAAAAATATCAAAATGTATCTCAGTACAGGTAACTGATGACTCCAAGAGCCTAGTACTACTTCCTTACCAAGTCCCTGCACCTTTCCAACTTGTGAGTAAATAAAGAAAATGTATTTAGGGGCAACACAGCCTCTGCCTCACAGGAACGTGTCCTTTTTGACTTTGTAGTAGAGCATTTCGTTCAAGGACGCGGTGTTGCTCGCAAACAGGGTGACCTGCAGTGGCATTTACAAATCATTTTTTATGGGGTGGCAGGTTGGGGAAAAGGAGTCTAAAAATGTTTGTAATCGAAGTGGTCTTCGAAGAAACGTCAGAAACACTAAAAAATTCTGTTGTTAACATCAGGAACAGTCAAAAGACTGGGCTCATTGGTTTTGATTTTTACTTGAAAGTACCTATGTATAACCAGAACAAAAGTAGCTGTCTTAATAATGCTGCCTCACGTGGTTCATACGGCTCTTGAAGCATCTTCCCATATATTACTTTCTTTTGTCAAAGGTAGTATCCTGTTTTACAGTCAGAAAAACTGAGGCTCAGTTTCTGATCAGAAAAATGAAGAAATAAAATCCTCTTCCAAGATGCTTGTGAAGTTGATATATCGATAAGATTCCTTGAAGCTTATCCCAGAATAGGCCCTCTGTACTAGTTACAATACAGGTCATCTAACTGCTGAGCTCCTTTTGCTGTTCCCACCTACATCCCAAAAAGCAAGGGAGCCAAAACTCATGTTTGATTTGTGGATGGCTTATCTATGTGTATGTGCTATTAAGCTAACGCTAAAATTAAGGGACATTCCTAAACTACTGATAATAGTAGTTTGGCAGAGGGATAGGACTGGGGTTTCAGCTTTGCTGAGGGTACTGATGCTGTTCTTTATGCAGCAGCTTTTTGATACAGGGGCCTCGTAGCTGTGAAATAGCATTAAGGGCACCGGCGTCCATTTTATTTGGTTTGGGGAGGTATTTTTGTTCTTTGGGGTTTTTTTGGTTTGGTTTGGTTTGGTTTAGTTTTGTTTTTAAATCTACGCAGTTCCTTCAGAGGACTGTACCAGGGACACAAATGGAATTGGAAAACGTTTAAACAAAGAATACATATTTGCTTGTTTAAATGAAAATTACTTCTAGGCACATTAATCAAGAAACTTTATCTGGAAAAGTAATTGGGCAAAGCGCCAGGGCCCTTAATTCTAACACGTAGTGTTTCAGAGAGAATGAAAGGGACATGATTTTATTCCCTTTCAAAGAACAGCAATAAAGAATGCTGATGGTCCTGTATTACACATGATATGCGGCTCTTAATGACGTGAATGGAAATGAGAGGCAGGTGCACATGCTCAGAGCCTAAAGAACAACCTGAGAAGTGGCTGTTAAGTCAGAGATCCGTCTATTCAGATCCCCCCTTGCCTCCCTTGTTTTAAGGACCGGCTCAATAACTAGCAGAGTTGTGAAAGCATTAATAGTCCTAATTCACTCTGGCACACTTAAAGTAAAAGTACCTATTCTCTGAGTACAAAGGACTCCCCCCCACCCCCCGCCTCCAGTTTCTAGTCCGTTTAGTTTATGTTTTTGAGATGAGAACTCCTTTTAGGCAGAATTTGATTTTAGAATTTGATTTTAGAAAAAAACTCACACCCAGTGCTTCTGGACCCCAAGCTAATTATGGCCATTAGAGACCAGATTCTGTGGGAAGACTTGAGGGGGACAGCAGCCAGAAGCCTTCAGTCCCTCCCTCTGAGGCGTCCATCATGCAACCCAGCCCATTGGAGGTAGCAGATGTTGGGGTCTGCAGCCCATGAAGAAGGATACCTGTGCTATGGGCCAATGGGCCGTTCAGATCCTCACTGTGACCGCTGATCAGCTGTGTCCTGACAGGAGCCTGTTTTCACAGATGTCCACTAAATCTTACTTGGCCATAACACACCGGCCTCAGTTCACAAGGGCAAAGTGGCTTTATGGGAGAAGGCGTCCGGTTATCCTTGGGGTGAGCCGAGAGTCTCTCCTTTGGTCTCCCAGTATTTTCTGTTATTGTAGTCATGCGGCATGAAAACAGCAGTGGGTTTCAATTACATGCTGCGAATAACTGTCCCGAAGCATTTTGTAGTGATATTAATTCCTTGTTATTTATAGTTGTCTGCCAGAGTAGAAACAGCAGAGAATTGGAAGCATTTCTGGGGAGTAAAGGTTAATTTTTGAACATTTTAAATAAATAAATAAATAAGCCAGCCAGCAAGCACAGAAGACTAAATGAGATTTCCAACTTGTTAGTGAACTATAGCTTATGGGTTTAAAATATTATTTCTCAAATTCTTTCCTGAAAGGTTTAGGAATAATTATATAGCACTTAAAGGACAGGCCTTGCTAGATAAACCTAGTAAGTCTATAATTTGTACTAGAGGCAGGGTTTCCTGTAAATGAGAGCTGGATTTAATTTTATCATCATACTTCGAAAGGTTTGTTGATAATTAATCACATGATATGTAGGACCTGTGAGGTTGCAGCCCTTCATTTTCCTAACTCTCAGTGCAGTGCTGATGGTTGAATCAAAGGGCTTAAATACTTGAATTCCCCCAGTAAGTTCTTCAATTTCTAACTCTGAACACCCATTTACACTCAGCGTAATAAATTATCCCTAGCTATATTATTTTCACACTAGACTCAAGAACTAGATAATTAGAAGTTGTTTTCTCCAACACCACTGTGTGGTCTAAAAGCCTTATTCTTCCTGAAACAATTCTTCTGCTAGGCTTTTCTACAGCTGAGTAGACGGCATCGAATCTTTTCAATAGATGCACATATTTGTAGCTAAAAGCACTCTATCAACTCTGGGCATAACAAGATAGGTGGCAGGCTGGAACGTGCACTTATCCAGAAGTACAAGTGGGCAGAAGTCCTTATTTTGGAGGCTTCACAGTAAAAAGAAGACCCTTCCTGTACCTGGCTGGCAGCGACTGGTCTTAACCCTTTGTGTTTTTAGTCCACTTGATGTTGAGGGAAGTGTGTGCTTCAAAGACTAACACGCCTGCTGTTGTTAGATCAAAGCACCACGCCAACGACGACGCTTTGGAAAGGGCTTTTGGGAACGTATGCCCTTTTTTTTTTTCATGGGCAAAAGTTGAGTGTTTTTCAAATCAAGCTAATAAACACTTATGGAGCTCCTGTACTGTGCTGCGAGGCATGATGGGGGATTATAGAGCTGAGCAAGACATCAGGATGCCTGAATTCAAGGAGCTTCCAAACCTGGAGAGGTAATAAAACCAATAGCCAATTTTAATAGGAGATGAGGATTATTTCCTTGAGGACTGAGACACGATCTGTCTTTTTATATCCCTAGTAACTGCCACTTAGTTGGGCACATAGAAGATGTTGTATAAATGCTTACAGAATCAGTGAATGAATAGTTCATTCTAATTCTAATGTCCATTCATTCGTCCATCTATTCCTTCCTAGCAAAATGCTAGGGGCAAGAAGGGGAGATGTTCAACCATGGGTATCAGAGAAAATGAATGCAAAGGTTTGTGAGAGACGCAGAATATTCAATGGGCAGAAGTAGGTAGGGGCAAGTTTAGGCAGAAGGAAGAACACGTGTGCCACGGCTGGTGGGGAGGGGACCTGACAGTCCTGCTGTTCTTGGCGAATGAGTAGTCTGGCTTTTTACTTGGCAAGGTTTATCCGCCTGGATTGTGGGCTATGTACTGCTATTGGCCTCATGGCCAGAGAGACTATTCTGAACGTAATGATGAATCATTTCACTTCTGCTGTCTCATGCAGGAGCCACTGAAAGAAAATTCAGAAAAAGGAAGCCTATTGGGATGTTAATGCCTTGCCAAGGAACTTTCTGGAGCGTTGGCTTGATTGAAGTTCCCACTCTGGGACTACGTCCTGAGTCACAGGGAGCAAGCAGCGTGTCTGTAGCTTTTCAGAAGCTCGAGTGCAACATTCCGGGCACCAGGCAGACAAGCGAATCCTAAACATACACACACTGGCCCAGGCAGCACCCTACTTCAAGCAGAGAGGCCCGCCCGGGCCGGGTTTAGAATCCAAGCCACGGCTCCTTAGCCTAGCTCTTCACTCCCAACCACTTTTCTGATCCTTTACAAAACGAGGCATCTTCTGATGCATGTCTAGCCATCTGGCTACACCTTGGGATACACACCGAGTCCCCGGCCCCTTCCCGGTCTCAGTGCCTCCGCACCTCCTCTCATCCACCGACTGTGACTAATTAGCTTAGAGAAGAAATGTGCTTATTAACTACACTAATGTCTAGCCTGAGACAAACAGGGATAGAGTGACACATGGCCTATCTGGAACCTAAAAATAAGCCCCAAAAAGCTCTGATCAACCGAAGTCCACGGGCTGGGGTCATAGGCGAGGCCCTCCCAGCAGCTTCTCTCCACTTACTTGGCACAGAGTTCTGGTAAGCCTAATGCTACGGTTTCTAAGAACACAAGGGAAGCAGCCAAGAAGGGGGGACAGGAGTTGCTAAAAGCCGGCATGCTGACAGCGATACAGAATGACAGCTGACAGCGAGGAAGGAGACAAAAACCATTCAGAAAGCTCAGTTACCCAGAACTGCTCATTTCAAGGTTTTATTGTATTCGAGAATACATATGCAATGAGGAAAGGGCTTTCCTTCTATTCCTCTCATCTTTCCAGATCATCTCATCAGCTCTCAACACATTTGCAGTGAAATACAGAATATCAGAGCTGGAAAGGATCTTAGTGATAATCTAGTGCAACGCCCTCCTTTAATGAACACCAGGAACCAGGCCCTGATATGATGACTTACTGAATGCCCATCACCCCCGCTGGTCAGGGGCCGAGCAGGGAGCAGAACCCAGGCTTCCTGACTCACAGGCCATCCAAGGAAGGCTCTCTCCTGCCTGCCAGTGATGTTTCCGTGCTTATGTTACAGCTTGTGTCTGCTTACGGGAAAAACCAAACCGAACCAAACCAAACAAATCAGCTTAAAGTCGAATGTAAATATTCTAATCAAACGGCATAGTGGAGTAGCTTAGAACTTCTGAAAAGGTCAGCAAAAGGAATTAAGAGCTGTGCATATTGTCAAGTTTCTCGAAACCCCTCCCTAAAAAAAACTTTAATTATTATTTGCTGTTACTGCTAGCATCTGCCTTCACTTAGGACACTGAGCCACTTTCTTTAATATCAAGGGTCTCTAATTTACAGTGAATTTCCTAAAACCCCATGCAAGAAGCATCCCCCTTCATGGCAGACAGAAAGCTTTCCCTGCCTCAGCAGATGGCCCTCTTTCCAAGAGGCCTTTGTTACCACAGTGTTCTAGTACAAAAGACAATGTGGACCGATTTCTGCTCCCTGCTTTCACCGTTACTGATCACTCAGTTTCCTCCCCAAGAGGCCACTTGGAAGCCAGGATTGGGCTTGAGCAAGAAAAGAGGGTCTGGAAAAGAGCCTCCTGGATCCCCAATCCTTTCAGTTATGTATTGTCTTAGCTTCACTTGTTTTACTGGTTAATTCTTTAGACCCGTTTAAACCTTACATCTTGTTCTTAATTATTAACAGGGCTTAATCTGTTAAATGTACTGTAGTCGACAACACCAAAAAAAACTGTCCCCGAACGTAGGGAGGGGATGGGAGTCAGAAAACACTCTCCTACCTCTCTTCCAACCACCTGGAATATTCTTGTATAATGCTGGGCTGTGCAAATGAAACAAGCCGTAACCTGAATTGAAGGCTCAGGAGACAGAAACTGGAATGATGAAAAGTCAGCGGTAGAATGGGATGGGGAGAGAGGGCAGTCTGGTACCGGAGAGAAGATGTAAAGGGATACATATGTATTCTAACTCTTAGGACATCATAAAGGCCCATTAACCCTAGAAGTGACAATCTCAGGAAGCTACCAATAACCAAAGGTTAAAAGACCTGGGGAGTTGCTTCAGTTATAACAAAGAAGCACTAACTTATCCAGCAGGCAGTCGACAGTCAATTTGCCATCCCCAGGAGTGGTATAAACTAACGCAAGCATGGCTAAAAGCAACTCAGGACGATTGGAAGATATCCCTGAACACCAGGGTCGCTGAGACCAACGGAGATAGCACGCTGGCCTGGCCTCTGGGGCTGATCCAAAGCTACAGCTCCCCCAAATAAAGACACCTAGCTTTTGAATGACTTATCACTACTGTTCACCATCACCAGAAATTAATCTACACAGTTGCATCCTCTCCAGATTCCAATTCTGCTCCCAGTAAAAGGCAAAGACCCCGAAACGGTCCTAAAAAGGGTACAGCTGTCTTCCAACTGGAGGCCTTGTCAGCAAACTCCTCTCAAGACCCCGTTGAGGAGAAAGAGCACAATAATCACTCGCCCTGTGTCAGAAAGCCCCAGAAGCAGCAGCTAACCTCTCTCCTCTCTCTGCACTGAGATGCCCCTCCTCCTTTACCCCACCCTGTAAGCACCTCTTTCACCAGCCACCTGTCAAAATAAAGCAAACCATGGATCTTTCAAAAACTGACACTGGAAAGAAGCCGTTGGACGATTTCTTTCCAGGACCTGTTGAAAGATAAAAGATGAAGCGGACAATTTAAAAGGCGAGACTGTACCCTCCCGTCCACAAAGCTGAAAGCAGACAAACCGTGGAAGTCAATGACAGAGGAAACGCCCTTTGACCAGAGACAGACACTAGGCATAGCAAAGTTATTTTCCATAGAGAATAAGAAGCTGAATTAAGCCATTTCACTACTAATAGTCATAAAATCTTCTCATTGTCAAAAACCGGGGGAGGAGTGAGAAGGAGGGTTATTACAAGCCCCTCCTTTGAGAAAAAAATGACACTGCTTTCTAGGAAGTTCTGTTTAAATGACAAATGTTTTTAGGAAGGGTTTTGTTTGGGGTTTTCCCCTTTGTTTTGTTTTAAGTGGGACACACAGACATGTGGGAAACCCTCCTCCAATCAAAGGGCAGAAGAACAAGAGAAAAAGGCATTGCCCTGCAAGCAGCTAATTCATACTCGCCTTCAGGTTTAATCCCCCCTCCCAACAACCAACATTTGAGCTGTTTCTGGGATTATTGCTGAACTAGGTTTTTAGGGACCAAAGTACATGTAGGTTCCTGGCAAGAGCTGAGAGAGGGTGCATCTGGGAAATGCTGGAAAAAACAACTGAACTCTTAGAGCTGACCAAGTCCCTGGGTTAAACCTCAGATTTCCTCTCCTCTCTCTTCCCTGCACACCTGAACAGAGGAGGCTGGAGTGTGCCGCCAGCACGCTTGAGACACCAGGGGAACGTTTCCTTTTTTTTTTTTAAGCTTTCTGAAATTAAAAAAAAAAAAGAGATTTACATAAAATTTAACTTAAGGAAGTTCTTCAACAGAAGCCAAACACATAGGGATGAAGATGATCACCGTTGTGCTCAATGTAAAACCCAACACACACATCTACAAACCACCAGAAATAACTAAACAGCCGTATGGGGTACGTAAAGTAGATTCTGGTACATCAACTTCCGGGACTACCATACAGTTATTAGAAAATTTGAATTCGACAGAACTACAGAAGCATTTTTCATGTTATGTTAAAAATAGCAGATACAGGAGAAATTGGATGAAGGTGGTCAAAAGGTACAAATGTCCAGTTATAAGATAAATAAGTACTAGGGATGTAATGTACAGCATGATCAATAGAATTAACACTGCTGTATGTTATATATGAAAGTTGTTAAAAGAGGAAATCCTAAGAGTTCTCATCAAAAGAAAAAATTTTTTTTCTATTTTTTTAATTTTCTATCTATACAAGACGATGAATGTTCAATTAAACTTGTGATGATCACTTCATGGTATATGTAAATCACATCATTATGCTGTATGCCAACTATATCTCAATCAAACTGGAAAAATAGCAGATACACCAAGTACTATAATTTAAGCCACATAGAAACGTGTACATGTGAATAGGGATTGGGCTGTGATGTGCAAAGGATATAAAAGTTACTCATTATTATTACTGTTATATCACCTTTTCAATTGGAAAATATGTAACCTACCATAAACAGCAATCTCTGGAGGCCAAATGACACTCTAACAATTCTGAGTGCCAGGTACAAAGTCCTGAGAGCAGAGTTAGGACAGGGAGAAGAAAAATGGCTGAAGAATCAAAGATGCTGTCCAGCTCCCCAAAATGGTTTCAATCCCTAGATCTAAAGTGGCTTCAGCCCACAGGCTCTCACTTCCCCTGGTATGTAACTCTTTCTGGTTTTCTGGACATTGCAGGTGGCTGTACTTGCTGATATCATGGGGTTGTTACAGGAGAGCTCTGACTCAGAGACCAAGAGATATGAATTCATACACAAAAAGGAAGCAGTTACCCAGAAAGGTAGAAGAGGTGAATTCTTTAGACTGAAGATAATACCATGGATCTGAAAGCCAGACTGAATTTCTCAAATGTTGTTTCTTGGGGTTTTTATGGGAGATCAGTACAATAAATGACATCATATTGATGACACTGATTATTACACTGTTTGATGTCTTTTACGTAAAACCCTATATAATAAATTCGTTGCAGGTTTAGTAACAACAAGAAAGTGTCCTGCCTGAAGAACTGTCAGGTTTCTTTTTCTCAGATAAATGCTACCTGGAAAGCCTACTGGCATAGCCCATTCACTGGCATAAGCCTTGCTTTTACAATTCCTCATTCCCTTCTCCTTCCATCGTGTCTTTTTATTTTCTGTTTATATAAAATGGGTTACTCTACATAATGCTTTCCAAACAGACCCATAATGAGTGCTCAGTACATACTATCTATTGTAACTAAAATAATGATGATCACTATGATTGTAGGAATCTTACTGAATATGGATTAAATAATCTTAAGTAGGTAGGGTTTATATTACAGTTAAATTTTTAAAACCTTGGAAGAAAATGACATGACTTCTCAAAGTTTCAGGCCCTGCCAGATTTTTAAAAATTAAAGACATATGGTTGAAGAACCGGTCACCAGCACCCTCGCTCTTGAACGGACCAACAGGTTTCCATTAATAAAGCAATTAGAGGGCTAATGAAATCACGTTAGCCTCTTCTTGTTGTTGTTGTTTTTTTTAATATTTATTTATATGGCTGCGCTGAGTCTTGGTTTTGGCATGCAGGATCTTTGGTTATGGCATGCGGGAACTAGTTCCCCGACCATGTATTGGACCTGGGCCCCCTGCATTGGGAGTGCTGAAGGCCCAGCCACTGGACCACCAGGGAAGTCCCTCTTGGTTGTTTTTTTAAAATGGAAAAAATGTATCAATATTGACTGATTAAACAAAACAAATATTAGGAAAGGAAGAGAAGAGAAAGGAGATGAGAAAGGCCTGGTCAAGGTTACAATAAATTGTTTAGAAAAGAACAAAAGCACAAAAGTCAACTACTTCAGTGGACAGAATTCAGTACAACCAAGAAACGTACTGAAGTGATGTGGTATTTGAAGAAATCTCCAACATTTTACGTTTAGCTGGAGTAAAATGTCCTGCTATTCTTCCTGGGGTTTTGTTTTGTTTTTTTATTTTGGCTGTGCCACACAGCATGTGGGATCTGTTCCCCCACCAGGAATCGAACCCGTGCCCCCTGCAGTGGAAGCTTGGAGTCCTAACCACTGGATGGCCAAGGAAGTACCTATTCTTCCTTTTTTTTTCTTTTTAATATTCCCTCCAATTAAGAGGGAGTAACTCCTTTTTTTAACATAAGTTCATTCATTCGTTCATTTTTGGCTGCACTGGGTCTTCGTTGCTGTGTGTGGGCTTTCTCAAGTTGTGGTAAGCGGGGGCTACTCATTGCGGTGGCAACATACGGGCGCTAGGCGCGCGGGCTTGTTGCAAAGCACAGGCTCTAGGCGCGCAGGCTTCAGTAGTTGTGGCACGCGGGCTCAGTAGTTGTGGTGCACGGGCTTAGTTGCTCCGCAGCATGTGGGATCTTCCCGGACCAGGGATCAAACCCGTGTCCCCTGCATTAGCAGCGGATTCTCAACCACTGCGCCACCAGGGAAGCCCTATTCTTCCTTTTTTAAATTAAGGATCAAAATTGTCCTTCATTTCCAAGAATGACTATACAAGTGAAATACTTTAAGGACATTTTAATGGTCCCTTGGAAGCTGTCTGCAGTTGGGGTTCTGCTTTCTCCCACAAGAGCGTACACTACTAAATATACACTATTATGAAGATTTAAGGTTTGATCACACATCAAGTAACTCGAAAATGGTGAAAAATTCCTTTACAACCAATTTTTAAGAAAAACACTTAATACTGAGGCAATTCATATTTGGCAAAATACAGGATCTAAATCTTACATTTCTTAAGTGTCACCCCAGGAAGCCACAAAGCATTGGCATAACGCTCCGGCATATAGCACAGATTCAAAGACATTTCTGAAATTAATAACTGCGCCAATGCAGTCATTTCCCTTTATTCTTAGTGATCAGCTTGCATTCCTCTCACATGAAAAACACATCTCAATTTTTCGGGTTGTTTTTCCCTTCTGAAAACTCTGAGGATACAACAGCTGCTGGGACTTCAAGAAGGAAAACATATCCTGCCCTAACAGCAGAACTGCCATTAGTTGCTCATGTTGCTATGGTCAATTACAGAAATGCCTTCTATAAATTTGACTAATTGGAGGGAATATGAGTTGAATTATACAATATTTTAAAGAAACACAGGTTTATCACTTTTAAACCCAAAGTGACTTCTCCCCACTCTCCCACCATAGTAACTTAGAGACCCTACTTCAATAAACAGAGAGATACTTGTAATTAACACAATGGTTTCAATTAAAATGGCTGTTCCTGAGGTGTTCGGAGATCCTCGCTTCCCCTATGCAGGTGTCAAACATCTCCTAAGATCTTATTTACACCATTCATTTGCCTAGGAAACCCTTTTATTACAGATCCAGCAGAGATAAACAAGCTTAGCCTCAGCCTCCATTATCCCAGAATCTCACTGTATTTTACTTCATTCTCGAGCTTCGGAGCAACGAAGAAAATCTCTGGGCTCTAAGAGAAACACTAAGAGGTTATTGGAAAAAATGCTCCATGCTGTGTCTGTTTTAAAAATAAAACCAGAGACAATTCATCACTTCTCCCTAAACTTAAAGCTATGTTTAGATAGCTAAGGACTGGTTTGCCCCAGCATGAACCCACACATCTTAGTCCAAACCATGAGTACTTCATAGCATATGGACCATTTGCTTGATTGGACAACAAGAAACAAAATGCTTATTTCCATTTTTAATCAGGCAACTTATCCTTATATATTGATAGTGCCAGCCTATTGTATTTAAAATAGGGCATATGCCAAAATCTTCATATTTAAATCCATATATAAAATAGGGAACACCTTAATCTGCATATCTACGCAAGACTTGGCCCTTGCATACAAACATACGCACCCATTTACTACAGATACAGCCAGTTCACTACGTTAAACCAAGAGCTTGGGGCTTCAGCCTTCATCACTGCAATACAGACTGTCCTTGCTGTAAAAGGAGGGGGTCTGGATTAGAAGATGGTGAAAACCACTGGTTTGTAACCGGGAAACACTGGGAGTACTGGGATCTCATGACTACTTGTGCACTGGTAGGTAAAACTGTCAAGCACGCAAGGTGGTGCCTATACATAGTTCAGCCTCAGGGTTCCTCATTAGAGCTTGGAATTTCCGAACATACTAACAAAAATAAGGCCCTACTTTCATCCAGAGTACTCATCTAAAATTCTGAAAACCATCAATCCTATTTCAATTTAAAAATATATATATAATAAAATTCTGAAATACACTCCTTCTTGAAATGGGGACAACCCTGTTCCGAGGGGCTCAATGTACGGCAGGGAATGCTCCTTCCCATCCTGTTCCGATGATAACTGCTAGAACACTTATCACTTGGGCTGCATTTCCTTACAATCCTATCTCCCTGGCCAGCCTCTGCACTCATCGCACAGCCAGGGTCCCCCTGTCTTGGAGACCTGCACACTTGGTTGCCATTCATAAAGGCTTGGAGAGGGAAGGAATCCTGCTACCAACTGACAAGAGCATCTGGCCCATTTCTGCTGACCCAGAATTCTACTGGAATAGTCACTGAGGGGCCAGAGGGCTTCATGCTGAGCCACGCACTGGTCAAAAAAACTAGCATTTCAATTATTAGAGACATGCAAATCAAAAACAACAATGAGGTACCACCGCACACCAGTCAGAATGGCCATCATTTAAAAGTCTACAAAACAAAACAAAACAAAAAATAAAAGTCTACAAATAATAAATGCTGGAGAGGATGTGGAGAAAAGGGAACCCTCTTGCACTGTTGGTGGGAATGTAAATTAGTGCAGCCACTATGGAAAACAGTACGGAGGTTCCTTAAACTGAAAACAGAGTTGCCATATGATCCTGCAATCCCACTCCTGGGCATATACCCAGACAAAAGTATAATTTGAAAAGATACACGCTATATAAATGTTCATAGCAGCACCATTTACAATAGCCAAGACACGGAAACAACCTAAATGTCCCTCGACAAATGAATGGATAAAGAAGATGTGGTGTACATACATACATACATGTATATATACACATACACGTGTGTATATAAAATACACATATGTATGTATACATATACATATGTATATACACAGAATATTAGTCAACCATTAAAAAGAATGAAATAATGCCATTTGCAGCAAACATGGGTGGACCTAGAGATTATCATACTAAGTGAAGTAAGTAGACAGAGAGAGACAAATACCACATGATATCACTTACATGTGGAATCTAAAATACGACACAAATGAACATACCTACGAATCAAAAACAGTCTCACAGATATAGAGAACAGACTTGTAGTTGCCAAGGGGGAGGGGTGGGGGAGGGAAGGATTGGGAGTTTGGGATTAGCAGATGCAAACTATTATATACAGGATAGATAAACAACAAGGTCCTACTGTACAGCACAGGGCACTATATTCAGTATCCTGTGATAAACCATAATGGAAAAGAATATGAAAAAGAATATATATGTATAACTGAATCACTTTGCTTCAAAGTAGAAATTAAACACAACATTGTAAATCAACTATACTTCAATAAAATATTTTCTAAAAACTAGCATTTCTGTGGTCTCTGTGGGGCTAAGAGTGGACGCTGACCTTTCACAGAAACCTGGAGGCTTCAGTACTCATGGTACCTGGTGGTTCCTCCACGGAGCACCCCGAGAACAGAAGACAACTGTGCAAAGGTGACACAAGAGTTCACCGTGCACTTTCTGGTGCCCACGTAAGCCCCATCTCTAAAATGATGGCCAAGAGATAAAACCAGAGAAGAGTGCTCCGTGTAAGCCTCGCTAACTTAGGTCCATCTCCCCTGTGCTGTTCCAAGTACTCCGGCCTTCGCCTCAGGACCCACTGGCAGTAACAGACCCTGCCATTCAAGTTGCAGGGGCGGTGGTTGTGATGGTGTAAAACGCACATCTCCTAGGAAGTGAGGAAAGCCCCACGGGCCTAAATGGGGGGTCGAAAGTTCCAGCACACTGTGCTCCACTCCGGTCATGTGCAGTATGCACTCAAGACTACTTCTCCTTCAAAGTAGTTATCAGAACTGTCACTAAATACTGATTTGGAGAATTACCAAGTCACTATGCGTCTCGCCGTTTAGACCGTGACGCCATGCATGCGAAGCCTGTGTCCTCTTTGGTCGCTGACTCACCCTCAGTGCCCCATCAATTCAGAGGTACTCGAAAGTAGTTGCTGAATGAACCTAGGCACCCTCTTTCTACAGATGGATGGTCAGATGTGTAGCCTCACGCTCACAATAGGATGCTCTTAGTCAGGAAAAAGCTTTCGGACGGTTAAGAGCACGCTACTTGCCAGGAGGAATCGCTCATGCATTCATTCAAGAAACATCCGAGTGCAAGCAACACACTAGACACTAGGTGTAGGGCAGTGAGTAAAAGAGGCAAAGTCCCTGCCCTTAGGTCAGATTGTGAGAACTGAACAAAGCAGTGGGGGAGAGGGACAAAGTGTCTGTGCGAGGCATTCTAGCTTACACAGAGGTCAGGAAAGGCTCCTCCATGAAGGGGATAGGTAAGCAAAGCCCAGAACCCTGTGAGGGAGCCAGCCCTGCTGAGGAAGACAGACCAGTATATGGGGGAAAATTATAAAAAGCGCAGGCTGGCATGGGAGGGGGCCAGAGGCAGACCCTGTAAGGCCTCCTAAGCGTCTGGCTTTCGGTCTGGGTGGCAATGGGAGTCACTGGAGCACTTTGAGCACAAGTGATAAGGTCAGAGTGAGGTTTAACAGAATAGGATCACACTGGCTAATGTGCTGGGAACACACTGGTGGGGAAGAGGCTGGAGCAAGAGCCAGAGCAGAGAGACTCGTCAGAGGCAGCTGTGATCATCCAGGGAAGAGGTGATGGGAGATGAGATCAGGACAGTAGTTACCGAGGTGGTAGAGAAGAGGACAGATTCTTGGATCCATATTGAAAGCAGAGCTCAAAGGCAGAGATTCTGAGAGAGCATCTAAACAGAAACATTGCCCACCCAGTCACCTAAACCTTGGTTCTGATCCCAAGAAAACGAACTGTCTCTTATCTTGGAAGGTTCTGATTTCTTCATTTGCCCTCCAACCTGAAAGACACAAGACCATCTTCTCCCATCGCCACACTGCTTAATGATCAACCCACCTCCCACCAGTAAAGCCTTCTTCCCAGAATGAATCCAGGCTTGTGGGACCTGAAGAGGCAGGGGAAAAAGAAAGTTACTTCCAAACTGGGGATAAACAAGGCAGAATATTAACCAACCAGCCAGCTGGGGGTAGTTAGTTAGGATTCGGTTTAAAGTGAACCCACTGCACTCCTCCCCTTAAAAAAAAAAATTCTCCCCATAAAAACAAAAAACTATTCTTCATCATAGCCTCTGACATCCTAGTCAGAGAGTGATTTTTAAGGACTATTTCTGAAGTACACCAGTGAAAAGTTGTCTTGCGTTGCTTTTTAAAATCTTAGCATAGGGAAATATTCCATAATTAAGGCAATTTTAACAATAGTAGATAATAATTTGACTATAAATTGTAAGGAATGCAATGACTGCTTATTCTGGCACCAAAGAAGCAGGACTTTCTGTGAAGTGACTGCCAAGAAAAATGATACTCCCACTCAGGCTGGACCATTGCAAGTAGTAACTGTTAACCACATGCTTCACACTGCAGTTTGCAAGGACACAGTTCTTTGTTTTCATCTCTAACCAAACACCAGACTGAAAACTCAACGGAGACAAACCCGGCTGGTGGAATAGAAACAATAACTGAAGGGAAAATTTTTTTCTGCGGCTTGATGCTTGCTGGGATGCCGACGTCAAGGGTTTGGAGAACTAAGGAAACCTCTGCAGTCCAAAAGAAACCACTTCCCAGTCTGCTCCTGTAGACAGAAGCCCAACATCAAGAAAGAAGCCAGGCTTAAAGAGGCTTGCGAAAGCCAACGGACAAAGTAGCTGGGAGGAGAAAGGACTGGCATGAAAAGATGGCTGGGATGAAGTGGGGACCAGGTGACCTTGAGCTAGACTAGACAAAGAGGGCAACCCTGTCTGGGGCCCAACCTGAACTGCCTGGGGAAGGGGAGGGATGCGAACACCTGGCTGAGAGTCTAAAGAAAGGAACAGGAGCAAAGGCTATTTTTTCTAGAAGTACCTCTGCAGGTACAGCAGAGTTCCTATTAATGTCTGGAACAGACAATGTAAGAAGCAGCAACCATTTGTCTACCAGGATTAAAACAAACTACATGAAATACTTAGCTCCCACCTCTGAGCAAGCTGAGAAATAACACTACATTCTAAGTAAAAAAAAAAAAAAAAAAAAAAAAGATTCTCTTTCTCACTTAGGCATCTAGGACTAAACGTATTCGAAATTTTAAAATAAATAGCTAAAAATAAGTTAATTGAATTAAAAGGGATGGATGAATAGAAATATTCATTCCCAGAATGAATACAAAAGTCACAAATCATGCTTGAACTTCTTTGTGAACCACAAACATTTCTCTAACACCTACCATGTGCCGGGCAGTGTGATAAGAGCTGGAGCTACATGGCCGTGACCGGGCAGCAACAGCTTCTTTTCCTTTAAAGGTTCCAACAGCCACCTCATCAGAGACAAGGACCCTCAAATGTGTCCTCATTCTTAATACAGTACTCCCGTCCTTAACTTCTAGTGTTTCTTTAAATATGATTATCCATTTACTTAGTTTGGTAAATGTATAAAAGGGAAACCAATATTCACATATTTAAACCTGTCACCTCTAACTCAAAACCAACTCTTGCCTTTAGTGGCTTCAGGTCAGCATGTCAGTTTCCCAAGCTGAGCACAGCAGGTGGTAACAGCAGTATCTGACATTCTAAGGGGATTAGAAGACAAGGTGCAGAGGAACAAAATCACCAACCAAAAGCTCTGAAGTGAGTAAACCACTGAATTAGTAATACTCAGTGGTATTAATATTAATATTAAAATACTTTTTTTTCCAGAAAAGGACAAAGTGACACACAGAATTTACTCCTTATTGACCCAGCACTGTTGGGAAACTAGGTGCTCTAAAAAGGTAATGTGCTTTCAAGAGCAATTTTTTGTATTTAGAAGATGTCCACTCTTTCTAAAATATACTTTCTGGGAATTCCCTGGCGGTCCAGTGGTTAAGACTCTGCGCTTTCACTGTTGAGGGCCCAGGTTCAATCCCTGGTGGGGGAACTAAGATCCCACAAGCTACATGGTGCAGAAAAAGAAAAAAAAAAAACCTTCGGAACTTTTAAATCAGAATATACAATTATTTAATACTGCCCTGAGGGACTTCCCTGGCAGTCCAGTGGTTGCCTGCCTCCAAACCCATCCCTTCCTCTGATGGGTCCACAACCCAACCAGCACTACGTGCTACTCCTAATCAGGTAAGGAGTAGCAAGTAGTGCTGGGAAGCCAGGTAACCTAAACTTTCTATCTTCCCACATTTAAACCCTATCTACCTAATTCGAATGTAAGTGCCTCAAAAAAGCTTGATTCTGGTTTTAAAGGAACTCTTTGAATCCCCAGCACCTAGCATTCTGCTCTTGATAGAAGAGCTATTCAATCAATGATCGCGGGGCTTCCCTGGTGGCGCAGTGGTTGGGGGTCCGCCTGCCGATGCAGGGGACACGGGTTCGTGCCCCGGTCTGGGAGGATCCCACATGCCGCGGAGCGGCTGGGCCCGTGAGCCATGGCCGCTGAGCCTGCGCGTCCGGAGCCTGTGCTCCGCAACTGGAGAGACCACAACAGTGAGAGGCCCGCGTACCGGAAAAAAAAAAAAATCAATGATTGCGGATGACAAATTTCTGAAGGCCTTTTCTCCAAGTAGAATGCATGGGCTTTATGACAGCTGTTTCCATCATTTAGCTTTTCTGCTTACTTCCACATTCCCAGCTGTGTTCTGGATGGTTGTGCCGACCAGAAGCCTAGGGATTTACTGTACTTCTATTTCTTGATAAGATACTTGAAGAGAATAAACACATGGCAAAGAGGACATTAAAGTAAGGGATAAAGAGATTTCTTTTATTTTACCAATAAAGAGAGGGGAAGAAGTATCACCTAGCACACTGACAATCAATAAACAACAGCAAGGCTGGATTCCTGTCTAATTCTCTCCAAAGTACTCTCAATGTCCTAGTCTTATTTCTCCACCCTCAGCAAAGCATCACTGGTTATGGCATATACTTGCGTCTTGATTAAAAAATATTTTTCCCAAGTTTAACAGACGTTCCTGGACTTCCCTGGTGGCGCAGTGGTTAAGAATCCTCCTGCCAATGCAGGGGACAAAGGTTTGAGCCCTGGTCCGGGAAGATCCCACATGCTGCGGACCAACTAAGCCCATGCGCCACGCCACAACTACTGAGCCTGTGCTCTAGAGCCCACGAGCCACAACTACTGAAGCCCGCGTGCCTAGAGACCGTGCTCTGCAACGAGAAGCCACTGCAATGAGAAGACCGTGCCCCGCAACTGAAGAGTAGTCTCCGCTCGCCGCAACTAGAGAAAGCCCGCGTGCAGCAACGAAGACCTAACACAGCCAAAAATAAATAAAACAAATAAATTTTTAAATAAATAAACCAGACATTCCTCTTAAATCCAAGTTAGCCAAAATTGAAACAAGCATGCACTGGGTCTAAATCAAAGCTCTCTTCTGAGATAACACTTTGTGATGAATTTCATTGGAAAATTCAGAATCACAGAATCTCAGAGATGGAAGGGAACTCACAGATCATCTAGGGCACTGGTTCTCAACCATGGCCGCTCATTAGAGCCACTGAGGAGCTTTTAAAAAGTTACCAAGACCTAGCCCCACTGCCAGAAAGTATGATTTAATTGGTCTGGGGTGATGCCCAGGCACTAGTGGATTTTAAAAGCTCTCCAAGGGCTTCCCTGGTGGCGCAGTGGTTAAGAATCCACCTGCCAATGCAGGGGACATGGGTTCGATCCCTGGTCCGGGAAGATCCCACGTGCCGCAGAGCAACTAAGCCCATGCGCCACAACTACTGAAGCCCATGTGCCTAGAGCCCGTGCTCCGCAACAAGAGAAGCCACCGCAATGAGAAGCCCGTGCACCGCAATGAAGAATAGCACCGGCTCATCTCAACTAAGCCCGCACACAGCAACGAAGGCCCAACACAGCCAAAAATAAATAAATAAATAATTTTTTTTTTTTTTTAAAAAAAAGCTCTCCAGGTGCTTTAAAGCGTTGCCAGGGTTGAGAATCACTGATGTAATCCAGTATTCTAACAACCCCACTCCCATTTTTCAAATCGAGGAGAAAGAACCTCACCAAAGGTATCAGACAACTGATTTGTCACAGAGCTAGGCTAGAACTGCTCTTTTCAAGAAACCATGGCCTTTCCATGTAAACTACTCCACCTAGGACAGTGGGGTTTCTTCCCTCTTCCCCCGCCCTTCCTCCATTATTTCCTCTTTTCAATAACCCAATGTCCTCACCTATCCCAAAGTAAATGCATTTTCTGAATATACTCCGTCTTGGAATCCCATTGCATAATTCTTGACAATCTAAACTAGGTCTGTTTCCCTGTATCCACCCACTTGCTTCTTTCAAAGATCTCTGGGAGGTTAATCAGGCATGGCTGCCCCTTAAAGAAGCCATATTGCTTTTCCTCTAAGAGGCTGGACTCAGCCCACCCTTTTCACCATTATCATCACATGGGCCCTTTTTCAAATCCCTGGCAAGGCTCATCTCTGATTCTTTCAGCTCACTTAATTTCTAGTTTGTACCTGCCCTGCCATACCTCGTGGACTTCCCTCTTCTGCTGGCTTAAACTTTCCATTTTGTGAAAGATGCCTTTTTCCCTGAAGCACCTCTTTCACTCTGCCAGTTAGTCATGCCGGGTTCTTTTTTTCTTCCCCCAAGCAGCTGGTCTTTTTGATGTCTGGCACACATTTATCTGGGCTTCCAATAAGATGTTTTTACATAGTTTCCAGGCTTCCTGGAGGTTATTGACTTTTTTTTTTAACTCTTCCATTCAATTTTTTTCCTAATTTCTAACATTTGTTAGAGTTTCTTTTTCAAAGGTTGAATACCTGGTTGATGGAGCGCTTTGACTTTTCTCTCCCACCAGATTGCTGAATTAAATGCATCAGAACTTAAATATATTTCAAATTACCTCCAAGATGGAATTGCTTCATGAATTTTCTGCACTTTCATGTTCTCTATAGTAAGCAACAGATGTTTAGCCAAGTGGAATTGAAAATGCTAGTTTTTACCTGTTCGTATTTTAGTGTCTGCTTTTTTTTTTTTTTTTGGCCACACCACACGGCTTGTGGGTTCTTAGTTCCCCGACCAGGGCGTAGGAGGTGAAAGCGCGGAGCCCTAACTACTGGACCGCCAGGGAATTCCCCCGCTTATATAAACTATTGATATCCTTAAGCCTGTGTTCTTCACCTTGGTAAAAACAACAAATTTAAGATTTTATTTTTTTAAAGGTAATTGACGTGCATCAGACAGCTCTATATGCTGGATCTAAGGTGTTAAATTACTCTTCTCCATTTGTTCTAAATTGCCTCATCACAAGTCTCAACTGTTTGTTTCTTAAAAGAAGTATATCTCAAGGCGGAAAGAAAAACAGAATTCCGAATGCTTCTGAAAAATGCCTATGACACTCGGTTATTAATGAAGTGGTGAAGATGAGTACACTCCCAAAAGAATAAAAACATTCTCCAAGTTATAACAACATTTCTAGGAGACTTACTCTAAATTTATTTCACTTCAGAATGTTTAGACCCAAAAGCTTCCCAGGAGAGCAAGAGACCATGGGATGATGGTCTATCACCAAGGCAGTATAATCCCATGATAGCACCGGTGTCCGGCCAGACAAGGCGATACAATTATCTGTCATCCCCCTACCTGTTTAACAAATACTGCACCGCACTCGCGCACCTGGTACCATTGGGCACACAAAATGCCAGGAGCTGCCATCTGTCCTCAGGTTACTTACAGTTGAGCCAAGAAGACACACGTGTGCCTGCACACACGATGAACTAGGAAACAAGACAGCTGTGTGCAAAGACCATGGATCCGATGTAACAGACAAGAGGCAGTTAAGAACTATTTAAAACGGCCTCCCAACAGCTCTCCCTGCTTTCCCCTTGCCTCACCAACCCTGAACTCTGCAGTGCCACTAGTTATCTTCCTGAAACAGCCTGACTAACGAAATTCCCCTCCTCAGAAGCTATCGTGGGCTCCCCATGACCCAGGAAATACAATTTACAGTCCTTCTACTGTTAACATTAGATTGTCTCTGTCTGGGTACAACACTTTGCCTGCAGAGGACACGACTGGATCTCTCTACTAGAGCATCAGCATAGTGCTGTGATGATGGTCTTTTACCAGTTAGTTGCTGGTCCTCTCATAGCTTATGTTTCTAAGACCAGCCCCCTATGGGAGTTGGGAAGGTACTTTCTTATTATCTGTACAACACAGCATAGACTATACTTTGGGTCAGATAAGACCTAGGGTTCAAATCCCACCTCCAACATTAACTAGCTGTAAGACTGCGAATAGATTTCTAAATCCCTCTGAATCTGTTTGTCTGTAAAATGGGGATGATGAATATAATCATCATTCTGATTTTATATGGTTGCTGTGGACTTTAAATGAGACGATCTTGTTTAGGACCAGGCCCAGGGAAAGCACTTAATAGCCACCAGCTCTTTTCATCTTTTCATTGAAGCCAAAATGCATTTTTGGTGAACATATATGGCAACCACCTCAGGGCTAAAACAGATGTTATTGGGGAGCCACAGACCCCTTCCCAACTGACTTAGATAATCACTGATGTTTCCCTTGCTGAGACAACAAAAAACCTTCCTTTTTCATTCCTCGGTCTACTCTCCAGCTAATCCTGAAATTGCGTGCAACCCAACGTGAGTCAAACAAAAAAGGAAAATAGTAATTATGCTGAATCAAACATTTTATATTTGTATGTTCTAACTAGAGATTGAGCTGCATAAGCCGGAACTTTTACCAAGTTCTTTTTTGAGCATGTCCAGGAGATAGTCCCTGTACTACTTGGGACAATTTCTATACTGACAGGTGAGAAAAATCACAAGTTCTCTGCAAAATCCAACTCATCTACTTAAAGTAGGTAAGAGGGAATACAATTCTTGAAGACATATGCTGTGTGTCTTACATGGAATAATCAACGCAGTATCAGAAAGTATTCCTGGGGCTTCCCTGGTGGCGCAGTGGTTGAGAGTCCACCTGCCGATGCAGGGGACGTGGGTTCGTGCCCCGGTCCGGGAAGATCCCACATGCCGCGGAGCGGCTGGGCCCGTGAGCCACGGCTGCTGAGCCTGTGCGTCCGGAGCCTGTGCTCCGCAACGAGAGGCCACAGCAGTGAGAGGCCCCGCAAAAAAAAAAAAAAAAAAAAGAAAGAAAAAAAAAAAAGTATTCCTACTTCTCCAGCACATGTTTTCCCATGTAATCCTAACATACCTTATGTGATTCCCTCAGAGGTACACATGTGAGCATGCGTGCACACTCACAGGTGCACTGGTCATGAGCGTAAATGGGAACAGGAAAATAAAAACTCCCAAATCACACCTGTGATGCAAAGTTCTCCTTGGTATCATTCGATGTCACTGTGGAAGGGACCTTTGGCAAGGTGAAGTAGGTTTCTAACCAACTGCCTCACTCTTCAAGACAATTACAAGCAAAGATTAGATTAGTAATAAATGCCAATTGTTGCATATCCTTTATCCTGTCCTTACGGAGGGAGGTGCAATGAGAATGGTAAGATTTTACAATTCCTTGTTATAAATACTATTTTTTTTTTTTTTTTACTATTGAACTACCATTAGTAAGTTAATATCCTAGTCCCAAATCCCTTCTCCCTTGAACTCCCCGGGTACTCCTTTCTCATCTGTACCACTCATATGGTCCTTATTGCACACCATGTTGTATTCCAATCGTGTGTGTGCAAGGTTATCTCCCTATTACCTGGGAAGGTCCTGGTAGCAGAGGCCCTCCCGTCCTTCTTGCTGCCCCCATGATGCTAAGCACAGAATATCGCACACAGTAGGTCCTCCAAAAGATATGCCCATTGAAGCTGAACAAAAACCCATCCTTTGTGTTAAAGATCCCTTTTGATCATGGCATCTGGGCTACACATTATTTGGTTAAGTTCAGGGGTCAAGTGGATAGGCAATGCAGGACCTAGGTCGGAGCCCTGTCAGCATGGTGTACTCCCCGACACCCTTGTGAGCACATCAAATTATCTTAATTATAATCTAAAAAGACTGAACCGTTCCTTAAGAACGTGGAGTATTCTCAAAACCTCTTCAAACCTCTAGAAGGCAAGTGCAAGGCCATCAAGAATCAAACCTTAAACTTGGGGCTAGGCACCCAGACACTGTGACCCTTTGCCTGGAAAACAATCCTGGACTTTTTGCACTTAAGAAAACATACGCACACACCCCCAACCAAAGAAAGTGCCTGGCAACTAATTCATTCAAGTCGCTACGTTGAGTATGCTCTCCCAAATGACCAAAATTATCTGAGTGGAGCCCAGGGAAGACAACGACAATGTATGCAGCTGGAGAGGCCAGGGTGATGGTAAAGATTACCCCGTTTCTATACTGGCCGTCTAAAGGTATTTACTTGGGTCTGTCTGTGTTGTGACAGTGTCCTAGACTCAAATGAATGCCTCTAACACTCCACATTTTTGAGCCATTCAGTCATGCATTTTTGTTATTGTTGAAAGTGGTGCGAAATTGCACTGCATGAGCTAAAGTCCTTGGTGGTCTTCCAAGGATTCCAGCTAAAAAGGCACTTCCTTTGTTCCTCGGGAGAATGCAGTCCAGTAGGTCATTCAAAAGGGGAAATAAAAGCAGCAGCCCTGGGAGGGAGATGAAGGACAAGACAAAAAGAATAAAATGTTTTGGGTGTGAGCACATTAGCTTCCATTTCCTGCTGCTGGTCACTAATAACGCTCTTATCTTTAGGGGGAATATGTCCAGAGAAATATTTATGCAAAAACATTCCTCAGGTGTTTTCTGGGGACCATGACAATCAAAGGGAACACCTAGCACTGTCCTTGGGCACCCTTCAAACTTCATTTTTCCTGAGATGCTGGCGGGGGAAGATGTCCTGCCCTTGCAAGCCTGCACAGAACACAGCTGGAGAAAGTGGGGAGGACAATTTCACAGCCCACTCCCCGAACGCCTCCAGTCCACCTCAAAGGCACATATTGTTTTGCATGAGCAGAAGATGAAAACTTGTCACGTTCCCATTAAGTGCATCGCTGCATCTATCCCTTCAAAATGTGGGAATGACAACTGTAACCTTCACGCCAATCATCTCCACTGGGCCCCGGGCCCAAACCGTGCAGGGCACAAAGACCCCAGGTCTGACCTGTGGAGCCCCCAAGCTTCAGTGGCTACTGGCTCAACTTTACTTTTTCGAGCGGGGCGGAAGGGAGAGGGGAAAGAAAGAGGGCTTCTTGGGGCTCTACAACCAATAAAATCGTGCCGCTGTGAAGACAGACGTGAGCTCCCCAAAAAACAAGCAGCTCAAGGGCAAACAGTCTCTAATCAGTAACGTGCGAGGTACTTGATACCTCCCAAGGTGCGTGGGGTCCTAGGCTGCTCCAACCATTTCTTAGGTTCTATTTCTAGATAGATGCCGGTCACACAAGAAAAGTGCCCAGCAACTTCCCTCAACTACCTTTGTAATTTTTATGTAATTGATGACTGCACTTAATCTCCAAGGTTATTAATAGCCCTTCCCAAATAATGACCCCCAAGTCTTCCTAAGCCTTTGGAAGCGCCTGGTTGAAATTACAGTATTTCCTTTGCTGGCTGCCGGCCCCCTGCCCGCCCCACCCGGGTGACCAACACCGCGAGGCAAAGGCGCGCTCTGCTCACTTCCATGAAAGGTTTGGAATGGAGGCTTGGCCCCCGGGGCTCGAATCGCTCACTTCTCCGTTAGGTTAAGCTGGCCATCAGCCAGCTAGATTCGTGGTTCTTTCCGAACCCTCGGGGCGAAGAGGCTACCTGCGCGGCCCCTGGCCCCAGCGCGGCCCGCGGGACTTCGCGCAACAGTTGGCCTCTGCGAATGAGTGCCACCCAGAGGGGATCGGCCCGGCCACAGCCGCCAGCCTGGCGAGGAGGGGCGAAGGGCACCCGCCGCAAAGCTGCCTCCCCAGCGCTGCAAGAAGGGCTTTCACAAACACCCCACGCACCCCCAGCGCCGAAACCCGGTGAACTTTTTCACAGGCTAAGTGGTCTCTATTTGCATAACCATCTCCCAACTGAGATTCAGGCTTCCAGTAATCAGTCCTTTCAAAGATTTGTAATTTAAAGTGCAATTAACCCTTAAAATGAGGTGAGAAATAAAGAAAAAGGGGAAAATACCCTTCTCGTCCAACACGTTCCGGAAAGCAGGAGAGTCCCCAAAAGTCAGGGTTTGGAGGGGTGGAGAGTCGTTTGCTTTTTAAAGGCCACTTCGAAAGCCGCTGTAGCTACTAAAACTCCTAATCCGTGTCAGCGGTGGAAGAGAGGCGGGGAGTGGGTTTTTAAAGAACATCAATGAAACATCAAGTTCCACGTTTTGCGCCCCCCGGAACCTGGCAACCTCCACCCTCCCCGACCTCTCGTCACCCACACAACAAAGCGGGGAGCCCAGTAAGGAGTTCAACCCGGAAAAGGCGAGGGAGCCGGTGACACGCACTTTGCGGGCCAGAGTCCTCTGGGGCTTCCTGGGACCAGGGAGACCGCGGGAGGGGGGGTGGGGGAAGGAAGCTGAGCGCGGGAGTGCCGCCGGGTAACTCGGCGGCGCCCCTCCGCCTGCTGCGCACCCGGGGCCCCGGCGTCCGCAGCGAACGCTCTGCGTCGGGGCTCGCTCCGGCGCGCCTGCCCATTTCTCCGTCTCGGCTACCTGCGTCCGGCGCGAGGGGCGGCGGGGCGAGGGGGCTTCTGCGGCCCCTTCTCCCGTCTCTGCGCTCGCCTCCCGGGGGCTCCCACCTACCGTTGATCTCGTGCGTGGGGGCATCGTTCTTGTCGAAGCCTTTGGACACGTAGAGACGTCGCACTTCCGAGCAACTTTTCGACTTGAGCTCGGCAGCCAGCAGCGCGGCGCTGAGCGCGGCCAGGGTGCAGAGCAGCGCGGGCAAGACGAACCGTGCCATGGTGCCGGCCGGGGCGGACGCGCTCCCACCTTCGGGGCGGGACGGAAAGTGGCGGGCGGGCGCGGAGTCGGGGGCTCGCGAGCGGAGTCTGAGGGCGAGGGGAGTTGGAGGAGGAGGAGGAGAGCAGGAGGAGGAGACGCGGGGCGAAAAGTGGAGCTGGGCCTCGCGCGTCAGGCAACGGTCCCCGGTGCCAGGCGCCCAGCCCGGGGAGGAGGAGGAGGGCGTGGAGGCGGTGCGCGGCCCAGGGGAGCGGAGGCGCGGGCCGGTGACCTCCCGGCTCCGCGGGGGCAGCGATCGGGGCGGGCTGGCCGGAGGCGGGACAGGGGCGCGGGGAAGGAGGGGAAGGTGGCAGGCGCCGCGGGGGCCGAGGAGGGCGTGAGGGGCGGCGGCGGGCGCTCGCGGCGCGCGGCTCGGGCTGCCCGGCGCTGGTCCGCCCTGCTAGCTCGGCTCGGCTCGGCTCGCTCTGCCCTCGGCCGCACGGCTGTGCCCTCTTCAGCTCTGCCGCTGATTGACTGGCCGGCGTGCGCGGCGACGCTCGACAAACTTGGCCCAGCGGGCGGCACTCAGGGGGAGGGGGCGGGCGGCGGGGGGGCCGGAGACGGGCGGGAGCAAGCAGGGCCGGGACGGGAGAAAACCTGGAAGCGGGGTTGGATCCGGAGCGTCCAAATCCACTTCCTAGGGGGCCCGCACCGGGCGCGCAACGCGCCCTCGCGCGACACGCCCTCGCGCGACACGCCCCGCGGGACTCCTCCCTCCTTCCCTCCTCCCGGGAGGCGGGGAGCCTGCCCGCCGCCCCCAACCCGGGGAGGACAGGCTGACTTCTCCGGGGTGAAGGGCCCAAGTCCCAGGGGACCGAGAGCCTGGGGACTTGAAACCCACGTCCGAGTCCTAGGCCTTCTGCGCGCGGCCACCTGACCCGCTGCCCGCGGGCCAAAGCCGGACGGAGCCCTCCGGCCTCGATACCTAACCACCAGCACCCCTCCGCCGCTGCTACAGCCCCGCAGCCTGGAGGACGCCCGTAACCGCCCAGCTCCTGGGCTAGGAGTGGAAAGCGCTGGCATTAATCTCATTGTTTGAAGCGGGCACCAGAGGGACTTGGGACTCCGAGCTGGCCCTAGAGCCTCACCTGGCCTCCTCAGACCTGCTTTCCGTCAGACGGTGCTCATGGAGCACCGACCTGTTCGGAAACCTGGCAGGCATTCTCAGCACCCCCAGCCCCCAGTCTGGTTCTGCTACAGGTCTAATCAAACCCTGAAGCGGGAGAACCGCTGCCCTGCCAACCGCAGAGCAAATTCAGGGTTGACCTTGGAAACCTTCTGGCCCAAACCCCCCTTCACGAAGGGAAACTGGGGCCCAGAGAAGAGAAGCGACTTGCTGATAGCATGTAGCTGGCGCGGGGAGGGGGGGTGTCCAGAACCCGGGACTTGACTCCCAGGTCACATGGAATAAAGGTAGCCCAGGAACCCCCTTCCCCTCTGCCCTTAAGCCTCTTAACAGAGTCTCACACCTCTCTGGGTCCCTGTCTCCACTTAGCCACCTGAAAACTGGAAATGGGTGAGTCTTCCCACCTTCTAAGCTTTGTCACATTCCATTAATGAGTGTTTTTGAAGCTTCTAGGGCTCCTTTAATGAAGGGAACTGTGCAGATTGAGAACTTGTCATTACGGTTGTTATTGTTACAATCTGCTGTAAGAGGTTAGGGTGAGAAGCGCCTCAGACACCTCGGGAGTGTGCTGGGAACTGGGCAGATAAAAGGGGCTGGAACTTATTATTTGGCTAGACTCTCAATTCCCATAAAACTACATAGGGTGAAGATATGAACCATCATTACAATTATCACCCTCATGGGGTTTGTTGAGACTTCCTCCACTGTTGTTTGCGAACCTCCTTGACATGGTTGGCTGTGAGGAGCTGTAGAAAGTAGCTAGCTGTTGTTTTGAAAGCCCACTGCAGACTCTTCTACATTTTATTAACTCTTGGAGATCATCAGCAGAAACAGACAGACTGTGACCCGTCTATAAGTGGAACTTAAATTTCCAGTTTCGGTGGGTTGGCATAACATTTAACTCTGCAGCTAGGAGAGGAGTCTTTCTAAATAAGCAAACTCAGCTACAGATGAATTTCCTGCCATTTTCGAGGGACTTTCAAATGGTCCAGGTTTTCCTTAAACGGATAACCGTCAGGTCCTCAAGGCATTGCTAGGGCTTAGCCCAGAGCACTTTTAACTTTCATTGATTGATGCATTTACTCAAAGATGTTCTTTACCAAAAAGAATACGATCTGAGATGCAACCAACATTAATAATAAAATGAAACCCAGCCACTGTAAGCGGGAAAAAGATACTCCCAAACTATGAAGCCCAAATCAGAGAAAGCTTCCTTTCATACCAAGTCCAGGGGGAACTCATTCCTTGCCCCCCAGTTTACTCGGCTCTTCCTGTTCGTGTATTATTAACCAAAACTTAAGCCTTTTCCACCAGAAACAGTAACCTCTGGCTAGAAACGGATCTGGACAAGTCTGAACTTTACCACGCAAGCCAGGAACCCCAAGCCCTGCTTAGAGGCGGCTCCCACTTCAAAGCCTCCTTTCATGTAAATACAAACAGGGTGAACAACTGGCAATCTATGAAACAAATACCATCCAGCTTCCCTTTTCTGATGGCCCGAAGCTCCTCCTTCCCTCCCCCCACTCCCATTCCAGTTTTCCTGTGCTCCTTAGTAGAGGTGTATCTACTCTGTAAGTTCTCTGAATGCCAAAAAATGGATTGGGGTCTGCAGGTAGAGTGCAAGAATCAACAACTCCTCAGGATGATTAACCTTCATAGAGCCCTTTTGGGGGGCTTTTTAAAAACTGAGATAAAATACATTAACAGGGAATTCCCTGGTGGTCCAGTGGTTAGCACTCGCGCTTTCACTCCCAGGGTCTGGGTTCGATCCCTGGTCAGGGAAATAGGATCTCGCAAGCTGCCCAGTGCGGTCAAAAAAATAAAAGTACAATTTGGTGGCATTTAGTACGTTCACCATGGTGCACAACCATCACCGCTATCTAGTTCCAGAATATTTGCAGCATCTCAAAAGAAAACACATTAAGTCCATTCCCTCCTCTCCCCAACCCCTGGCAACCACTAATCTGCTTTCTGTCGCTATAGATTTGCCAATTCTGGACATTTCATATAAAAGGAATCATGTCACATGTGGCCTTTTGCATCTCGCTGCCTTCACTTAGCATCATGTTTTTAAGACCTATCCATGTGGTGGCATGTGTCAGCACTTCCTTTTTATGGCTGAATAGTATTCCATTTTATGGACACACCACTTTTGGTCATATAGTACTTTAGAGTTTGCAAAGTGCTTCCAGGCACACTCCCATACTGATTTTTAAAATAGATCAGCAGGGACTTCCCTGGTGGTCCAGTGGTTAAGACTTTGTGTTTCCAATGCAGGGGGTGCGGGTTTGATCTCTGGTCAGGGAACTAGGATCCCACATGACATGCGGCGTGGCCAAAAATTAATAATAATAATAATAATAAATCAACAAACTGAGTCGCACTGAAGTTATGTGGCTTGTCCACAGCCACAGAGCTCTTGAGTGGCTGAACCAAGACTGAAAAAAATGTAAGGCCTTCGACTGAATCTCATATGAGTGTCCCTATTTCAGATTAATAAATGTTTATTGAGCACCTACTATGTGCCAGATGCTGCCCAGCCCTAGAGAGAGGGGAGATATACAAGCCGAAAGGAGTTCACGGTTTACTGTATTTGTGGTACAGTTGGTCTTCCCAGGTGAGGCATTTCTCCTGATGCAGCACTGGGGTATGTTCGCTGGTGGGCAGAGGGAACAAAGTATGTACTCGCTGCTGCTGTCCTTAAGAATTAGTTGAGTTAGGTCCATTCTCTCAGCTTTGGGGGCCCTTCTCTTGGCCTGCTGGGAAACTGCTTTGGTTGCCAAATAGGCGGACAAAGAGTAGGATGTGGCTTCCTCCCTTAGGATAGGTCTCGTGGGCCTCTAGTCTCTCCGCCTACCATACCCAGCCCTCCCACAGCCATCAGAGTGAGCCTTTGACATCACTTGAACAATGTCCCTCCCCTGCTTAACCCTGCCCCTCTCCCCCATGGTACCCTATTGCTTTCCAGGTCAATTGCCAAGTCATTCAGCAGCTCTGGATCTTTGCTATTGGGCCATAGTCTACATTACCAAGTTTCTCACTGGGCCTCCCCAACCCTGTATCATTCTCCATCATGCCTGCATCCTCACCCTGCCCCTGCTGGGAATACCTTTTCATTCCCCTCCATTCTTTGGACAAGTCCTTCATACTCATCCATCAAAACTCAGCTGAGATAGTACCTCTTCTTGGAAAGCCTTCATAGATCCCCCCAAGCAGAGCTAATGGCTCCTGCTTCTAGGCCTCCAGAGCACTGTCTTTATAAAATGACTACCACATTTGTGCCTTAGCAGAGGTCCTGATTTCTCTGAGGATTCCTCGACCCCCAGCCTCCAAAAGGCTTTTTAGGCTTTTTGTGTAAATGCCTGTTGCCTGCAAGGGTACAGGTTCACCTGTTGGGCAGTATCCCAGGGGAAAACAAAGACCTAGAATTGTATCTGAAATCTCCTGATTTGGGGTTTTTTTTTGGCCAGGCAGCACAGCTTGCAGGATCTCAGTTCCCCAACCAGGGATTGAACCCGAGCCACTGCAGTGAAAGCAGCAAATCCTAACCGCTAGACCACCAGGGAACTCCCTGAAATCTCCTGATTTTTAAATTAGTTACTACTTCAGAACTCTTAAAAGCTTCCTGGACAAACTCAGCCTGTCTTCAGCCTAGATCTCACCAAGTAACTTTCCTCCCTCGCTCCACACCTCTCCTTTTCAAGCAACCAAGCAAGTAGTGTCTTCTTACCACTTCCTGTGAACAAAAGTTGGTTCTGCGAAGGCCCTAGAAACTTGAAAGACCAGAGGCCTTTGAGGAGCTGGCATCTTGCCTGGGGAGGTAAGATCCATATCTACATGGAGAAAGACACTGGCGAAGAAAGCAGAAGGCAATGCACGTCCCTCAGGACACTCATCCCAATTTGCTGTTTGTTTCATGGTGGCCCCTCTCCTCTTGGTCCCTCTGGAAATTTACAGAAGTACCAGTAATTGAAGGATCAGCCACTTTGAAGAAGTTGATGTGTGTGGTCTGTTCCTGTCTCCTTACTCCTGACCTCCCTTCAGTATTCTCTCTCTAGTGCCTGAAGCTTGCCTTACTTTTCCTTCTCTCTCAGAGAGCTCATCTGTGTTTACAGCTTTAATCACCAACTCCAGGTACCTAGCCACCATACTTTCCTGTTTGTGTCAGGGTTGCCCCCAGTTTTCCCCAGGCCATAGGTGCCACACTCCCTCTCTCTGTATTAAAAACTTGGACTGAGTCTTCCTTTCCACTCAACAGCCATCAACCTTTGTCCAAGTTCTATTACCTTTTGTCTGGACTGGTAGAGCCAACACCTAACAGATCTCCAACTTCTCCCTCCATCCATCCACCCAGGGGCTGTCACAGAATCAACTTCCAATAACATGATTTCCAAGTGTCACACTCTTTGGTGAAAAAAGAATTCCATAGGAAGACAATCTCACAATAATAACACATTTGTTTAGTGCGGCAGAGTTTAGGTATTGCTTCCACATGTATTATCTGTGAAGCATGTATTATTTTCCATAACTTACGGGTGAGGAAACTGGCTCGGAGTCTTAAATTGAGGTCCTCTGAGTCCAAGTTCAATGATGTAGTCACTTCTCACTATGTTCCAAGCCCAGAATATACCCAGGAAAACTTTGAGGACAGTGCAAGGCTGATGTGTAAAGGAGTGGAGAAGGTAGGTCTCCTTTTGGACCATGAAGGATGGGGAAGAATCACTAGGCAGCGAGGATTGGGGATTATGAGGCCAGTGAAGACACCATCTTGACCAAGTACAGGTTCATCCGGGTGACTATCACGAAATACGGTGCCAGATAAGGGGGACACATTACCCTGGGAGGATGGTGCCATCTTGATCCTATCAACACTGAAGATTTATAAGCGGAGAGTGAAAAGATACAAGTAGTCCGTTCGAAAGAATGAAGTGAGGAGGCGTAGGACAGACTGAAAAGAGGCAAGTTAGGCCATGGCAGTCTTCTCAGCCAAGTGATAAAGCCCCAACGATTCCTTATCCGGGGATTCTTTATGAAGAGCAGAAAATAAACACAAGACATGGGCTTCCCTGGTGGCGCAGTGGTTGAGAGTCCGCCTGCCGATGCAGGGGACACGGGTTCGTGCCCCGGTCCGGGAAGATCCCACATGCCGCGGAGCGGCTGGGCCCGGGAGCCATGGCCACTGAGCCTGTGCATCTGGAGCGTGTGCTCCGCAACGGGAGAGGCCACAACGGTGAGAGGCCCGCGTACCGCAAAAAAAAAAAAAGAAAAAGAAAATAAATAGAAGACAGAAGAAAGGTAGTGTTGCCCAGTGAAAGAGGCGAGGCTATAGGGTCAGGCAGACCAAGAGCTGAATCCTGGTTCTGCTACTTCCTGTCTGTGTGTCCCTAGATAAGTAACTTACCCTCCCTGAGCCTCCCTTTCCTCATGTGTCATGCCTACCCTGTGAAGATTACAAGAGAAAACATATGAAAAGAATTCCTCTTGGCCTGGAGCATGTCAAATTCCTTTATGTGCCCTCAGCACCGAGTATGGAGGAGAAAATATCTATTCATTGAAATAATCGGAAAGCACTTACCATACAGCCTGGTACAAAGCATCCATTTATTTATCCATTCACTCATTCCTTCATTCAACACATATTTAGAAGATCAGTACTCTTTCAGGCTTTGGGAATATATTCATGAATAAAACAATGTCTCTTCTCTCACGGAGCCTAAAATTTGGGACTCAATCAATATGAGCCAATACTATTGTTATTATGGTTATTATAAATTCCATCTACTTCACAGTTTGTGCAGATCCAGCCCTGTCAGCATTGAATGCTATTTAGCGGGATAATAAATTGGTCTGATAATTTTGTATTGGGATACATGAATTACCTCTGTATTGGTCCATAATTAGCATTGAATTATACAAGTTGTAGAGCAGAGAGGGATCTGAGTTACTTTCATACAGTATGGCTCTGTCACTACAGGGAAGGTGTTTCTTATTATCCCCATTTTCCTGATGAGATAACTGAGGCCCAGAGAGTAACGTGGACATTTTTATGCAATAATCACATATCTACTGGTATTGATATTTTCTCATACTTTATTACTGGGGCAAAAGTTTCATGAAGTATGTAGTTTGTAAAAATTCCGACTCATGTCTCATGCTTGTAGGAGAACAAAAACCAAAGGTGGTATGGGAAGAGATCTTTTGTCTCTGGTCTTGGTCTTCTGTACACCTAAGCTCTTATTTATAGTCTAATTTATAGAGAGGATTTCTAATTAATGGGAAAAACAAACCACTTTTCAGTGGGCACACTTCCATGTGATGGCAAAACTCTAGCTGTTGGCTGTAATTTGCCTTACAGCTTTAGATATAAAATGTGTATTTCAATATAATTGGGAGAGAGTTCCTTCTGTAATTTACCCAGGGGACATAAATGGTTCATTGATGGAAAGAAAATTATTTCTTCATATCCTTCTGATTAAATAAAAGTACTAAGTGTTTGGCATTTAGGTTGTGAAGGCGCTTCTGGAACATTCATTTTTCAAAATTGTTTATGTAACTCTTCCACATCTCGCCTAGCTGATGAGAAAATCGCACAGGCAAAAAGGTAGCATGGAGGCAGGAAACCGAGCATGGTCTGAGTAGAGGCTACTAGAATGGGCGATCTGGAAGGGACCTTGGCATTTGTCTAGTCAGTCCACCTGAAACCTGACCTTTCCTTTTTTGTTTGAAATTTCAAGCCAGGGAAAGACTGTCAGAGGCAAAACATGGGTTCTGTCTAGAACAGTGGCCATATTAATGGTGTTTGTTTAACCTGGCTGCTTCTACCCAGGATTTTACCTGAGAACGCAGGCTCCTAGGTATCGGGCACACTGTGGCTCAAGGTGGCGAAGGACACCCAGGGACACATGGCACTGCCTAGTGCATTTTATATTTATTCTCTGCTTTGTTTAGATAAACAGACAAGCCGTCTGGTGGCAGCTTCACACTTGCAGGGCTCCAAGAAGCTGAAGGGCGCCCTCCCCAACACGGGCCCTGAACATTTTGAAACCAGTTCCTCTGTGAGCATCAGGATACTGAGCTACCGCAGAACCAAGCCCCCTTTAGAAAGCACCAGAATGTTTTAAAGGAAGTTCTTAATGAAGTGCCAATTTAGCCCTTTTATTTATTTATTTTTTCCCCCGTCTTCTCCTCCTCTTCTTTTTCTTCTTTTTCCCTAGCTCCATCATCCCTGCTTTTATGTGAAGAGACAATGTGCATTTTTAAGAAGTCCCAGCAGGGAGCAGGCCTTATTATTCCAAAGAGATACCACAGATAAAAAGAACTGAAGAGAGTCAGGGTCAGACATAGTTTGACATTGTCATTTTCTAACCAGTGCTGGGTAATGTCTACAGAACGGCTGCTCTTGCTGCCGCTCGAACAATAACACATTCAAATGAGCAAGGAAACCATTAAACCTGGACACACATTCCGGGCCTCTCGCGGAATCCAGGCTCCACACGCAGCACAGGGGTTTGGCCTTGCCCATGTCCCTCTCTGCTGACATACACGAGTTTCCCTTACCCAGACTGACTTTCCAGAATTCGAACTGCCATTTTCTTAATTTTCCGAGTACACAGCATGCACGTGGCTTGGGGGGAAGGGGGAGGATGCACACGAGTTGGCAGAAATGAGAAAGAGGCTCTTCCCCACTCTTCCACTTCCACCACCTCTAAGAGAACCCTGACTGCTCTACCCTGACTTCTCAGGGGCAAGGGAAGGAGGCAGCCACAAAATGCATCAAGAGAAATTTGTTTTCATAAGTCAAATTTCCGATTTAAATGCTCTCATGTCTCTGACACCTAACTTTATTTCTTCTGAAGTATAGATTCGTGTCAGGTTGTCCACCTTTAATAAATATGTACAAATGATATGATTTTTTAAATTTGCTGGTGTTAGGCAATATTTATGAAAAAAGGAATTCAAGAAAACCTTCTAGGGTGTTAGAATGTTCTATATCTTGTAACCACCTCGTGGTGATTACATGAGTGTGTACATATGTAAAAATTCATCAGTCTATACATTGCAGATTCATGCACTTTATGTATGCTATACAAAAGAAGGGGATACAAGAAACCACAACTATAATTTTTTTCAGTAGAAGGGTTGAGGGGTGTGTGTGTGTGTGTGTGTGTGTGTCTACACATAAAATTTGGAAACTTTTCTGTATCTTACAGTAAAAACGTGGGATTTTTACAGTCTCGAAAACAATAAACATATATATATTTATTGAAGTGTAGTTAATTCACAATGTGTTAGTTTCAGGTGTACAGCAAAGTGATTCAGTTATACATATACATATGTGTGTGTGTGTATATATATATATATATATATATATATATATATTCTTTTTCAGATTCTTTTCCATTCTATTCCATACAGGATATTGAATATAGTTCCCTGTGCTATACAGTAGGTCCTTGCTGGTTATCTATTTTATATATAGTAGTTTGTATCTGCTAATCCCAAACTCCTAATTTATCCCTTCCCCCCCTTTCCTGTTTGGTAAGTTTGAATAAACATATATAAATTTTTTTTTCTTTTTTTTTTTTTTTTTATTACGCAGGCCTCTCACTGTTTTGGCCTCTCCCGTTGAGGATCACAGGCTCCGGACGCGCAGGCTCAGCGGCCATGGCTCACGGGCCCAGCCGCTCCGCGGCATATGGGATCTTCCCGGACCAGGGCACGAACCCGTGTCCCCTGCATCAGCAGGCGGACTCTCAACCACTGCGCCACCAGGGAAGCCCTGAATAAACATATATTTTTAAAATGAGCATCACTGTCCTGGTGAAGAGAAGCTCTCATTTTCCTTACTTGCTCTTTTCTTTCCTCTCTAATGCTCCCAGTCTGTTAGTTACATTATACCTCGGCTCACTTAAACAAAAGTCTTCTTTCTTCCTGCATTATTCTCAAGCATTTACCAAGCAGCTACTCTGGAAATCTCACACCTCAAGGCTCTCAGGTGGGCATGTGTGTGGGTGATGATTAGAATGCAATGCTGAGTTATCTAGGCAAAGCTTGCCCAGGATGCTCAAAAGCTGACAAGCTGGAAAAATGAATGAACCAAGTCCTGGAGGGAGATCTGAGGATGAAGAATAAGTGACCGTTATAGACACAAGCATCCCAGGGCTGAAATGGTGGCATTACCAACTATAGCGCTGAAAGTGGAAAACCAGGTAGAAACTACATAAGTGAGAACTTGGTTGGAAACTAGGGAGAAAGTCAACAGTACAAGCTACAGGGAGACTTCCCTGGTGGTCCGGTGGTAAAGAATCCGCATTCCAATGCAGGGGATGCGGGTTGGATCCCTAGTCAGGGACTAACTCTGGAACCCACGCACCACAACTACAGAGCCCACACACGACAACTACAAAGCCCACGCATCCTGGAGCCTGTGCGCCACAGCTAGAGAAGAGAAAACCCACATGTCACAACTAGAGAAGAGAAAACCCTCACGCCACAACTAGATAGAAGCCTGCGAGCCGCAACGAAAGATCCCGCGTGCCGCAACTAAGGCCCAATGCAGCCAAAATAAAATAAAATAAAATAAAGAGTACAAGCTACAAATTCTATTGAGGAGCACAGTCTATCTTATTAGTCAGGGGAACCTGAGTTCCTGGCTGTCCAACTGCTTCAAGGTAATAGGGTGCGACAGTCACATCCCCTGAGCTGAATACTGTTAGATGTTGCACTTTTAAGGTCCAATACTCATTTGGCTCCTTTGTTGTTTCTTTCAGGCTGGTGGAAGAGGTTGCTGCCCTACCCTTGATAACAGCTACTATTTATTGATTTCTTCTCATCTATACACCTTCCCTCAAAATATTATTTACCACCTTTTGAGCACCTGCTATATGTTATTTAATCTCTGTGGCAGCTCCATGAGGTAGGGTCTGAATCCCCATTTTACAGGAAACTGAGGAAACTGAGGCTCAGGGCGATTAAATCACTTGCCTGAGGGCACCCAGATGACCAGTAGCAGAGCTGAGAACTGTGCCTGATTCTGATACTAAAGCCCTGCTCTTGACTGCCAGGCTGGTCTCATAACACTCTTTGTGTCCCAGTGAGACCACGTGGGACGCTGGGGCAGCCAGCAGTCAGATACGGCCTAGACCTATGAGCTAAGATGCTGACACGCTTTTTTTCCTTCTTTTTTTTTTTAATTGACTTGGAATTCACATAACATAAAATTAACCATCTTAAAGTGAACAATTGCATGGCATTTCGTGCATTCACAGGGTTGTACAACGACCACCTCTAATTATGTCCAAACCTTTTCACCACCCCAAAAAGAAACTCTATACCCATTAAGTAATAACTCCTCCTTTCCTCCTTCCTCTCTCTATTAATCTTCCTATTCTGGACATTTCATATACGTGGTATCATACAATATTGGTCCTTTTGTCTGGCTCATTTCACTTGGCATAATTTTTTTTGAGGTTCATGCATACTATAGCATGTATCAGTACTTCATTCCTTTTTATGGCTGAATAATATTCCATTATATACAATATACACATTTTGTTTATCCATTTATCAGTTGATGGACATTTGGGTGGTTTCCATTTTTTGCATGCCCAGGAATTTATCCTAAGGAAATAACCAAGGAGATGCATAAAGAAATCGTTATAAGTATATTCATTGTGTATATATACTGCAATTTGTTAATCCATTCATCCTCTGCTATGAACATGCATGTACATGTATTTGAGTACCAGTTTCCAATTCTTTTGGGTATTGACATACTTTCTTTATCATGGATTGTGTCCAGGTATTATAAGAGAAGTTTCTAGCCTGCTGTCCTTTGGGGCACAGTAGTTGAGTAGTCTGTATTTGGCAGATTTTGGAGAACGGTATAGTAAGAAGCCATTGGGCCATGAATCTGGAGGCCTCTGATGAGTCCTAACTTCGCCACTTCCCACTTTCTTGACTTCAATTTTCTCATCTCTGATATTTGGGCTCTGGAGTTCCTTCCAGGTCTGACGCTTGATTTTTACCCCAGACAAGATCCTGACCCTCAAGAAATTTACAATTTTACTTGGCAAACGAGGCTTGTCCCCCAGAGACAATTGGTGACCCACCACCGCACATGTGAAACACCAGGAATTAGTCTTTTGGGTGTTGGGAGAAAGGAGTTTTTCTCTGCATCTACCTTCTCCACTCTACATGAAGAAGCCCTTTTTGATGATTTTCAAATTTTTTACCGCAGCTGCTGCTGCTCCTGCCAGTAATTTAAACAGCAGTGAAAACAGAAATGTTATAAAGGTTGAAGTGCTAAGCTGTCATCATGCCCAATGCTGCCTGCACAAAGCTAGCCCTTTACTAGGAAATGAGGAGCAGCTGGCCAGAGTCCTCCCCCAACCTGGGGAAGGCTGCTTCCCTAAACGGCAGGAAAAGCAGCAAAATCTCTAACTCCACCCCAGACCCCTGAGGAAACATGGCTCTCCCACCTGCATTGCAGCCTCTCTGCCCATTCCGTGAAGAAACACAGCTACAGACTGCACCGTGGCCTCGCCATTCCTTGCCCTGTCACTTCTTTCAACTCCATGTTAAATGTTACTTGACAATTGGATAAATTCACATTTCAAAGAATGCACTAGAAAACGTGCAGCAGGGGCCCATTAAAACACTGCTTTGGGGGCTTCCCTGGTGGCGCAGTGGTTGAGAGTCCACCTGCCGATGCAGGGGACGCGGGTTCCTGCCCCGGTCCGGGAGGATCCCACATGCCGCGGAGCGGCTGGGCCCGTGAGCCATGGCCGCTGAGCCTGCGCGTCCGGAGCCTGTGCTCCGCAACGGGAGAGGCCACGACAGTGAGAGGCCCGCGTACCGCAAAAAAAAAAAACAAACCACTGCTTTGGTATATACCAAAATATACTCATTTTCACAGATTTAAATACTTCTCAGCTCTCTCCAAAGGACTGCATGACAGATGGTTTCAAAGTGAGTCACATTTACAAACAGCAGACAAAAATATTATTTAGCAGATTCTCGAAGAGCTCTTCTGAGCCTTCCAGAACCCGTCTTTTCCCATGGGTTCTTTTATTTCTAATTTGTGGAGGCCCAAAGAAAAAAAAATCTCTCTACTTCCTAGCAACCTCCATGTGTATTTCCTGGTCTTGTACAATATAAGAACTGAAAGAAGTTCTAGCGCTATGGAGTTGGCTCCTGTGTTATTTTTGAAAATACTACCTTGGCCTGAAAAATATGAATTATTGGCCCATCACAAACACTGACCCAAAGGCCGGGGTGGGGGAGAGGAGAGGTTGTGCAAATAAGAGAAGAATGAAGTGATAGAGGAATTGTCACAAGAGCTATGAGTCATGTACGCAGCCACTGGGTAATTACACTTTGATGAAAGCCATCAAAATAGGGACCATGCCCTGGACAACTCCTTTGCTTTTCAAGTTTTGAAAAAAGTCACGTATCAAGTACATATTATGAAGAGGGCATAAGCCACAGCCCCAGCCTGGCCTCCGGGAGTGTCCACTTTTAGTGGGGACCGAACTGTTAACTCACAAAGCAGGCAGCATGTGTTAGATCCAGATAGCCAGTGGTCCTCATGGTCAGAGGAGGGGTCAGATGGCTGGGCCTTCTGGGGCTGGGTCCAGGCAAGGGGTGTTATCCACACCAGAGAGACTCCAAAGAGGTAGGAGGAAGGCGGAGGGTGTGTCAGATGAACAGAATACCTTGAACAAAGGCCTAGAGGATGAGGAACCTCTGGGGATGAGCAGAGAGAGGAGTGTGGAGGACGTTGGAGCCTGGGGGGAGAGTGGGGCAAGTGAGCTAAACCCATGGGGCTGGCAGCCTGGAGCCCAGAGTGGCTGGGAGGAAAGGATGCTCTGCAATGTCAGTGCAACCCATCAGGTTATGCTGTCACTGTACCAATGAGGACTGTCTTCTTTCTCTTACTGCTAGCTTTACCCTGAAAACCAATGGTATTTACACTGTCTCTAACGTGTATTGACAAGGAGAAGGAGAAAAAGCCTGAGCAAAGCAACAATATAGATCTCGCCTGCTTTCTGATTAACAGCACAATTGTGGGCTGCTGGAGCAAAGCCATCCTACAAGGAGTTGGTGCATTTTCATCGCTTACAGTGAAATTTTCCTGTTTATTCCTCCCACTCATGTTCTAGAATTTTATTTATAACACTTTTTGGCCTGCTCTTTAAAGTGTGTGTGCGTGCCTCTGTGTGTGAGAGACTGACTGGGAAACTGAAGTACTCTATTGGGCTTTGCGCTTCTGAAAAGCAGGCCCCACATGCGTTCCAAGTATTATAATTATGACCCATTACGCATAAGGAGGAACAATATAGACGGTGCCCCGCTGTCCTGGCCACACCATCCTGCGTAGCTGCCTCCTGGGCTCATATCCATCCATTCCGTCCCAGGAAGGCTGCCTGTTCCCCAGGGCCCTGGTCCGGGACCAGACCACCCGGACAGGTGGCTACAGGTGTCCAGAGAGAGGCCACCAGCCCAGCTGGGCACCTGGCACAGAGATGAACCAGCCTGACAGGCAGGAAGTGCTTGCCAGACCCACCAGGGAGGAGTGGGCCTCCTTGCCCTTGTTTGTGGCTAGTGGTAGTGGCTGCAGGGGGCAGAGGGACTGGAGGAAGGGCGGGCCTGGCCCACACTGAGGCCCCAGTGAGCCCGGGCGTCTTTCCTGGGACAGGGCTGCCTTTTCAGCCCCGCCCAAGCCTGGACAATCAATCACTTGCCTTTCAGCGGGGTGAGGCTCAGAGATGGGCAATCCCTCTGGCTGCAGTTCAGGGCTGGGGGCTCTTCCTCGGGCCCACAGGGAGGTAGAGGGCAGCTCAGCACTTTGCCTGGGGCTGGGTGGATGCAATTGAGTTTTTTCCTCTATTGTCTCATTGTCTGGATTAACTCATTCATTGATAGAGGGCAACATGATGTAGAGGGAAGAATCCTAGATTTGGAATTAGGTAAACTTGTGTCTGAAGCCTTGCTCTGCCATTTTGCTCATATGTGATCTCAGGAAAGATATTTAACCTTTCTAGCCTTCAGTTTCCTCATCTGAAAAATGGGCATAAGAATAGGGCATTCCTCAAAGAGTGGTTGTGAAGCTTGAACGCAATATACTGATGACAAATATTAGCTCCCTTCATTTTTTACGTCAATGTGCCATATCGATTTTTTTTAATCCATTTTGAAAAACATGATCTATGTCAATTTCTGTTGATCTAAATATTACTTTAATCAATGTAACACTGCCTAGAGTTTTCGCCAGCATTTTGCTGTGGGGAGATGTGGCTGTGATGGCATGTTTTATAGTTGGATCTCATCTGTATGTTCAGAACTTTTTATTCCTTTGGTGTTTTTTTTCTGTGTCCTTTTTAGATTTATTTTTCACCGTCCTGCAGAAGAACTCCAGGTTGGACCCAGGCCTTCTTGTTTTTGCAGATCAATGTTTCTGAACAAATAAAATACTGATAGTACTGTTTTCATTTAACTTAATAATAATCCTTTCTATTGTATTAAATGAAATAACATATGTAAAGTGTCTGGCATAGGGTAGGTATTCAGTTATTAGCAGCTGCTATTATTATTATAAAGCAGGAGACAGTAGGGGAAGACACTCCAGAGGAAAGCTTTATCATTCCTCCCCTGGATGGAATGCTGAGATCCGAATGGATATACATGACATCAAAGGCCTATTCAGCCATCTCAGCAAGATATTGAAATACCCCCATCTGAAGTCAATGAAGTCCCCAGAGTTGTCAACTTGATCATTGAGCCTGAGACCAGAGAGAAAGAGGAGGCCGGCCAGCCTCAAGGTCTGTTTAATTGTTCCAAACAAAAGGTTAATGAGGAAGTGGAGAGGTCCTTCCTGGGGGGACACAAAGGCAGAGCCCTTCCCTCAAGGAACTTAGAATCTCCCCTTGGCTCACTCCCCTCCCTATTATACCCACTTGTGTGTTGTTTTGTAAGTGTCCTTAAGTCTTTTCTCAAGAGAGTTGCTAATTGGGCCTGTAAACCCATCGAAGACAAGGGCCCTGGCTTTTATTTCTTTTGTTTCCCCCTCCCTCTCCAGGCGACTAGAACAGTACTCAGCAAAGGGCAGAGAGGCTCAATAGAAGTTGCTGACTGTCTGACCTTGGGGACTTGGTCAACAGGCTAGTTAGAAGCCCAGCTTAAGTAGCGTTAAGTGGCATTAACTGGTGACCCCGGCCAGCTGGCTGGCTGGCTCAGACAGTGCAAAAGGAACCACAAAATGCAAACATGCCAAGGGCAGTTCGGTCCAGAAAGCCTGCCTGTGAGCAGATGGGGGTGTGGGAAGGTGGCACAGGGCGGTGGCTCAGTCATCTCCTTCAGGAGATTGGATATAATTACCTCTCCAACGTAGGCCCAGATTACCTTCTGTGGAATTGAGTCTCTGACAGCAAACTGCCTATTTTGTTTTAATTAAATTTTATTTATTTTTAAAATATTTTTGGCTGCACCGCACGGCATGCAGAATCTTAGTTCCCCAACCGGGGATCGAACCTGCACCCCCTACAGTGGAAGTGCGGAGTCTTAACCACTGGACCACCAGGGAAGTCCCCAAATTGCCTATTTTTAAAAAAAAATTATTTATTTATTTTTGGCTGCGTTGGGTCTTCGTTGCTGCGCGCGGGCTTTCTCTAGTTGCTGTAAGCAGGGGCTACTCTTCGGTGCCGTGTGCGGGCTTCTCATTGTGCTGCCTTCTCTTGTTGCAGAGCACGGGCTCCAGGCATGCGGGCTTCCGTAGTTGTGGCACACAGGCTCTAGAGCGCAGGCTCAGTAGTTGTGGCGCAGGGGCTTAGTTGCTCCGCGGCATGTGGGATCTTCCCGGACCAGGGCTCGAATCCCTGTCCCCTGCCTTGGCAGGCGGATTCTTAACCACTGGGCTACCTAGGAAGTCCCCCTAAATTGCCTATTAAAAGTGCTAGAAGCCAAAGGGAGTGGGGAAGGGGAGGTGGGGGTGGGAGGATGGGGGGGTCTATTTTGAAAAGCCTGACCTTTTTGTTTGTTTGTTTTTGCGGTACGCGGGCCTCTCACTGTTGTGGCCTCTTCTGTTGCAGAGCACAGGCTCCGGACGCGCAGGCTCAGCGGCCATGGCTCACGGGCCCAGCCGTTCCGCGGCACGTGGGATCTTCCCGGACCAGGGTACGAACCCGCGTCCCCTGCATCGGCAGGCGGACTCTCAACCACTGCGCCACCAGGGAAGCCCCAAGCCTGACCTTTTAAGGTATGTTTAATACTGTAAACATTTCTGGTCGCTACTACTCCCACCACAGTAAAGGGTTTTGTGTGACGTTTGCTTCTGTTGGCTAAGGAGTTATTGATCATATTAGCCAAAGCACAACATTCTGGTTGATAACAGAAATTCAGGGGAGCCTTTTTGTTCTTGGGGGAGGGGGCAAAGGAGAGCATACCTGGAGTCAGGAAGGATTCCTAGTGGAACCACTGAGATACTATGTGACTTAGGAACTGTCATGTCTCCCTTTAGGAGCAATTTCCTTCCCACAAAGAATCATAAGGATGGAAAGGCATCTATCTAACCAACTGCATATCACTATAGCCAATGCCCAGCCAAATCTGAGAGTCAAGGAACAATGTTCCTAAGGCCTCTTGGTGGGAAGAGAGCAGGTTTAATCCATGTGGTTTCTGAGGGAGAAACTGGGGACAAAGGGTGGAAATTACAAGGATAAAGATTTCCATGCTATATAAGGAAGAGATTTCTAACACACTAGAGCTGTTAAAACCTAGATGGGTTGCCTGCTAAGGTAATGAGTTCTCCATGTGGGTAAGTGTTTAAGTTTCTGATTTAGTCCTCCTAACCAGGAATCCTGCTTCTCTGCCTAAATTTGCAAAACCAAAGCCCTAACCGCCCATAATTCAAAATGACTAAACATGAGATCCTGGCATCCTGACCTCAGTGGCTCTTAGGTCCAGGGCCAGTGCCAGTGCCAGCTTGTACAATGGGGATTTCTTCCCTTAGAAATCTAAGTAGGGTCCCCCAAGCCTGTCTCCTGGAGGGGACGTGGCTCCAGACCAAGTACTTCCTGGGGTGAGTTGAGATGCTCCCGCTTTGACCCTCGGGGAGTTGGGCACTCCAGGTGTTGGGCCTTCCTTCTGTTATTGGGCTTCCCGGGTGCCAGGCAGGCCCTCTGGCTGTAGCATCCCACCTGTTTAGTCACTCTCCAAGGCAAGTACATTCTTCTGCTCCAACGAAGAGCTGCCACCAAGCAAACGTGGCAAGTAAATACAAGACGTTTACAAACTCCAAACCATTTTTCAGTAGTTTGCCAGTCCCCTAAAGGTACTCTAAGAGTAAAAGCATGAAATTAGCATTCTTGACCTTTGACCCTACACAAATCATCATTCTCTGAAAGAGTGGCTGTTCACAAAGCAGAATTCAGCCATTCAGGCCTGATAGACTCAACCTGGAGATGTGCACTTGGAGAGGCAGATTTAGAGCCTATATCTTTTTTTTTTAATATTAGCTCTGCTAGACAGAACAAGATGACAATCAGGCCATAAGATACCCTTTAGGATCTGTGTAGCCTTCTTTTTATTTTTTTAAAATTAACTAATTAATTAATTAATTTTTTGGCTGTGTTGGGTCTTTGTTGCTGCGCCTGGGCTTTCTCTAATTGCAGCAAGTGGGGGCTACTCTTCCTTGCGGTGCATGGCCTTCTCATTGCGGTGGCTTCTCTTGCTGCGGAGCAGGGACTCTAGGCACTTGGGCTTCTGTAGTTGTGGCACGCAGGCTCAGTAGTTGTGGCTCACGGGCTCTAGAGCACAGGCTCAGTAGTTGTGGCGCGCCGGCTTAGTTGGTCTGCGGCATGTGGAATCTTCCCGGACCAGGGCTCGAACCCGTGTCCCCTGAATTGGCAGGCACATTCTTAACCATTGCACCACCAGGGAAGTCCTAGAGCCTGTATGTATCTTGAATTCCATCTAAGTTTTAAGTGTATTCAGCCCTTAGATGAACATTCATTTTAAAGAAAGCATTCAAGACTTTGGAGTGCTACTTTCAATAATAATAATTTGGGGGGTGGGTATTAATTTATAATTTACAAAGGATTTCATTTCTTGGACTCAAAGGAGCAAAGACTCAGCACACCCCAGGGACATATGAGCTCAATGAATGTTAAGATCTCAAATGAAAACTCAGATGCCAGGGTCCCACTGGGGTGAAGGCAGGTCAGGTATTGTCACCCACCCGCAGTTTACAGATGAGGAAACTGAGACTTATAGACGTTCAGTGAGTTGTCTTCTGGCCTCATCTGTCAATCTTCAACTAAACAGGGCAAGCAGAAGCCATGAAAATGAACTGGCCCTGTGCTGTTCTGGGGAAGGCAAATCTGTTGCAGGGCAAGTGGTGCTTCGCTGCCATCCTTCGTATTGCTTTGCACCCTGCCTCGTATCTAAGCTGCAGAGTTGTGGTTGTCCAGCAGGTTTGGGGTGTGAAACATCTTTTGCCCCCTTCAAATCTTTTTTCTTTTTAACATCTTTATTGGAGTATAATTGCTTTACAATGGTGTGTTAGTTTCTGCTTTATAACAAAGTGAATCAGTTATACATATACACATGTTCCCATTTCTCTTCCCTCCTGCTTCTCCCTCCCTGCCCGCTTCCAATCTTACCCTAGAGGTAAAGGAAAAGCTTTTCATTATTTTAGGGACTCAACAACCCAGACATTTCCCTGAGTTTCTTGGCTGTTTTTGTTAGATTTGAGAGTTTATTATTGTTAGGTTCTCTTTGGTTTTTAAAAGTTTTTCAGGTTGTTTTTTCTCTTATTTTTCATCTTTCTTAAGTGGGGGGGGGTGTCGAAAGCTGGTAATGTCCCAACTTCTCTTGCTCTCTTTTAAATGAACCTGTCACCTAGCCCCTTGATTGTTGACTTCCTCTGTTGCTGTCTCGGAGCCCACTTCAATGCATTTTCATGAGTGGGTACAGAGACCCTAAGGGTCCCCTCCCAGCCACCATCACCTCCCTTCTGGCCCTTGAGGAGATCAAGAGCTTCTTTTCCATGAGTTCCTGTGAAGAGTAGCAGGGCGGAGCCCATCACCAACTTGGGCCCACCGTGTTCCAGGGCTGAGCCCTTTGAAGGAGAAGTAGGAGGGTGGCCACAATCACTCCTACTCTGCCCCCTATACTAAATGGGCAAGGAGAGGGGACAGCCATGGGACAACTGTCTTGGGGCGTAGCTGGAGACAGAGTCAAAGACAAGAATCAGTGGGGAATCTGCTGAGGAAATTCTTGCCAACGTGGGTGGCAGAGAGGATGTTGGAGCGTGAGGCCTTATCATTTGTTGAGGGCCTGCTAGGTGTTACTTATTCATTTCTAGGTGCTTTCTTATGTTATCTCATGTAATCTTCCTAACAACCTCCTGAGATGAATGTTAATATCCCCTATTGTGTGCATGAAGAAACAGAGGCCGGCGGAGAAGGGCCGGCACCTGCCCAAGGCCACGCAGCTGCCTCTCCGGGTACTCCTGTGAGGCTGGCTTCAGGGCTCCTGCTTCCTGGGCTTTGCTGCAGCCTGCCAGCTGCGCCAACACTACCTGACAGGGAAGAATAAAGAGGCGATGGCAGGAGAGGATTTTCCTTCCTGGGTTTCTGCAGTTTCCCGGCACAACCCTGAACCGGGGAAGGTCTGGAGTGGCTCTGCTCCTCTGATTGGTGCCTGTGGGCCTCTTCCTGTGTCGACTCCCCAGGTACCCCGGGAACACACAGTCTTTAGTGTGCCGGCTTCCCCCTTCCCCTCCCCCCCTTTCTACAAGCTGGAGCTCTTATCCTAGAATTCAACCCTCCCCGGAAGCAGGAATCTATGTGCTAATGTGTTAATCCTCCTATACAAAAGGTCGCTCCTTCCCTACTGTGGAGACCAGCAGCAGTCTATAACCCGCTGCATACTGTATTTCTGTCCTGGGGTGAGCCTTGTTCCAGCCTAATTATAGCACAAAGGGGAGTTTAGACGCACTCATGCAGTTGTTTAAATTTACTGGGAGCAAATGGGGCTAGGGGATTTGGAAAGTAGCAATAGGGTCCCGACTTCCAAGTTATGGAGACCCCGTGATGGCCAGGGCTCTTAGAGAAACTAAGAGGGCATAGAGCGAGTCGTGAATGTGTACCCTAGCTGGAGGGCTTCCCCCTAAGAGGCAGGAGCATGTGGGCAAATTACCCAACCTGGGGCCAGGACTGCCTCCTTAGAGGAATGTGGTCCTTCCTCCTGTGTGCCATGGGAGCCTTTAAAGAGGCGGCCTCCATTGTGGGAACCTTTCTTTCCTGTGTGGGAAAGAACTGGGCTCAGGTTTCAACCAGGCCATTCTGAGAAGGCCCGGAGGGAAGGGGATGGTGGGAACAGGCGACCAGGACCTTATTTCACAATGGTGGCAGGCATGGAGGAGAGGCAATGGTGGCCTCGCTATCTGGCTGGGGCTTCCCAAAGGACAGAGGCCAGATGTAGTAAAGGGCACTTGCTCTTACTTTGCTGAGCAAATGAAACAGAGGAGAAGATCTGGGAGAGGAGAAGTGCATCACATTTGATCCCTCTCCTGCCTCGGTCCCTTTCAGCAGCTGCGGTATGACAGTACCAGGAGGAGGAAGAAGCCCTGGTCACTGGACTTGGGAAGCTGCTGAAAAGACTGGGAGTCAAGAGTCCGGGATCCAATCTCCTTCAGTCTCTGGCCCTGTGTCTCTCTTCATCTACATTCTAAGCAGGTTGGACTAGCTCATTGCTAGGGATCTTTCCAGCTCCAGTATTCCAGAATTTACCTCTGGAGGAGAGTTTCTAGAAGTTAAAAGGTAGGACAGAACATGAGTCTGGAACACAGAGAAGACCTTGCCACCTGGGGAGTCAAAACTGGGATACCGGGGCTTCCCTGGTGGCACAGTGATTGAGAGTCCGCCTGCCAATGCAGGGGACACGGGTTCGTGCCCCGGTCCGGGAAGATCCCACATGCCACAGAGCGGCTGGGCCCGTGAGCCATGGCCGTTGAGCCTGCGCGTCCGGAGCCTGTGCTCCGCAACGGGAGAGGCCACAACAGTGAGAGGCCCGCGTACCGCAAAAAAACAAAAAAAAAAACTGGGATGCCATGATGGTTGCTGCTTCCACAGTGAACAGCCTCGGCCCCTCTGCTCACCCCTCCGGAAGCACTCATGTGAGGCTATGGATAACCAGCCATGGCTGACCCCGGGGTCCCTGGGGTCCACTGCAGAGCCCATGGCTATTGCAGCCCTGCAAAGGCCTTCTGACTGCCAGAAGGCCCGAGGTCCTAATGAGCAAGCTGGGCAAAGTGGGAAAAACATGTACCAAAATGTATCAGTAGTTGTAACAATCCTAAGATCAGGAATAATGAATTTTTTCCCTTTTCAGGAAAGTGTTAATAGTAATTTTTCTAAAAATTGCTTTGTCACAGGAATTCCCTGGTGGTCCTGTGGTTAGGACTCAGCGCTTTCACTGCTGGGGCCCGGGTTCAATCCCTGGTCAGGGAACTAAGATCCCATAAGCTGTGTGGTGTGGCCAAAAAAAATAATAATAATAACTGCTTTGTTAAAAGAAAGTTTGCCAGAGACAAACTGATCTTGATCTATAGGTGGCAAGGTGATTGGGACCTTCACTGGGCCTAGATTTACTTTGGAATTGTACTCTCCAATATGCTAACGCTAAGCGCTAGACAACCATAGCTATTTAAAAAGAAATTCATTGGAATTAAGAAAATTATTATTATTATTTTTTGTGGTACGTGGGCCTCTCACTGTTGTGGCCTCTCCCGCTGCGGAGCACAGGCTCTGGACGTGCAGGCTCAGTGGCCATGGCTCATGGGCCCAGCCGCTCCGTGGCATGTGGGATCCTCCCGGACCGGGACACGAACCCGACTCTCAACCACTGAGCCACCAGGGAAGCCCAAGAAAATTATTTTTTATTAAAAAAAAATTTATTGGAGCATAGTTGATTTACAATGTTGTGTTAGTTTCTGCTGTACAGCAAAGTGAATCAGTTATACATATAAAGAAAAATTTTAAATTCAGTTCAGTTGCACTAGCTACAATTCAAGTGCCTAGCAGCCACTTGTGCTAGTGACTATCCTATTGGACAATGCAAATATAGAATATATCCATCATCTCAGAATGTTCTACTGGATACTGCTGCTTTGGAACATCTATGAAAAGAGATTTGCAAGTCAAAATCATATCAAATGTGTGTTAATCATACATGAGCCCTACTAAAGAGACCAAATGTCTTTAGAGCACCCACTTGGAATCCTTTGCTTATAGTAACCTGATTGTTTCACTTTATTTCCTTATATTCATTCAAAGAGGTGAACCCAATCTCTTTGGGCAACACTTTCTTACTGTTATTACACGATGGAAAGTAATAAAACCCTATTTCCTGAAAGCATGATCTTACCACTTTTAAGGTAGTAACTGACCTTGACTCATGGAAAGACCCAGTTTCCCCCATCTTTCTATAAGACAACCAGTCCATCTGAGAGGCTGCTGTTTGGCAGGATGGGTGAGGTCTCCTGGTAGATCTTGAAATATCTGATCGGATTTTAAAGTTAGTTATTGCCCCTGCATCTTACTCACAGAAAACCAGGCCTTAGGAGTTTCCTGGTGGTCTAGTGGTTAGGATTCCGGGATTTCACTGCCATGGCCTGGGTTCAGGAAAAAAGAAAACCAAACTTTATAGTGGGGAGTGGAGTTGTGTGGCAGAGTGTAAATAGAGTGGAGGGCTGGGAAGTGGGGTGAAGCAGGCAACAGTGACGTTTGACTATTATCCTAATGCTCCAGGAAGTAAAACTCCTCCTTATAAGGAGATTGGGAGGCCCCAGAAATGCTAGCCTTTCCCTCTGACTCCTCCCCCAACTAAGAGAGGACACCCTTACTGCACTCTTGCTGTGGTCTCACCCACTAAAACTCCTTAGGGCAGTTTAGACATCATTAAATGGGCCAAGCTACTCTGACCAGGCTCTGTGCTAGGCACCATGGACTCAGAAATGAGCAAGATCCGGTCCCCACCCTCAAAAAAATCACACTTTTGCAGGGGACACAGACATCTAAGCAATGTGTTTCAACGCAGTGTTGCATGTGCTACATACAGACATACAGGGTGCTGTGTGAGCGCAGGAAAGGGAATGCTGCACTCTGAATGCAGAAATAGGGGGAGATTCCTGGAGATGACGCGAGAACTAAACAAAGGATGAGTAGAAGTTCACTCGCTGAGAATAGGGGAGAGTTGGGTGTTCAAGGGAGAAGCATTGAGGCATCTCAGAGTCTGGCCTTGGATGGCGGGGGAGCAGAGACTAACAGGATTCCGTTCCAGCCCAGGGCAGAGGTGGGGAGGAGATGGGGACACCTGGGTGTTGGAGTTGGCATGGTAGGCCACAGAAGACCCTATGAGGAGTTTGGACTTGATGACAATGGGAACACACTGGAAGGCATATTGGTGAGAATAGACTAGAGGCGGGTAGGTCTGCAAGGAAAAAAACAGTAGAGTGTCAGAGACCCTGCTTCTACTCCCAAGATATTTATTGAAATCACTCACTCAAGGTCACTCAGCTTCCAACCAAGTTCTATCTGTACAGTACATTCCATCATCTCTGAAAATGTACCACAGGCAACAGCCTAGGAATGGGCCATAGGCTAATTTCCATTCATTCAGCTGGTTTATATGAATGACCCAAGGTGCAAGGCACAGTGCTAAGCACTCTGGGAATATAGAGAAGCATAAGGAATGGCCACTGCCCTCAACTCTTCTGCTATTTGAATAATGTAGAATTCTATCAGAGGGTTTGGCTGTAATTTAAACAGTAGCAAATGTAACACTACTCTAAGACATGTAAACGTGTTTACAATGATAACAACTTCTAATAATCACTTTGGTAATATCAAAGCTTTTACCAGGAAATGATAGGGGTTTAGGCAGAAAGTTATTCTACCAAGACTAAAATATGGTATTTAGCTCTTCTGATCGGCCCAGAGAAGTGAGAATGTTACCAGAAGTCCAAGTTAACCAGTTCCTTACATGGCTTTGGGCATATGCCTTCTCTGCACACCAGTTTGTTCTTCTGGAAAATGAGGACAGATCTAACAGTGCTTCTATATCTGACAAGGCAATGCTAGAAAATGTACTATGAGGTCCCATGAACTATTTCAATATACACATATATATGCAAGACATTTCTTTTTATGTTTTTTTCTTAAAAAAAATTTTTTCCCCTTACTGTATGTCTCAGGAGGATTTGATTCTCTTTCCCCCTATGATTTCCAGAATGTTTCAAAACTCTTCAAATGAAAATATGCGAATCATGACTTGTGGGTAGCAAGTTAGGATTTGTGGGGACAGTTAGCGGGGAGGGCAAACTCTGAGATCTGCCAGCAGTTGTTTTCCCCTGTGATTCGAACGAAGGAAAAGATCATGTTATTTATACAGCATAAGGTTCCAGATTTTCAGGAATGAAACCTGAGCCCAGCATGTCAACATATTGGTCTGGTCTGTCTTGGAATCTACAGTAGATGGATTTCTTTGTGCTGGGAAACATTAGGAAGGTCAATATTCTTTTCTGATTTTTTTTCTTTTAAGAAAAGGGTTCGCTCTCACACTCTAAAGCGGTGGTATTAGATATCATCCAGATAATACACTCAATGGTCGTGCTGACTTCGGTTTCAAACATAAAGCCCCAGGGTGAACAGCTTTTCTGTATTCAGTTACATGTTCCTTACTTCACAGATAATGTTTTGCCACAAATACTCCCAGCCCAGGAGGAAATACAGAAGCGAACGATCAAATGAAATAAAAATAATAGTGATGTTAATAACAGTAAGTCCCAAATTGCAAAGAACCCAGAGAGACATCAACCTGGGCTTCCCACTCAAGCAGGAGTTGCCCCAGAAAGGGGAACTTGACAGAAGCAGCAGGTTTGTTAGGGGAAACACTGACTGAAACCGACCGCCCTGGCCAGGCAAGGACAGTAACAATTTGCATGAGTTATTTTAAGACAGGAGGTCCTGGTAAGGAACAGGGAACTAACAAGCCACCACCAACCAGAAGAATATGGGAAAGGTCAAAAGGAGAGAGGAGACGCCAGTCCACATGTCCTACCGACCTCCCAGAATCCTCCTTGCTGGAATCCATCTTGGCTGAGCGGCTGCACGCGCCACCAGAAAGGACCCTGAGTCAGAATGATTGGCCAGAGACAACCCAGAAACGAATCCCATCACCATAACACCCGAGACTGTGAGCCACACGGCAGAGCAGTTCTCCTGGGTTCCCTCACCCTGCTGCTCTCCCCCGGGTGCCCCTTCCCAATAAAGTCTCCTGCTCTGTCAGCACGTGAGTCTCCTCGGACAATTCATTTCCGAGTGTTAGACAAGAGCCCACTCCTGGGCCCTGGAAGGGGTCCCCTTCCTGCGACAGATTGGGCAGAAGCCTCCGGGCAAAGGTGGGCGACAGCCCTGGGGGGAAGTGGAAAGAGCGCTGGGCTGAGGATCACAGGACTGGGCTTCAAGTCCTGTCCTCTTTCTGAAGAGCTCTGCAACAAGGTATAATCACTTCCCCTCCGACTCTGAGGTTTCTCATCTTCAAAAGAAAGGGGTTGACCTAGACCTAGAGGAAAGGGCACAGCTCTGGAGTCAGACAGCTGGAGGTCTGCCTCCTGGCTCGGCCACTGGCCGGTGTGTAACCTTGGACAGATATTCTCTGAGCCTCAGTTTCCTCCCCTGGAAAGTCAAGGACCATAATACCTTCCTGACTGAGCTATCCTGAGGATTAAAGGGATGCTGTTTTTAAAGTGTCTGGCACATAGTAGCCAGCACTCAGGAAACTTGAGTTCCTTTCCGGCTTCCTCTTTAAGTCCCTTCCAACCCTAAAACACTCTGGCTCCAATCCTGTTCCTTTGTCTCCTAAATCCAGTCCATGCCTTGGAGAAAGCCCTAATTCGCAATCACTGCGGGAGCACACACACCTGAATTGCTTCTTTCAGTTTTCCAAATGGCCACTAAAACTTTCTTCCTGGGAAGTATTTGCCCCAATTCACCGTCTCTTAAGAGCCTGGAGTCAGAGTTTTTTCTTCCCTGATACCCCTTAGAATTCCCTTCCCCTAGGCATGGGGAGGGGGGCGGGGAAGGGACAGGCCCAGAGCAGAGCTCCTCTCGGCCTCCCATTCCGGATCCTCCAGGTGTTTCATTGCAAGCCCAAGATTTAGCAAGTGTTTCCCATGGAGGAAGGGCACAGACCTGGCTCATCTTCCAGGCTCTAGCCTTGGGATTAGTGGATCCCAAAATAGGGTCCCTTGGGGGGGGTTGGTTTCTTGGTGTTTTCGCCAACATGGCAAGGGTAGAGGGCTGTTTGTGGTGGTCCTTCTTTGGGAAGGGAACTTCTTGTTCTGAACTCCTTAATTCTAGGGAGGCTTCAGATATATATATTTATAAAAGTAACATATAATTTATATATATTTATAACAGTAATATAACCACATGACAGAACCTTTGAAAAGTAGAGAAAAAGAAAATCCCTCCCTATTCATAATTACAACTCCTCAGCACAGACGCTGGTAGTACTTTGCTGTTTTTTAAAAACATTTTAAAGTCTTTCCCTATTTATTTCTATACACACACACACACACACTTTGTTGTACCTTGCTTTTCACACTAAAAACTTTTCTAGGCAGATACTTCATAGTTATTATTTCAATAACTGTGCACTACACCTAGGGGATTCAGTGTCACTTATTTTAGTTTTCTTGTTGTTAGCCCTTTAGGTGATTTCCAATGTTTATTGTAACTAACACTACAATGAATATATATTAGTATAATGCCTTTTCACCCAAATTTCTTACTATTTCCTTAAAGTCATCTTCTAGAAATTGAAATATGGCGTTAATGAGTATGAACATGTTTATGGTTCCATAAATCTTGCCCAAATGCTTTCCAAACGGTTGAACCAATATACACTGACCACGTGACAGTGTTTTTCATCACACCCTTCCCAGCACAGGCTATCAGCTTTTTTAAAAAAAATGTTGATTTGTTTTTTTCAGGGTAACTATGCTTTGATTGACAGTGAAAGGAACACTTTCCTCCCCACACCTTGAGTTTGATTACTAGTTTTTTTCTGGTTTTATTTTTTAAGCAAGGCTTTTGAAGTGAGTGGGATTTGAATGAAGAAAGACGGCTTAGTGAATAAAAAACTGGGAGGTTGTCCCAGTAATGATGTTTAAGGAGAAATGGCAAAGTGGAAGAAGTGAATGAAAGTTCTTTCTCCATGCTAAGGAAGGGACAGGGAGAGTCAGGCTAAACGGTGGAGCCAGCAGGTGTGAGAAAGATGTACCGTGTTTATTAGCAGCTGTTTGGACCAATAAGAAGCAAAAGAGGCTGGACTCCAGACATGAAATCAGCATCAAGGATTTAGGAAGAGATGAAAGAGAAGTGAATTTCGGATTAAAGAAATGACAGAGTCTCTCAAGTACAGCGGGGAGGGAATCCCCCACTCTGACTCTCATTGATCGAACGCATTCCCTGAGCCCAGGGAACTTTCTGGAGGCTCAATGAATCCTCACACTAAACCAAGGAGATAAGTAATATCATTAGCCTCATTTTACAGATGTGGAAACTGAGGATCTGAGGGGTTCAGTGCAGCAGCCAAGGTCTCACATATATTACAAGTGACAGAAATAAGGACTTGAAACCATGCCTTTCTACTTCAAACTTAATACCTTCAGGATCATGAATAAGATTTGGACAAAGGAGGGAAGAGAAACAGCATTTATCCAGATCATGAAAGCCTGGGGGTCAGGCCCACATCCTCAAACTCTTTGGGGAGTAGGGGCTCAGGGTCCTCAAAATCCAGGCCTGTATCTGGATAGATTGGCCCTGATGGCCATTTACCAAGGCCTAACACGAATTCTGATTTCTAAATCCTCAGCTATTTGAAGGCCAGGTACCTTAGAGCTAGCGACTGCCTCATTCGGGATGCCAGCTCCTCTTGGGACCAGAGTAGTGAATGTGAGATTGCAAGCATTCCTGTTTGCCTAACAGGCTGTCCACTCCCCTAGATTAATGAAAGAATGTCTCCTGCTCAATTTCAACTACCTCCCCTCTCTCTCAATTAAAGTGGAAACTCTGCCTGGCTTAGAGGGTCTGTGGTAGACAAAGCCAGAGTGAAATTTTCCAAGGCACTCGTCCCCTCGCCCCTTATTTCAACTCCTGATTATTTCACTAAAAAATGGGTTGGAAACATAGATTAGGTTTGAATGTTCACCAATACAAATGTGTTCTTATTTCATGACTTTCTAGTCTGCACAGTCTTCGAAAGTATGGTTGTGAAAATGGTCATGAAGAACCTAGGGGCAGGACAGGAATAAAGACACAGACGTAGAGAATGGACTTGAGGACACAGGGAGGGGGAAGGGTAAGCTGGGACGAAGTGAGAGAGTGGCATGGACATATGTACACTACCAAATGTAAAATAGATAGCTAGTGGGAAGCAGCCGCATAGCACAGGGAGATCAGCTCGGTGCTTTGTGACCACCTAGAGGGGTGGGATAGGGAGGGTGGGAGGGAGGGAGACGCAAGAGGGAAGAGATATGGGAACATATGTATATGTATAGCTGACTCACTTTGTTATACAGCAGAAACTAACACACCATTGTAAAGCAATTATACTCCGATAAAGATGTTAAATAAATAAATAAATATGTTAGCATTGAGAACCAGGTACTACTTAATGAAACAAACAAAAAAAGAAAGTATGGTTGTGCAACACATCATTTGGTGATCTGAGTGACTGAGGCGAGCCATGGAACCAGGGAAATGTCTTAGTTGGGCTGGTTCCAAGGCCTGGGTTTCCAGAACCCACACACCCAGCACTCAGCAAGGAAGGAAATCCAGGGGTCCATTGTCTTCAGAGACCAACAAACTTTTGTGTAAAACAACAGAAATAACAGATAATTATTATGACCTTCCTATTCATTCTATCTCTATCTTTGTATCTGAAAGGAAATACTCCAAAATGTTAGCATCAACATGTTATGTTGTTGCTGGGTGGTGGTATTAGAGCAAAAAATTTCAGATTTTTTTTTTTGAGGAACAAAAGCCAAGTTTTTTATTTGTTTCTTGCAGTTGAAGTACTCCCCCTTGACGACATCCTTGGCCTGAGACTGCTATAGTCCTTAACTACCACACAACTGCAACCAACAGTTGAGTTGCCTCTTGGCAATCTTACAGAGGTGCATGCAATCCCCTAGTTACCAGTCCTCACCAGCCTTAATTAGGCTGCTTTGGCGTTCAGCCCAAAGGACCTCCAACTCATCACACACAGATTCATCCCAGCTGGATACAAGTTTACAAAGATAGGCTTTGGCAGCTTCTCGAATTCCACTTGCTAGGTCATGCCGGACTGGACGGTCTTCAGCACCCCTTGTAAAGCCCGCTGCTGCTCCAGCATCAATGCCTTCCTGGGCCACGGCCCTGGCTTCCCAGTGGAGCTGAATCTTGAACTCGCCCGAGCCTCCGCCTCCGGGTGAGTGGGGGGTGGTAGGAAAAGAGCTAGACTTTTCTTTAAGACCTTCCTGTGTTTTCCCCAAATTTCCATAACAAGGGTGATTTGCTTTGATATTTGGCAAAACAGCAGCAAGGAAACAGCAAGTCATTTATTGAGAATGTATTTTATTCAGGCCCATCAGGGCGATCAATCAGCTAGCATATTTTTATTTAGCATTTAAAACCTGCTGGCCTGGAGCTAGGCACTGGGAGTAGGGAGATTCAAAGGGGAAGGCGTGACTGTTTCCTGGAGGGCCGGTTATTTACCAGGTACACTTCTGATGTTTACTCATTTCATCCTCCAACAATCCTGGGAGGTAGGTTTTCGCTAGTACTAGTACTGCAGAGGAGGAAACTGAGTCACTGAAAGTTTCCAAAAGAGCTTGCGCCATGGCTAAGACCACACTGTAAGTTTGGAAATTCTGAGCCTACAAGGCATGTCTGCCTACTTTAGAGCTTGTGCTCATTAAATATATACCATTTTCCTCCTGTAATAGATAAACTGATACATATACAGTATGATTCCTGACGTTTTAAACTTTGTAGTCCAGTTGAGAAGATAAAACAAACACATAAATACAAGTACAGTCAGTCCCCGGTTTATGGACACTCATCACAGTCAGAAGACCCTCATGTATCTCAGCTGGAAACTCTCCACCTCTGGAGTTTTGGGAGGCTGGGCTGGGCTGTAGGGAATTTGGCTTTTATCCACACCAGCCTTGCTGCTGAAGTTTTTCTGCTCGAAGAGTGGCTGAAATCCACCATTGCAGTCTCCAATGTCAAATTGCAAATCCCGGTTTCACTCCATTCCGCCTTGAACAATTAAGGCAGTGCTTTTCAAACTTTAATGCGCATACGAATCACCTGGGGATCTTATTAAAATGCAGATTTTGAATGCGTGGGTGTGGGGGCGGAGAGTCTGCATTTCTAATAAGCACCCAGGTGATGTTGATCAAGCTAGTTTCAGGATTGGGTAGAAGGCACGAAGAAGTTAAAAGAGCTAACCCAGACACAAACCTGGTTTGTCCTTCCAGCCCCAGGCAAAGTGCTGAGCTGCCCTCTACCTCCCTGTGGGCCCGAGGAAGAGCCCCCAGCCCTGAACTGCAGCCAGAGGGATTGCCCATCTCTGAGCCTCACCCCGCTGAAAGGCAAGTGATTGATTGTCCAGGCTTGGGCGGGGCTGAAAAGGCAGCCCTGTCCCAGGAAAGACGCCCGGGCTCACTGGGGCCTCAGTGTGGGCCAGGCCCGCCCTTCCTCCAGTCCCTCTGCCCCCTGCAGCCACTACCACTAGCCACAAACAAGGGCAAGGAGGCCCACTCCTCCCTGGTGGGTCTGGCAAGCACTTCCTGCCTGTCAGGCTGGTTCATCTCTGTGCCAGGTGCCCAGCTGGGCTGGTGGCCTCTCTCTGGACACCTGTAGCCACCTGTCCGGGTGGTCTGGTCCCGGACCAGGGCCCTGGGGAACAGGCAGCCTTCCTGGGACGGAATGGATGGATATGAGCCCAGGAGGCAGCTACGCAGGATGGTGTGGCCAGGACAGCGGGGCACCGTCTATATTGTTCCTCCTTATGCGTAATGGGTCATAATTATAATACTTGGAACGCATGTGGGGCCTGCTTTCCAGAAGCACAAAGCCCAATAGAGTATTGAGCACACTTTGCTAGTCTGGCTACTATCCGTAACGTTGTTTCCGTGGGAAATGCTTTCTAATTCCCACAGTGCCCGATCGCATGTGGGAACTGGCTGCACAGATAGGAACCGAAGCCCACTGAGAGTGAGAGGAACTGTTCAGAGAGTGTGTTGTAGTAGTTTGGAGGACAGAGGGAGGACCATGGGCTGGGTGTTGACAGAAAAGTTCCTGGAGCAGGGGAGCTTGAGCTGTGCCTTTGAGGAGGAAAAGGATTCTTGTAGGTGGGACAAAGGGGTGCAAAGCACTGAGGCAGGAATGGGCTCACGGCACATGCTGCGAAAATCGGTCTCGGGCATTTTGGTTGGAGTCAAGGGATGTCAGGCCAGATGGGATTGGAAGAAGTATTGTCTGCAAAGCTTTCATATTAGAGGAGAAGGAGGGAAGGGGTGGTGGGAGAAGAAGAAAAGCAATTTGTAATTACTACTCTGGGCCAGGCACTTTACCTGTGTTATCTCTATTCCTCATAGGACCCCAGAAAGATAGGAGGTATCCTCATTGCTTAGATGAGGAAATAGCTTCGTAGAGGTTGTGAGGTTCTTTTCGTTTAAATTTTATTGGAGTACAGTTGATTTACAATGTTGTGTTAGTTTCAGGTGTGCAGCATAGAGATTCACTTTTACATATATTCATTCCTTTTCTGTGGTACATATTATATAAAATGGAATATTACTGAGCCATAAAAACAAAATAATGCCATTTGCAGCAACATGGATGGACCTAGAGATTATCATACTAAGCAAAATAAGTCAGAGAAAGACAAATATATTTTATCACTCATATATGGAATCTAATTTTAAAAAATGATATAAATGAATTTATTTACAAAACAGACTCACAGATTTTGAAAACAAACTTTATGATTACCAAAAGGGAAATGGGGGGGAGAGATAAATTAGGAGCTTGGGATTATCACACACACTATATATATAAGTGGCTTCACGTGGCTTTCTCCCCATGTGTCCCAAATCTCCCTCTGCCTTTCTCTTGTAAGGCCACCTGTCATTGAATTTAGGATGAATTCATCTCAAGATCCTTAGTCTAATTACATCTGCAAAGACCCTTTTTCCAAATAAGGTCACAGCCACAGTTTCTGGATGTTAAGACATGACATATATTTGGGGGGGCCACCGTTCAACCCACTAATGTGGAATTCTGCCATGGGAATCTGAAGAGTTCTGGCATGGCCACTTCCTAACTTCAGGTTAAAAAAAAATTACCCCACAAAGACTCCAGACTATTAACAATAATCCCAGTGCAAGGAGGTAAGTCAACGACCATCTGGGGTGGATATTTTAAGTGTGGTGTCATGCTGGGGGGCCAGGAGATGCTGCTGCCCACTCAGGGGAGCTTCCTGCCCTGTCCCTAAGGGAAGTGAGAATGGGGGAGAATGTCCAGAGAGCCTTTTTTATTTTCTTTAAAGATTTAGTTTCTTTATTTTTACAACATATTTGTGGTTTGTTTCACATAAACCTTTCCCACAGCAGCAGCCAAATATAGAAGTTTTCATTTTTTACATCTTCAATTTTTTTGTTTCTAAAAACATTTAAACATTTCACATTATAAGAAATTTGGAAGTACAAAGATAAATGACTCCCAATCTCTCTGCCCTAATACAACTGATTTTTCATATTCTCTTTCGTTATTGTCTACATATGTCTTGGCCCTTTTGTGAAGTATTTCCTTACTTCTCCAGCAGGCTTTAACTTCCTTCCCCCTCCCAAAAGCATTTTGTGAGTTACAACACCTTTCAGTTTGTTTGTGTAATTTCCACTTCGACCAAACCTCCTTGAAAGCAGGGGATCATGTCTTTTCACCTGTGTGTTTCCTGTACGTAGCAGTACACCTGGTAAATAGTAAGTGTTCAATAAGTTTTCTTGAAGGAATTGATACACATATGTGCATAGTCATAATCATGATAAGTAATTTTATGATTTGCTTTTCTTACTGAACATCACAGTACACATTTGTACATGTTATTACTTATTTTTCACATAATATACTTTAATAGTTTCCTAATATTCTTTCTGTCCCATTAATGGACAGTCATTTGCTAATCATTCCCCCTCTTAATGGGATGGTTGCTTTCAGCCTCACGCTGTTCACAATTACACTGAATTGAATACCTTCATACCCAGGGCTTCCTGTTAGTTTTTGCAGTGAATGAAATTTCCAAGAGTGAGATCAACATTTTTTCAGTTCTTGGTAACAGGTTGCTTCTCAAGAAGGTTAAACCAATTTGCATTAACATTGTATAGAGGTAACGTTTTAACCACAATTCCGTCAGTACTGTGGTTTTTTGTTTTAGTATTGTTTTAAAATCATTTTTGTAATTGTTTTAAAATATTATCTCATAGTTTTAATTTTGTCCATTCCATTTCAATAAAATTTGACGAACACATTTGAGTTCTATAGGTAATTCACACTTTAAAATCTAGCTATATCTAGAAGTTTACAGGTGTCCAGGGGTGCATGTGTATCCCCTATGGACAAGTGCAAAAGCAATATTTAATATTTAGTAAAAAATGGCCCTGAAGAGAGAAGGCACCATCTCAGTACAGATAAGAGATCACGAGTCAAGACCTCCCTGTGGCACGTAGGAAATGATCCATTCTGGACCAGCTCTGAGATACCACTTTCACTCGTTAAAGCCTCCACACATTTACAGTGAGGAAGAAGGGAGACCAACCATGTCTTTAATAGTAGGAAACTGCTTATGGCCTTACTGAGATTGTGTGAGCTCTGTATTTTCAATAAATTCTTCTGACACCTTCTTTAAGCCCTTTAAACCACTGTTAGTATTTTGTATCTAGCTCTCTGACTAAATGAACACGTTCTGACTAGTGAGTGCTATTTAGGTGCTATTGCCGATGTTCTTCATTCTTTCCTGAATATGAGTTTCCCTCTGACATTATTTCCTCTCTGTCTAAAGAACTTCTTATTTCTTATAGTGCAGGTCTACTGCCAGGGAGTTCTCTTAGTTTTCTTTTCTCTGAAAATGTCTTTGTTTCATCTTCACTCTTGAAGGATCCTTTCACTGGTTGTAGAATTCTGGGTTGACAATGTTTCTTTTAGCACTTTAAAGATGTTGTGCCACTGTCTCCTGGCTTTCATGGTTTCTGATAAGAAGATGGTGGTCATTTGAATAATCATTCCCCCATGTGTAATATTTTGTTTCTCTCTGGCTACATACAATATTTACTTTTTATCCTTGGCTTTCATCTAACTGATTATGCTGTATTAGGCATGGGTTTCTTCATATTTCTCTTATTTGGGGCTCACCAAATTTTGGAAGTTTCTGGCTATAATTAAAAATTTTTTTTTCTCTCCTGGGACAGTTACCTATATGTTAGATCTTTTGATAATGTCCCACAGATCCCTGAGGCTCTGCTAATTTTATTTCCTGATCTTTGTTCTCTCTCTTTTTGGCTGTGCCACACAGCATGCAGGGTCCTTGTTCCCCAACCAGGGATTGAACCCGTGCCCCCTGCAGTGGAAGTGTGGAGCCCTAACCACTCGACTGCCAGGGAATTTCCATTGATTTCCTTCTTTTTCTCACTCATTACAAGCATATTTTTCTTTACCTCATTGACTATAGTTATAATAACTACTTTAAAATGCTTGTCTGATAATTTCAACATCTGGGTCATCTCTGTTGAACTCAACTGACTGTCTTTTCTCTTGACAATGGGTGGGTTGTCAAGAGAAATGTCAAAAAACATTTTCCTGTTTTTTTTTGGTTTGTTTTCTTTTTTTGTATGTAGGGTAATTTCAGATTGTATACCAGGCATTGTAATTCTTGAGACTGGATTCTAGTATATTCCTCCAAAAAGTGTTGATTTTTTGTTTTAGTAAGCAATTAACTTGGTTAGCCTCAGACTGCGAACTCTGTCTCACCTATCGAGGACATCAGCTCAGTTATCAGTTCAAATGTTTTAACCCTAGTTGTAATAAGACTTGAGTCTGACCCAAGTATGCATGGTTCAAGGGCCCAGGGATCAGCCACAGAGACCTTGGCTGAGTTTATGCACGGACTAAGGGGCTTTCCTGTTCTGCTTCTCTCATTTCCAGGATTCCCCTGGCGTTTTCAGGTGTCGATAGTTACCCTGGGTTCTGACATCTGATTCTTCAGGCCAGAAAGAGGGCAGGTTTTCTATTGGAGTTTTAGCTGTCTTGTGCCATGCTGCAACAGTAGTCTGTGCTCAGGGTCAAGCTGTAAAAATGGAAACTCACCCCATGCCCCAGGCCTTTCTTCACAGTTTCAGCTTCCATCCAAAATATGCTACTTTTTTTTCACTCTCCAGAATCTCTAGGTTTTTGGTTTTTTTCTCTTTTTTTTTGGCATTTTCCTCAGTTTATAGTTGCTATCTTTAGGGAGGTTGTTCTGTTAATGACTTATTTCCACCATACTGGAAATGGAAACTTTTCAATTTTTAAATAAAAAAGGACATTGGAGGATTTACCTCTAGTAAAAAAAAAAAATAATAATACATATACATTTAAAAATGACATGACATAGAAAAACACAAGAAAATAAACCTACCCATAATCTCATTTCTAAAATATAATTACTGTTAACATTTTGGTATATTTCCTTCCAGTTTTTTTATGTGTGTATATATATTCAAATGTGCTTATATAAGCATAGAAATATGTACATTTCTTATAACTAAAACAGGAACATACTGTAGATATATTATATATAACCTGCTTCTCCCTGCAACCCAATTTAGTAATATATAATAAACACTGAAAAAGAGGTATTCTGGGTTTAAGAATAAAGAGTTGGCGAGCTTACTGAAGACAGATTGAAAAATGAGAGAACTTTGATCTAAAAGGGCATGATGCTAAGAGGTGGTACCTTCGAGGGTGAGGTCCACAGAAGGAGCTCAAGACTCTGTCCTTGCTGGCATAATAGAGTAGAGGGAACAGTGTCTTTTCTCCGTCCTAAATACCTGGGGAGGAGCTGAGGATTTGGGATTGGGCCGGGATTTCTTCTGCTGACTTCTGGCTATTAGAGACTCTGATGGGAGGAAGTCCCAGTCCTGGAGTTTGCGTTGGATTAGGCAGGCCACACAGATAGATCTGCAGGACACTGGGAGTCACTGCAGCTCCTGGGTGGCCCCTCCAGCTGCAGGTCCTGACCAGTACTAACTGCACATGGAGGAGTGGGGCTCTGAGTTAGTGGAGCAGAGCTAACATTTGCTGCATTGATTTTTCAGGTGTTATCAACTATAGCTGGGGCGAACTTCCTTCAGAGTCAAATTATCTGTTGAGAATCTACTTGTTCTTTACAATCATTCCCCCTTTGTATAGGTTTGACCTGAGGTATTCACTACCCTTCACTACTTATCCATCTTTCCCACTGTGTTTAATCTTTCATTAGAGCTCCACTCAATTTGTTAGCCACTGACTTGAAACTCACTGTGCTCTAATCTGAGCTCATCATTTCCCTCCGGAGCTCACGCATCTTCTTGCCTTGCCTGGTTTTGTTCAGGACACCACCCCTAGGTAACCCAGTTGTAAAGAATCTTTGCTGAGTCCTCCCTTTCTCCCAGGCCTCCGTCTTCCAAGCAGTTGCTGCATCTTAATGACTTTCATTCCATGAAGTGGAGCCACCAAAGGCTTCTGAGTAGACGGTAGGGTGTGATGAGCTGGCTTTAGCATAGAGAATGAACTGTGTGTCGGGGGAAAGAGACAGATGTGAGACAGAGAGGTCAGTTTGGAGAACAGCAATAGACCTCGCAAGGGATGACAACACAAATTGCGAAATGGAGGACAGGATTTCAAGAGGCAACTCATAAATGGAATATGCAAACATTTTCAAACACAGAAGAAATCTTAGAAGTCGAGAAGATGGTTAATGTTGTTCAAGATATACTTTTTTAAAGTAAACTTTTAAAGGAAGTATAGTATACACATGAAAAGTGCACTAATCATAAGTGTCAGCTTAATGAACTTTTACAATACGAACACACCTCTGTAGCTATTACCCAGATCAAGAAACAGGGTATTACCAGCACCCTAGAAGCCCCCTTAAAGTCCCCTCCCAGTCATTTAGTCCCCTCCAAGGTTAGTCATTAACCTGACAACTAATGCCATAGATTAATTTTATCTGTCTTTTAACTTCATACGAATGGAATTCTATAGGGTACATTATTTTGTCTGACTTCTTTCACACAACATTATTTTTGTGAGATTTATCCATGCATTTTTTAATAGAAATAGTTCTTTGCTTCTCAATGCTGTGTAGTATTCTATTGCTTATAGATATTTATGTTGTTTCTACTTGGAAACTGTTACAAATATGCTATATGAACGTTCTTGTATATGTCTTTTTGGTACATGTCTCTATACATTTATGTTGGGAATATATTTAGGAGTGAATTTTGCTTGTTTCATAGGACATATATCTATCTATATTTATGATACTGCCAAGTACTTATCCAATGTGTTTGTACCAATTTACACTCTGCTTAGCAATGTAAGAAGATTCCAGTTGTTCCAACACTTGGTATTATCTGCCTTTTTTTGGAAAAAAAAACATTTAAAAAATATTATCTAATTATCTTTATGCTTTAAAATATTTATTATTGAAGTATAGTTGATTTACAATGTGTTAGTTTCAGGTGTACAGCACAGTGATTTAGTTATATATATATATAAATATATATATATGTATTCTTAAAATTTTTATTGTAGTATAGTTGATTTACAGTGTTGTGTCCATTTCAGGTGTACAGCAACATCAATCAGGTATACATATAGCCACTCTTTTTTATGTTTTTATTATTATTTTTCAGCCATACCGTGTGGCCTGTGGGATCTCAGTTCCCCGACCAGGGACTGAACCCAGGCCATGGCAGTGAAAGCCTGGAATCCTAACCATTAGGCCACCAGGGAACTCCTTATCCACTCTTTTTTAGATTCTTCTACCATTTGGTCATTACAGAGTATTGAGTAGAGTTCCCTGTGCTATATAGTAGGTCCTTATTAGGTATCTATTTTATATGTAGTAGTGTGTATATGTCGATCCCAATCTCCCAATTTATCCCTCTCCCCCCAATATGTTCTTTTCCAGATTCTTTTCCTTTACAGGTTATTACAAAATATTGAATATAGCTCCCTGTGCTATACAGTAGGTCCTTGTTGGTTATCTTATCTGCCTTTTTTTTCCCCATGTTTTCTTTAATTAATTTTTATTGGAGTATGGTTGCTTTACAATGTTGTGTTACCCTCCACTGAACAACAAAATGAATCAGCCATACACATACAGATATCCCCTCCCTTTTGGACTTCCCTCCCATTTAGGTTACCACAGTGCACTAGGTGAGTTCCCTTCTGCCTTTGAAAATTTTAGCCTTTTTGGTAGTTATGGCGACCGTGTCTTTCGCTGTCCTTCTGTTAGAGATGACCAAACAGCGGCACATGCGTTCATTTACTCTGAATTAAAGGTGAGTCAAGTTAAAGTGGGAGCCTGCCCTCAAGCAGCTCTCAATCCAGTGGGAGACTCACTGACGTGTAAACAGATAATTACAACACGTAATATGTGCTATTGTAAGTATTAGAGTAGAGGGAAGATAATGTGCTTTGTTACTCTAGAGGAAGGAGTAGTTGGCTCTGTTCACAGTTTGGGGCACAGGCTGGAGGGGCCTAGAGGAAGGAATGAGATCCAGTAGGTGACTATTAAAATAGAACACCTGGGAGGTGAATAAAAAACAAAGCCACTGGAATTGTTAAGCAGGTAGGATTGACATGACATGACTAAATGACTACTAAGATATGGAGAGAGGGAATGGAATTAGCAGACAGTGATATTAAGGAAGTAGGATGGACAAGGAGGCATCCCATGTAATGTGGAAAATCAGAAAAGTTACCAGGTTTTGGATCCAGGTGTCTGAGTGGATGCTATTGTTAGCAATTAAGAGAAGGAAACCAGGTAAAGAAAGCGCTTGAGATGGGAGGTGGGAAAGATGTCTTCAATTTGGACATGCTGAGTTTGAAAGGCCTGTGAGCTGTCTAGGTGGAGCTCTCATCAGTAGGCATTTGGAAATAGGGGCCTGGAGCTCATAAGAAAATGAGGGGAGAGAGCAGAGGATATTATTTGAGGGATATTTGGTGTTTTGGAAGTATCTGAACAATGGGAGTGCATGAGATCAATAGGGAGATTGTGAGCAAGCTTAGGACAGAACCCTGTGGAATCCCACATTTAAAGGGAAAATGGAAGAAGATGACCTCCTCCAAATTGAGGTTTATGCATACCTATAGGTTAGGGGCAGGAAGCAAGCAGAGAGGGAAATGTTGAAGACGTAGGAAGTAGCCATGTTGAGCCAGGTAGCAAGGACACAGAAGTGGGGAGGGATTGACATCAAGATACTGGAGATAAGGAGGGACACCCCTTGCTGACACTGGGGGGAAATGAAGAAAGGGTAGGTTTGGAAACACCTACGTGTAGATAAGTTTGAAGACAAGGAAAGGAATACAAAGTTCATAGTTGATGGCATGTATCTCGGTGAGGACATCTGCAAGACATCCTGCTAAGAGTGAGGACGGCAGAGCTGGGGCTGGGGGAAGAGTGGTAAGGCATGGATTAGTCATTGTGGTGAATGGGAGGTGCAGATGACTCCCAGCAACAGTAAGATTGCAGAGTAGCCTTGAAAGCTTTACAAGGTTGGCTACCGAGTAAGTCAAGATTCCCTAATGCAGGGAGAGCCTTGGTAAGAACGAACAAGCAACTCGCCTGGGGCCAACGCCCTGGGAATCCACTTCCTGCCGAGCTTCAGGGCCTCGCCATTTTGCTGAAGGCGTGTCAGGGTAAGTGGCTTTAGTTGGAGAGTAATGTGGACTGGGGGAATTCTCAATGTGTTATTGAGTGATGGGAAGGGGAAATGAGGCCACGTCAGGTGTGATGTCCTTCGGCTAGGTTTCTCATCTGTCCCCGTTCTGGTCACTTCTTTTACCTGTGGCTGGATTCCCTTACCTTGCTTTAGGTCTTGGGACCCAGCTGCATCCCTGTGTGCCCAGGCTGGTGGCAACAGTGATGTAGTAGAACTCCCAATTTTCTTAGTTGACACCTGGGGAATTTTTTGGCAGTCAAGTCAGAATGAATTCAGTCAGCCTTTGCCTCCACCTTCTATTTGCTTTTTGTGTTGGCTGGAATTCTCACCCAGCCGTCAGTACATCCTGTTCTTGGATTTTAAACCGGCTAGTGCAAAAGTGAAGGCAACTTACAGATCATAGGTTACACTTGAGAAACACAGGCCTAGAAGCATCATCTTTCCAACTAGATGGGGGGAAAAAAGGGAGCTCTTGATCCAATGGGACTGCCAAGGAAGATCCCATTACAGTGTTAGCAAGGTGTTGGATGTTAACCAAAAACTGTCCATCAACTTGCAACTCCAGCACAGGCTCAGATGGGACTAAATTTCATCCAGGGAGAGCTATCTGGATGGCTCTTACTCAGGATGCAGGTGTGTTGGGTGATTTAAGTAGTAAACATTTGTGAAACATGCTGCGCTCTTTCAATGAAAGGTGGTTTGAGAAGAGTCTACTATTGTTAACATCGTCTTCTTCTTGAGACACTCCACAAGGCAAAGTGCCTCTTTTCACACTGGTTTCAGGACAGAAAGGTGTTGGACTGGACCAAGTTAATCTATTTCTTCAAAATGCCCAAGGAGCCACCACGACTTGGAAAGTGAGAGACAAAAGGGACCCTCCGAAGATTCAAAGACCTCTCAGCACCAATTACGCCAAGAAATGCTAAGCAAATTAGCACTTTGGCTAATTAAAAAATAAATACTCGAAGTAGTCAGTGAAAATGGCCCATCACCTTGATAAATAGTCAATCTGTTTGAGTAGCATTTCTAGTGTTAATTGAGGTCTGCGTGACTCAGTGCCCTGGTGGCCAAAAGTCAGTTCTGAAAAAAAAAAAAAGAGGAGGTACTCAGAGGCCAGGCCACAGGGCCCATGGCTTCTCACATCTGCACGCAGCCCCCAGGCCAGCCCTTTGGAACGCCAGATGTTTACGGTCCACTTCCTGACCTCTCTTCCAAATGGCAGTTCTTGGAGTCCCGCAGAAGGGCTTTGCAGGCTGTTTGTTATTTGTGTGGAGTGCCGTGGATTTGATTTTTGCCTGAAATGACTTCCTGACACACTTGTTTCCCAAAATGACAATATTTCACTAGGAAATGGTTTGAAAACAAGGGCCAAGATGTGGACATGGTCTCCAGTGTTCTCCACAGGCCCGAGAGAGACCCCAGCAGTGGCCTGGGCAGGGGGGAGAGAGATTTCTGTGAACCAAGGAAGATCTTAAGTTTAAGACAGGGTATTTTTTTTTAATAAATTAATTTTATTTATTTATTATTTGTGGCTGTGTTGGGTCTTCGTTGCTGTGCACAGGCTTTCTCTAGTTGCGGCGAGCGGGGGGCTACTCTTTGTTGCGGTGCGTGGGCTTCTCGTTTTCAAGCACAGGCTCTAGAGTGCGTGGGCTTCAGTAGATGCGGCGCGTGGGCTCAGTAGTTGTGCTACGCGGGCTCAGTAGTTGTGGCACGCGAGCTCTAAAGTGCAGTCTCAGTAGTCGTGGCGCACGGGCTTAGTTACTCCGTGGCATGTGGGATCTTCCTGGACCAGGGCTCGAATCCATGTCCCCTGCATTGGCAGGCGGATTCTTAACCACTGTGCCACCAGGGAAGCCCAAGACAGGGTATTTTTTTAAGAGTCCCTAGGGAGATGTGAGCCTGGGAGAGCTCTGCCTTCCCCAGTGTGGAAACCATGCCAAGGGTAACGAGAGGAGTAAACGAAAATGTTGAGCCTGGCAGCACGAAAGATTGAGTAAACCCATAATTCAGTCACTTGCGAAGTGGCTGGAGAAATCACCTTCTTGTTGGCAGAGCAGTCCCGTGTAGGCGATGACATGTCAGTGATAAAGTGCCTGTCACTCCCACTTGCGTCAGGCCTTTGGTACTGGAGGCAGCAAGCAAGAAGGGACTGCTTAACTTAAGGGGATGAACAGACCAAATCATTGATTGAAAAGCCCGGTCCAGTGTTTTCAGCTCTCTGAGCAGCCAGCTCTGACTGTCGTTGCGATGCTGGCCTTGCTGTGGACAAAGTAGTGGCTTCCATATGAGTCACATCCCTTCCCATAAGCCCGCCTCTTTGGGGGAAACCCATTAGCATGGCACTTAACAGACTCAAGTCAAAACAGGCCAGAAACTACTGGCCACTTATTCTGTACCCAATACGGTGCCAGGCACCAGGGGAAAAGTAGTACATTTGTGGGGAGAAGAGAGACACACAACACAGAAAGTGTTATGACAGGCATAGGCTCGAGCAGTGGATTTTGCGGCGGGAGAGGGCTCACATCTCTGGAGTCATCGGTGAAGGTTTGGGAAGGCGATGAAGAGGGTAGAAGGTGGTCCGGGTGGAGGGCTACAGTATGAGCAAAGATGCTGAGGCAGGAGTTAGCACGGCCAGTGCGGGGTCGATGAGCATGAAGTGAGGGGAGGGTAATGGTTGGAGAAAAGTTGGAGATAGAGTTGGGCTCAGGGAGGGTTCAATGCCATGACGAGGACTTTGGAATGTGATCCCCTCGCAATACAGAGGCCCCTAGGGAGACGGGGGCTTTCTAAGGAGAGAAGCGTTTGTGGCAGATGCCTGTGGCTCTGTGTGCATGAGCTGGAGTTGTGGGGAGGGGTTGTGGCTGCGATGCAGCCATGCAGTGGTTAACGCTTAGCCTAGGCTGGGGGCTGGGAAGATGGAGAGAGACAGCACAGCTGTGGCACGGGCCGGGGCTCTGGCGCCACACACCTGGGTTCCAATCCCCCCATCCACCACTTAACAAGCCGTGTAGCCTCGACCAAGAAGCCTCACCTCTCTCTGAGCCTCAGTTCCCTTCTCTGTGAACTGGGACGAACCCTCTTGCTTGCCTCATGGGGAAGTGGCATAGATGAAAGGAAATGTCTTTCTAGCACAAGGGCCGTTAAGCAGAGGCTTCTCACACTTGTACTCATCGCAAGAGGCTTTTTGAGAAAGAACCAGCAGGATTTGGTACCAGGTAGGATGAGACTTGGGGGAGATGGGGGTGGGGGGACAGTGGCCCAGATGCCTGAGCCTGGGGACTAAGCTGGTCCTGAGTGAGGGCAACAGGAACTGCCTTCTAGTCATCTGTTTCATATGTATATTCATCTTCGCCTGCAGGCAGGCTCTGAGAGGGCCTTGTTTAGAGAAACATTGTAGCGAAGCAGGAGAAGGTATATTTTAAAGTGACAGGTCTAAAAATACTGCCGTCTCCTTGTCCTTTCACAGCTGCAGATTCCCAGTCGTGATCCTCACTGGGAGAAATAATAAAATGCATATGTTTATAATAAAAATCATATTTCCCTCTTCCTGTGATGTCTCCCAGTTGTAGGTTCCCATCCGTTTGCTGTTTTACCTATCATTTAACAAATGTATTTTAAGAAAAGTAATGTTTTCCACTGACATGTCCTATAAACGTCACATCCTCAGCTTTGGTTCTCATTGAGGAACAGAGGTGCATGTTTTGAATATTTCCAAAAATGCTTTTCACTCCATTCCCAGGCAAGGAGTTTTCAATCTCTGGTTAGAGACCAGCTATACAGAGAATGCACTATATACAGTGATGTGGATCCCTGGGGCTGCATTGTCAGAGGACGAGATGAGAGTTTGGGTTCTGGGAAAATTAGCTACCACGGGCAGCTGAAATCCAGGCCTCCGTTCCTTCTGTGGGTCGTCCCTGAGGTGTCCTTAGTGCGAGGCATTCTGGGAAGTCAGAACTGGGGCCTTACAATGAGTGGAGTGAGTCGGTTGCTGGGAAGTTTCTCCTGAAGAACTGTGGAAGGCAAGGCCAAGACGGGACAGTGGGCCAGCTCAAAGTGCAAAGGGCAAGAAACACCCCTTCCCTTGGTCTGAGGGAGGAGGCTCGATCTGAGGGCAGGTAGATGGTAGCTGGCTTTGTCTGGAGGGATCTATCCACGTGTTGTCCTATGGACTGAAGGAAGTGTGTATAATGCACATGGTAGGCCGTCGAGCAAGCAGGAGATGGGAGCTGTTGTCAACACCTCTGCCGACTGTGTTGCAAGTCCAGGCAGGACTTAGGTTAGGGACTGGGAAGAGGGAGGCCATGTGGAAAAGTTGGGGTACACGAGGCAGAAGACTGACAGAAGGGAACTGAGGGAGCCAAGCCAGGGACAACCAGCAGGGTGGGGGAGAAAAGTGTAGAAGGAGTTGCGATTAGGCAGGCAGGGAGCAAGTTCTCCTGGTATACTCGGTCATTTCACTGCTTCATTCTTTCATTTAGCTAACAAATATTTATTGAGCATCTACTATGTCGTAAGCCCTGATCTAGGTGCTGGTGATTCAGCAGCAAACAGAATAAGAGAGGGACCCTTCTCCAACAGAATTTACAGGCTCACGGTAATAGATGACAAAGGAGATCTGGGGCTGGGGCTGGCCCTGGAGGGTTGGAGACCAGAGCTGGTCTACCCAAACTGCCGAACCCGCCGCAGGGGAGCCCAGAAGTCCTTCAGCTCACTCCTTCCCAGTGGTGATTTGCCCTCAATAGCGGGGCCAATCGCACCCCAAACTCCTTGACACGGCTGGCTCTGCACGAAGGCACAGGAGACACCTGACACTGAGGACTATTTCTGGGGGAAAAACTCAGTTTCCCTGCTCCTATTTCCTGTTTACTGTGGCCAGAAATGCCTTCCGCAGAGTAGGAAGCCTAACTTTTCCCATCTCAAAGTCCAAATACACTAGGGGAAGTAAAAGCTAAACTAAATGATGAATGATAATCACTAGAGGGGAAAAATCAAGCAGAGGAAAGAGAAGGGGAGTGTTGGAGGGGAAGGGCCCTAAAGTTACAGAGGGGAGTCGGGGAGTAATTTCAATGAGGTGGAGTGGAGAACTGAAGGAGGAGAGGGGGCTAGCCATGTAGATCTGGGCTGGGGGAGAGAATTCCAGAAAGAGGGAACAATCTGAGTGAAGCCTCCAAAGTAAAACTGTGCCTGGCATTTTCGAGGAACAGTCGGCAAGTTGTCACGGCTGGAGTGGAATGTGTGTCGGCGGCGGGGAGCAGTATATGATGGCACGACGGGAGGCCAGATCACATGGGGCCTTGTGGGCCATGGTTACGACTTTGGTTTTGACTCAGAATGAGATGGAGAGCCATGGCAGGGTGCTGAGCAGGAGTGACATGGTCTGACCTGGAATTGAAATGTATCAGTCTGGCTGCTGTGTTTTAGTTTTCCTTTTTTTAAAAAAAAATTATAGTTGTTTGTTTACTTATTTACTGGCTGCGTCAGTCTTAGTTGTGGCGTGCGGGGTCTTAGAGGCAGTGCGCAGGCTTCTCTCTAGTTGTGGCGCGTGGGCTTAGTTGCCCATGGCATGTGGAATCTTAGTTCTCTGACCAGGGATGGAACTGGCATCCCCTGCATTGCAAGATGGATTCTTAACCACTGGACCATCAGGGAAGTCCCCAAAGTATAGTTGATTTACAATATTGTGTTAGTTTCAGGTGTACAGTAAAGTGATTCAGTTATATATATATATACTTTTTCAGATTATTTTCCATTATAGGTTATTACAAGATATTGAGTATAGTTCCCTGCGCTATACAGTAAATCCTTGTTGTTTATCTATTTTATACATAGTAGTGTGTATCTGTTAGTCCCATACCCCTAATTTACCCACCCCCCCCTTCCTCTTTGGTAACCATAAATTTGGTTTCTATGTCTGTGAGTCTCTTTGTTTTGTAAATAAGTTCATTTGTATCACTTTTTTAGATTCCACATATAAGTGATATCATTTGGTGTGTCTTTCTCTGACTTCACTCAGTATGATAATCTCTAGGTCCATCCATGTTGCTGCAAATGGCAATTTTTCAATCTTTTCTATGGCTGAGTAATATTCCATTGAATGTATATATCTATATATCTATATCTACATCTATCTATCTATCTGTCTATCATGTATCTATCCACCACATCATCTTAAGCCAGTTGTCTGTTGATGGACACTTGGTTTGCTTCCATGTCTTGACTGTTGTAAATAGTGCTGCAATGAACATAGGGGTGCAGGTATCTTTTTGAATTAGAGTTTTCGTCTTTTCTGGATATATGCCCAGTAGTGGGATTGCTGGGTTGTATGGTAGTTCTATTTTTAGTTTTTTAAGGACCCTTCATACTGTTCTCCATAGTGGCTGTATCAATTTACATTCCCACCAACAGTGTACGATGGTTCCCTTTTCTCCACACCATCTCCAGCATTTATTCTTTTTAGACTTTTTGATGATTGGCTGCTGTGTTTAGACGAGAGTGTGGGAGAAATAGGTAGAAGCATGGAAGGGGGCTATTGACAGATTCCTGGCTAGAGGTGATGGCGGCTCAGGCCAGGAAGATAGAGGTGGAGGAGATGAGAAGTGGTCAGATTCCGGATAGAGTTTGAAGGTGGAGCCAATAGCATTTGCTGATGGATTGGATTTGGGGTTTAAGGGAAAAGGAGGAATCAAAAATGATGCCCAGGTCTTTGGTCTATGCAAATGGAGGAATAGAGCTGCATTAAGAGAGATCGAGAAGGTTGTGGGTGGGTTTGGGGAAGGAGGTAGACAAAGTTCAAGAGCTGAGGTCTTGGCGCGTTAAATTTGAGGAACTTATCCGACATCTAAGTGAAAAAGTAGAGTAGACAGTTGGATATATGCACTTGAAATTTATGGGAGAGGCCTGAGTTGACCTTTGATTGGCCAAGGTTAGTGGCCCAGACAGCTTGGGCCTCTCCTTTACTCTGTTCTCAGGGCTGGAGTTGGACCCAGGTACAGGATCCATCTTTCGTGGATGAAGCTGAGATTCCCGCTCCCTTTGCTGTCCCCTTGGCCTGTCTTGGTCTGTATGTCTTCCTCAGCTCCTAGGCTCCCTGTGCTACTTTGGCCGCTCAGAGTTCCCCACCTCTAGGCCCCTCTCACTGTCCTTTTCCTTTAGGAAGCCCTGGGAGAGAAGGAACAGGCTAGACTCCCAAGCTGGGTGGAGGGTGGTTGGTTGCAGTCAGCGTGGAGTTCCCTCACGGTCACTGGCTATTGGCATCAATTTCAAAAACAACTTGTAGGGATAAAGTGCTAGGAATACTGCAATTAGTATGCTCTTTGAACCTATACGTACAATTAACATCTTTGAGGGCACATTTCTCATGTTTGCAGGAGGGATTTTTTCCCCTGTGATTGCTGTAGCAACAAGTAGAAGTCAAGTACAATAGTGTGTAAATACTGGAGTCTTTCTTGGGCATTTGCCTGAGTCTTCCTTTCTGAGTCTCCATTTTCTATCTTGGTGCCGTCAGGTCCCTGGAGGGTACTACCTATCCTCATCTCTTCCTGATGCAGAGGGTCACTTGGGTTTGCCACACCCAGAAACCTCCAGATGACTTACCTCTATAATTGCTCAGTGCCCAACTTGGTACGTGTGTGTTAGAGAATGAGCTGCCTTTTCCCAGGTGTGTGGCAACATCACAGATGCTCTTGCCCTGTGGCTAAGCAGCCAATCACAGACAAAATCAAGTTTGGGCGCCCTGGCACACATGGAGATGCTCTAGTTATTAACGAGAATGAATCCCCTTCTTTCCTTGATAACTAACACTATTCCTTAACCCTGCTCTTATGGACTGCACATTGTGTGTATGGATACACTTGCAGGAAGCATGGAATTATTTATTTTCTCATCAAGTTCTTCTGACATAACTGCATAGAAACCTTATGGAGTTTTGGAGGTCTGTTTATGAGTCACAGAAATTAACTTTCTTTTCATAAGAGTTCTTTATAAAAAGAAAAAATAGAGCCAAATGCCTGTTCTTTGAACTTAAGTTGCCTTTCTGTGACTCGCTGAAACCTGAATCTGGATGTCTGTTAGTCTTAGCCTTGCTTTACCTTTGAATTTCAATTATTCAGCTTCTGCACCCAAGTGAAGGCCCGAAGCAAATGTCCCAAACTGGATCGCACCCATTTCTGAACTCAATCATTTTTTTCCCTTGTTCCCATTGCCTTGGTAGCCCCCAAAGGGAATATGGGGAATCCACTGAACACTATAAAAAGGTGGCCATCCAGGGTTTAATAACCTTTGGAGACCCTAGGTACGGAGGAGATTACGATGTTTCCTGATATTATATGTAAATCAACCAAAAACAATATTAAACTGAAATAAGTGTCAGGAAGCCCAACAAAGTTCTGTTTTTCCCATAATGATTATATAATTCCATTTCTGAAATACGAAATCCCAAATGCTTTCAACTACGTTTTTGGCGTGCCTAGCTTCATAGGAGTCCCAAGCATGGGTTGAATTTGTCTATTGGATAAACCATTGCTGTTGCCAGAGAATATTTTGTGACCATGTTTAGCTCCAAAAGTAACTGGGGGTAAAATATGTTCTTGGGATGTTCATCATCACTTTATAATTTTAGGCTTCCTGGAACAACCTTTAAGAGAACTATTTTCTGTTTAAAAGGACTGAGCTTACAGCTTGGTCTCATTGCCATGAAGAGTAAGAAGATACCTTCTATCAGAGCTAGGACCATAGGCAACTGATCATCATTAAATAGGTTGGGAGAGATCAAACTTTCAGTTGAATTGGAGCTAGGTTTCTGGAGCAGGTGGGTGGACTAGAGAGTAAAGATGCCCAGGGCGTTATGTGCACATAAGGCAGTGGGGCAAAGCCCAGAGCGCCCGGGTCAGGGTCCACACAAGTCTGGTGCTGAGGGTAAGCAGTGAGACAGAGCAGGGGGGCATATGGGAACCCTTCCCGAAACTGAAAAGGAGAACGCAATGGAAAGTAGTTCCACGGGGACCACAAGGTAAGACGAGAGAAGGTCAGGAACCCAGGCAACCATTCAGCTCAGCAAACACAAGACTCAAACTGGGAGACCTAGGATTTCCCTGGCAGTCCAGTGGTTACGACTCCGCGCTTTCACTGCCAAGGGCCTGGATTCAATCCCTGGTTGGGGAACTAAGATCCCGCAAGCCGTGTGGTGTGGCCAAGAAGAAGATGACCTAGAGAATGTAGACCAAATATCAGTTTTGTGCAAAAGTGCTTTACATTCGCTGGTACTGCAAGAACCAGTCCCAGGATGTGGACAGCCCCAAAGAGGTGGGTGTGAGTAGCTAAGTGGTGGAGGCTGACCGATAGTGAAGCTGAGCGGTCTGGGAGAAGAGTGGACACAGACTCTGATTCACTTAGTCTCTTGAGCCCAATGGAAATGTGCATGTTTCATCTGAGATAGAGATGAAAATGAATACAGGAACTCTTGTTTGTCCAGCTCACCATAGACCATGGGATAATGCAGGACCTGAGTGGTAACTGGGTGCCAACCTTGTTCACAAAACACCCACTGGCAACAGTGCTGTCTCATCCAGTACATAGACGCAATGCAGGGTTCGGGCGTATGGCTGAGTCCCACCCAGTCTCAGATCGGGATCTCTATCCCCCATGGTCCTGAGTGGTTCGGATTCCTCTTCGGTGGTCATGGAATTTGGTGTCCTCTGTAGCTCTGCTGACTCACTGTATTTCCTGCCAATGCTTTCTTGTGCAGCTCCTGAGATCAGGTAGGACACCCCCCAGATGATTACTGGTAGCTCTCGGCCAGTTTTTACTCGTCTGACCTCACAAGTCGTGTTTGCGCTTAATGGTAGCTTTAACTTTTAAGTTTTTCAGTGCCCCTCTGTCAAAAGGACTGAGGGCAAGGTCCCCAGAGACTGGAATGGGTGAACTTGAGAAACCCCATTGCTGTATTTGGTGTACTTAAAGTATTTCCTCCAGACTGATGGTTAGCGGGGTTGCCAGACAAGCCATGAGGCTTCTGTTCTCTCCTGCAGATGGAATTCTTGTTTTCCTGATGAATACGCCTCATAATTAGGGTCACTTTCCTCTCCTTTTTCTGTTCAGAAATTCTTAATCCAATTAACCCAGGGACATGCTTCTTAACCCCCCAAATCCTCTTTTCTATTATATTCACTACATATGGGTTAAAGATAATACTTTTTACTATTTTTTATTGTGATAAAAAAACATAGACTGTTGCCACTTTAGCCATTTTAAGTGTACAATTCAGTAGCATTAAATTCACAGTGTTGTACAACTATCACCTCTATCATTTCCAAAATATTTCATCACCCCAAACGGAAACCCTGTACCCATTAAGCAATAATCCCCATCCCCCGCTCCTTCCAGTCCCTAGTAACCTCTAATCTAATCTGTCTCTATGAATTTATCTATTCTAGATATTTCATATGAGTGGAATCATATAAGTTTTTGTGACTGGCTTATATAATTTATCATAATGTTTTCAAAGTTCATCCAAAGTTGCAGCAGATATTAGAACTTCATTTCTTTTTAAGGCTGAACAATGTTCCATTGTATGGATTTTGTTTATTTATTCACCTGTTGATGGACACTTGGGTTGTTTCTACCTTTGGGCTATTGTGAATAATGCTGCTATGAATGTGGGTGTACAAATACCTGTTTGAGTCCCTGTTTTCGATTCTCTGGGGGTATACACCTGGCAGTAGAATTGTTGGATCATATGGTAATACTATGTTTAACATTACAGGAACCACCAAACTATTTTCCACAGATGCTGCATAATTTTACATTCCCACCAGCAATGTGTGAGGGTTCCAATTTCTCTACATCTGTGCCAACACTTATTATTTTCCATTTTAAAAACTGTAGCCATCCTACTGGGTATGATGTGGTATCTTCTGTGGTTTTGAATTGCATTTCTCTGATGACGTTTTTTAATAAATTTATTTACTTATTTATTTACTTATTGGCTGCATTGGGTCTTCACCGCTGCGTGCGGGCCCCCTCCAGCTGCGGCGAGCAGGGGCCACTCCTCGCCATGGTGTGCGGACTTCCCACTGCGGTGGCCTCTCCCGTTGTAGAGCACTGGTTCAAGGCGTGTGGGCTTTAGCAGTTGGGGCTCGTGGGCTCTAGAGTGCAGGCTCAGTAGTTGTGGTGCACGGGCTTAGTTGCACCGCCGCACGTGGGATCTTCCCGGACTAGGGCTCGAACCTGTGTCCCCTGTACTGGCAGGCGGATTCTTAACCACTGCACCACCAGGGAAGTCCCCTCCCTGATGACTGTTGATGAGCATCTTTTCATGCACTCATAAGCCATTTGTATATCTTCTTTGGAGAAATATGTATTTCAGTCCCTTGCCCATTTTAATTGGGATGTTTGTCTTTTTGTTGTTGAGTTATAGGAGTTTCTTTTTTTTTTTTTTTTTAGGAGTTTCTTATATTCTTCTGGATATCAAATTCTTACCAAATATATGATTTACAAATATTTTCTCCCATCTGTGGGTTATTTTTTCACTCTCTTGATAGTGTCTGTTGACGCAAAAAAATTTTAAATTTTGATGCAGTTAAATTTATCTATATTCTCTCTTGTTGCCTGTGATTTTGGTGACATTTTTAAGAATCCATTTCCAGATCCAAGGTTATGCAGATTTTCTCTATGTTTTCTTCTAAGAGTTTTGTAGTTTCGCCCTTAAATTGTCGTATTTGATCTATTTAATTTTTTGTATATGATGTAAGGTAAGGGTCCAACTTCATTCTTTTGCATGTAGATACCCAGCTTTCTCAGCACCATTTGTTGAATACAGTATTCTTTCTCCATTGAATGGTCTTGGCACCTTCATCAAAAACCCATTGACTATAGATGTGAAGGTTTATTTCTGGGCAAAGATGATGCTGCTATAGGACAATCAGTAGAGAGAGAGCTAAACTCAAAGTATAGTTCGGTAGTTTTTTTTCTATTAACAAGGACTTACTTCTTTGGATTGCTTATCCTTTCCTTTATTCACCTCTAAAGAGAAATGCTTTAGCTCATACTCTTAACCTAGTTAACTTTTGGATTAAAATTCTCTACCTGCTTCGTAGTTTCTTCCTTCAGCTTCATTTGGTTTGGAAGCCCTCTGAATCCTGCCTGTCTCTTTCTGCATTGTTGATTTTATTCTCTCTTATGAGATCCATTGGGACAACTACTCCCGACTAATCGGAGGACTTATTTTGCCCCCCACAATTTACCATCTCTCCCCCACTTCTTAGAATCATCAAGTCTTAATGTACCAGAGTTGGAAAATACCTTAGTGGCACCTATCCAGAGTTTTCCAAACTGTTCCACAATGACATCGCGATGCCTCGGGGGCTACAATGGGAGGGGCATAGCAGGAAGGTAGTTGGGCTCCCACCCTGGAGCAACCAAAGCTGCCCGACTTTTATCCATTTTATATTGGGGCTCAGTGTATCGTCTTGCTTGGAGAAAGGATTGATTGCTAGTATCATTTAGGTACAAGCAAGAGAGACTGGATAACAAAAGGAATGGGGGATACAGTTTTTTAGAAGGAAATGGGAGTAGTTGAAGTAAAAGAATAGGAACAGGGCAGCTCTGGTGCCCTCAGTTGTGGGAACTCAGGAACAGTTTCATCAGGCTGCTTCCACTGGGATGAATCAGCTTCCACTGGTCTTCTCCCTTTGGTTACTTGACTTTGCTCGACATCTATAGTCTCTGGAGAGACTGGCTTAGCTTGGTTCATCTGTTTGCTCCTTAGCCAGAGGAAGGCAAGAAATCTTCACTGACAGTCCCAAGACAGAATGAAGTGGGGGAGAAAGAGCTCTCCCAAAGAAAATCCAGATTTTCTTACCTGAGAAAGGGGTTCCTAGGAATGATGTTCACTACAATCAGGAAAAACTTTTTCAAAACTCACAATCTAGACTAGGCCTCATTGAACTACAGCCTGAGGGTCAAATCCTATAAGTAGCCCGCTTTTGTAAGGCCTTTTAATTTTTAAAGGATTTTTAAAAAAACCCAAAGAATGGGATAAACTATATGTAAACTATATGTCTGAGAAGGGATTTGTATCCAGGATATATAAAGAATACTTACAGTTCAACAATAAAGACAAATAACCCAATTTAAAATGGGCAGAGGATGTGAATAGACATTTCTCCAAAGAAGGTATGCAGGTGGCCAATAAGCACATGAAAAGATGCTCTAGGGACTTCCCTGGTGCTACAGTGGTTAAGAATCCACCTGTCAATGCAGGGGACATGGGTCATGGGTTCAAGCCCTGGTCTGGAAAGATCCCACATGCCGTGGAGCAACTAAGCCCGTATGCCACAACTACTGAGCCTGCACTCTAGAGCCCACAGGCCACAACTACTGAGCCCATGTGCCACAACTACTGAAGCCTGCGTGCCTAGAGCCCGTGCTCCGCAGCAAGACAAGCCACTGCAATGAGAAGCTCGTGCACCGCAACGAAGAGTAACCCCTTCTCGCCGCAGCTAGAGAAAGCCCATGCACAGTAACGAAGACCCAATGCAGCCAAAAATAAATAAAAAACAAACAAGTAAATAAAAGATGCTCTACATCATGGGTCATTAGAGAAATATACATCAAAACCACAGTGAGGGCTTCCCTGGTGGCGCAGTGGTTGAGAGTCCGCCTGCTGATGCAGGGGACACGGGTTCGTGCCCCGGTCCGGGAGGATCCCACATGCCACAGAGTGGCTAGGCCCGTGAGCCATGGCCGCTGAGCCTGCGTGTCCGGAGCCTGTGCTCTGCAATGGGAGAGGCCACAGCAGTGAGAGGCCCACGTACCAGAAAACAAAACAAAACAAAAAAAACCCACAGTGAGATCCTACTTCACACTCCACTAGGATGACTATAATCAAAAAGACAATAACAAGTGCTGGTGAGAACCATGGAGAAATTAGAACTCTCATACATTGCTAATGGGATGGGGAAATGGTGCCATCAATTGGTAAAACAGTTTGGAAGTTCCTCAAAAGATTAAACATAAGGTTACCATATGGCCTAGCAATTCCACTCCTAGGTATATACCCCAAAGAATTGAATACACAGGTCTATACAAAACTTGTACAGGAATGTTCATAGCAGCATTATTCATAATAACACACAGGTGGGAACAACGCAACCGTCAATTGATGATAGAACTACAAAGCATGGAATATCCATACAATAGAGTATTATTTGGTCAAAAAAAGGAATGAAGTAGTGATACATGCTCCTCATGCATGAACCTGGAAACACTATGCTAAGTGAAAGAAGCTATTTGCAGAACACATATTTTATGATTCCATCTGTATGAAATGAACAGAATAGGCCAACATATCGAGATTGAAAGTAGATTAATGGTTGCCTAGAGCTGGGGATGATGGGGAAAAGGGAATGACGGCTAATGGGTTCAGGTTTGTTTTATTTTGTGGTGATAAACATTTTTAAAAAATTGATTATAGTGATGGTTGTACAACACTGCACAGAAAAACCACAAAATGATATACTTTTAGTGAATGAGATGCAAATTATATCTCAATAAAGCTGTTTAAAAAATGAAAAGAAGGGACCATATGTGGTCTACAGTTCCTGTTACCTACGAGCTGGTCCTTCCCAGAAAGTGTTTGCTAACTCCAGCTTTGCTCTGGCGCTCTCAGCTTACCTCTAAGGACGCTGGGACCCACCCAACTCCCACTCTGCCTCATGAGTCAGCTGCTTACGCTTTAACCCATCCCTTGTTAACGCACAGCAGCACCCCAACGTGAGCAATCTGCTCCCTAGAGGATTTTGAGATGAAACCCCAAAGCCCTATTGCTCAAGCTTTCCCAGTCTGAAATAATAAGCTCTTGGGGAGACTCGAGGGAAGTGAGAAACATTCTCTTCCCATCAGATGTTTCCAGGTCCACCTGCTAGCCCCGTGCTCCTTGGGATTTCAGACCCAATTTCCTTTCTGCGCTAAAGCCTATACTTCTGACACCCTGCAACATTTACAAATTGCTTCAGGAGAAGAAATCCTTAGAAAGGGCGCTAAGTTAAGACTTTGTATCCCTTATCATAAAACATTTAAAGTAAAATTTAAGCATGGATTTGGAACAGAGATGGAAGGGCGTTTCATCTTGCTCCTTCAGGATTAAAGGTATATATGAGCCTCTTGCCATGAAAATAGCCCTGCGGTAATGCTTTGCTTTGCTCTCGGGAATGTTGGTGAGAGGACTTTGTGCCTGCCCCTCCATTTCCAGTCTTTTGGGGGTTGTGCTCCCTCAAATGAAACTGTGATCTCTTTCTGGGGGCGGGAGTATATACAACATGTAATAACGTGTCGGCGACGTTACTGTCTTAACCAGGAGTGCATCCTTCCTTCGCGGCACCCTTTCTCCACGGAGAGCCGGGGCCTCGGAAGCAGAGCCGTGCCTGGGGGGACCAGCGTCTATGCAGTCTCTCCAGCTTTGCTTCTCGCAGACCTCCTGGCCTCTACTCTGGCTTGTGGTGGCCATCCAGATCTGTCCTCATTCCCGAGCCCACTTCTTTGTTCCCCTCTTTATAGCAGCCCCTGTGTACCCGACCTCGTCTTGGACCCCAGGACTGGATTCTGGGTCTGCACCTGGGTCCCTGATTCCTGGCGGGGAGCTCCCACGGCTGTCCTCACCTCTTACTCCTGCTGGCACTAGGTTTCTGGTAATGAAGCAAGATAGTGTGGCCCAAGCTCTCCAAAATAGGAAATTTGCTCTTGACGCTTTTTCTAACGTTGGGGTTGATTCAATCTAGTGGGTCACTGACCATGCTAGTCCCTCCCCTTCTTTCCCCTCCTCTCTTTTCCCCGTGAATTTTCTGTGGGAAAGTCAATCACCCCCTAGTTGGAGTAGTTTTGGTAGGTTTGGTTTTTTGTTTTGTTGTTTTCGAGGCAAGGGAGATCATTGACTCAAATCCATTCCGACACAGCAATGGAGGCCGAGAGAATGTAGGTCCAGGTAGGGCTGAGAAAAACTGTAATCCTGGGGCACCGCCTGGCACTTGTGGAACCTTGACGATCAGGGCAAACTGTTGGAAGCACCCCCGAACCGCGGTAGAAAGCCCCAGACTTGAAATGTTCATTTCACAACGTTCAGTCAAGTTTCCCAGCCTATTTCTGAGGCCGGGAAAAACGGAGACAGTTGAGCTATTTGTTTGGAGATTCTTCAGTGAAGTTGATGAGCCACTCTCTTTCCAGGAGTGCTTGAAAATGCCAAGAAACTTCATGGCTCATTTCACTGCTCTTGATTCCCTCCCCGGTCACTGTTGGCCTTCATCCCAGGCCTCCTCTGGTAGCCAACTCCCTCATTCCAGCAATCATTTCTTTGCAGGAGTTTGCTTCTAACCTTTCAGCGTGTGTCCCAAATATTTAGTGATGGACTCAATCCAGTAGAATGATTTCTTTCCTTTAACTCATTGAAATGACTTAGGAAAAAATGAAAGCTGTAAGCTGAATAAACATTGCTGTTGTCTCGGCCCTGTCCCTGCTGGCTGGAGCCCCCCCGATCGAGCAGTTCCTGGGGCCCCTTCCGTTCTGCCTCTCACCTTCCTTGCTGACCCAAGGGCATCTGGGACTGAAGGGTCCAGTCCCATGTGCAGGGCTCCTTTGTAACATGCCAGCCAACGCTGCTCCTGGAGCAGTCAAGCCTGGAGGGTTCTGTGTGCTTCTCTTTGTTTCCTTCAGGTTTATTATAGTGCATGACACCTGCCATTGTATCTGACCCTGTAGCCTGGCTTAGCTGAGGAGGGAAGGAGTTGTCTTCCCTCTGGAGGGGAGCAGGGCTGAGGGCTGGCTCAGGGCAGAGCTACATCAGCCTCCCTGGCTCTGTTTACTACTTGCTATTTTGAGACTTTCTTCGCGTGGAAGTGTCGCATGCCTCCAATGCCAGAAAGAAGTGTGAGATGAGAACCACGTGAGGGAAACATTTTGGATGTGTTGACACGTTCTTCCAAGACTCTCTTTGGTGGTGTTTGCCCAGGCAAACTGAGGAGAAGTGGAGGTCTGTGGAGATTAGATTACCCGACTCCTTCAAGGCCGGGGGGGAAAAAAGGAAAAAAGATGGGATAAAGAGAGAAAAAACCCACTTGGTCCCATTTTTCTTCACAGTCCATGGGAACATGTGTATGTCACCTAAGTTGGGTCTCTGCTTTCATTCTCCTCAACAATCAACCTGCGTGTGTGGAAACAGCCCCAGTGAAGCCCTTTCTACTTAGTGGTTATTACGGTCGAGGCTCTGGGAAAGCTATGAGAAGAGGCCCTCTTTGCCTCTACGATCATACTATGGTTTCGAAGAGAGAGCCATTTTCTTCCCAGAGCCCTGACTGCTTGTAAAAGGGGAAACACACAGCCAGGATTTGCAGGCAAAGAATCTCTTCCAACACTGGAGGCAGGAGAGGGAGCCACGGGCAAGAAGCAAATCACCTAGTGCCCATATGAGAGCATATTAAGCACAGGAAGGAGCCATTTAGCCCAGTTTTCCCATCTTTGGAGGATTTACTTTAATCACGTCTTTCAGCCCTCTCATCATCCCCAACACTTCTTGACCTCTCCTTGAACAGATCTAGATGTCTCTCTCCGGAGCCTGAGCCATTCTTACGCGGGCTCCACTGCCCTGCCTCTGATAAGCTATTCCATATGCCTGGGCCCTTTGTTCTCGCAGTGCTAGGTTTTACAACTTCCCAGTGACTTGGAGTTTTCTTATTTTGGCAATGGGCTCTTCGGGGATTTGCACCTCCCACCAACGTACAAATGATTTCCCCCGTTGCATCATGTCCGTTCCTAATTTTGCAAACATCGTATAAGGAGCTGCCAGAGGGATACAGGAAGGAACCTACACAGAGTCTCGATTCCCCAGGCAAACCTCTCAGACCTCTCTCTTGTACAAACTACTCAGAAAGAAGAAACAAAAAACCAAACCAAACCAAGACTTTTGTCCTGATAAGTCAAAGAGACACAGAAATGTCCTGCCAGAGCTAAGAATGTTTAGGACCCACCTGTAGTCTGTTCACCCGGTAGATAGGCCAGGCCTGCCTTTCAGAACTAAAGATAGCGGGAACGCACTGTGGTTCAGAAAATGAGCTGCGGAAGCTTCAAGGGGTCAAAGTTAGAAGGGAGTTTAGGTGGCTGCCCTCACCTCCCCCATCAGTACAGGGAGCTGCGGGGTTAGTCTCTCCAGCACTATTCGTTTGATGTTAGTGCCTTAAATAACTTCAGTCTTGCTTTTTGAAGCAACCAGTGCTAAAAATATAGAGACTGATAGTTGCATTCACATCTATGCCTGCCTAACATACCTCGGAAACAGTATGGAATAAAGCAGCAGTTTTACTGCTCTATATTAGAATCACCTGGGGAGCCTTTAAACCCACCTCCAGGAACTGCTTTAATTGGCCTGGGGTGGGGTCTGGGTGTGGCGAGGCTTGAGAGCTCCCCAGCTGATTCTAATGTGCATCGGAGGTTAAGAGCCGCGGGCATAATAAAAGGACATGGCCTTTGGGATTAGTCAGAACGAGATTCAGATCTTGCCTCTTCCCCTTAATAACAGTGGAATCTCTTGAGCTTCAGTTTCCTTGTCTATAAACTCAGGATAACAATCCTACATCGATCAGAGGGAATGAGCTAAAGTATAGAAAGCCCTTAACAATGCCTGGTGCATAATACTGACTGCATAAAAGCTACTCTCCCCAACACACATGCTATCTTTAAGCCATTAAGCTCCAGCAGTTTGTAGAAATGATCTCTGTTTAAGTGTGGTATAGTTCAAAATATGTTAGGTAGAAAAAAAGAACATTAAGGTTGTGGAAGAACAGTTCGCTCAAGGTTCAGTATTTAGACTTAGGTTTTCTGGCGTAGAAGAATTTGATGGCATCTTCCTCCAGTGATCAGAACTTGAAAAGTGGGACCCACGCAAAGTGCTATACAGAGTTTACAAATATCTGGTCGAGGGACTTCCCTGGTGGTGAAATGTTTAAGAATCCACCTGCCAGTGCAGGGGACACGGGTTTGAGCCCTGGTCCGGGAAGATCCTACATGCTGCGGAGCAGCTAAGCCGGTGTGCCACAACTACTGAAGCCTGCGCACCTAGAGCCTGTGAGCCACAACAAAGAAAAGCCACTGCAATGAGAGAAGCCCGCGCACCGCAATGAAGAGTAGCCCCGCGATGCAGCTAGAGAAACCCCGCGTGCAGCAACGAAGACCCAACACAGCCAAAAATAAATAAATAATTAACAAAAAAACAAATATATGGTCGTACACATTCCAGATAAGGGGGACACGGTTTGATGAGATCATATAAAAAAGATCTTGGGGGTTTGAGCTAACTACAAATTAAAGAAGGGCAAACAGTGCCACGTGACTGCTAAACGACGCAACATGATCTTGATCTCATAACATCCGGAGGAAGGAGCAAAGTAACCCATTATGCCCCTGCCCTGGCCCAGTGCCCTTCAGAGGATGCACCCACTTTTGGGCATCACTGTCAGAGGGATTTTGGTGAATCCACAGGAGGGTGATGAAGATGGTGAGTGGAAGGGGTATCACATGGAGGATGGTTGAAGGAACCAGGGATTTGGAGAGGCTCCACTGACTGTCATCAAATCCTTATCAAGTGGGAGGATTTGGCTGCTTCATGTGGTACCGAGACTAAAACCACTGGGTGGTAATTCTGAGCACTTTCAGCTTATCATTGGGTGCTGGGTCCAGGGAGATCACACTGGCAGTTCTAAGAGACTGATTCTAGAAGGTTCCTATATATATTTTTTTAACCTTCTAATTTCTTGTTTCGTTTGTTTTTTTGGCTGTGCCACACGGCTTGTGGGATCTTAGTTCCCCAACCAGGGACTGAACCCCGGCCCTCGGCAGTGAAAGTGCGGAATCCCAAACCACTGGACCGCCAGGGAATTCCCATGTTCTAATTTCTTTTCTTTTTTAGTGATAAGAATAAGTAATTCTTAAATTTTTAAAATTTTATTGAAGTATAGTTGATTTACAATGTTGTGTTTAATTTCTGCTCTACAGCAAAGTGATTCAGTTATATATTCTTTTTCCTATTCTTTTCCATTATGGTTTATCACAGGACATTGAGTATAGTGCCCTGTGCTGTACGTAGGACCTTGTTGTTTATCCATCCAATATATAATAGTTTCCAGCTGCTAATCCCAAACTCCCACTCCATCCCTCCCCCACCCCCATTCCCCCTTGCCAACCACAAGTCTGTGCTCTATGTCTGTGAGTCTGTTTCTGTCTTGTAGGTGGGTTCATCTGTGTCATATTTTAGATTCCACATATAAATTATATCATATGGTATTTGTCTTTCTCTTTCTGACTTGCTTAGTATGATAACTTCTAGGTCCATCCATGTTGCTGCAGATGGCATTTTTTCATTCTTTGTTATGGCTGAGTAATATTCCATTGTATATATATTAGAAGTTTCCTATATTTAAAAAATCCCTCTTTCATATGAATCACCCACGACCTAGTGGAGGCTCTGTCACTGACCAGCTGTATCATCCTGGACAAGTCACTTCATCTCTCTGGACTTTAGCAAAATGATGTTGGGCTGGTATCAAGTGACTCTGGCAGCAATATTTATTGAGCATCTACTATGTGTTAGTCACTATATTCAGCTATTTCTGCCACCTAAGACATTTCAGTACTGATTCACAACATTTCCTCTTTATCACATTCACCACAGCCTCCCCAGATCATCCTGCTCTAAGCCCAGGTGCCGGGATTGAACTGAAGGAACACCCATAGAGTTTTTAGACCGGAACACTAGAAGACTGAGGAAACTTGCCTGTATGGTTTGATGAGGCTGAGTGGGAATTAAATCCAGATTTATCCCCGAAGAAGATAAATGCTCCGTAGAAGAGGGTTTTTAAGAAACTTCACTATAAGCTGCTTTTCTATATAAGATTTGTGGATCAAAAGCATTTTCTACACATGTCTATGGGTATATGTGTAGGCATATGGCAGACTTCGGGCACCTCTGGTTCCATGCCTAATTACATCCAGCCCTGGCAAAGTTCAGACAAAAGTTTGTGAACCTGTGGGAGGGGGACAGGTTAGATTGGGTTTGCTAGTGCATTGCCAAGTACTGTGGGGCAACCATGAAGTATTGTACTTTCTGGAGCAATCAGCTTTGAGGGACCCTAACAGAAAGATAAACCTGGAGTTGGCCTGGATCTCTCTCAGTCTGGAGTTGGCAGAGTGGATTGGGCAAGCCTGGCCCGGGGTGAGCCAAGGGTCAATTTGCACTGGGGGAGACTTACCCCATCTTGCGTCTGATTTCCCAGGAACCTCTGGCGTTTTCTGATTTGTGCCTCTGTGCTTGGAACTGGTAGTGGACATGTAGATGTGCTCTCAGGAGGAACAGACATCCAGCCTGCGGTCTGGTTCCTCCTTGTAGCCAAGGGAATCCATCCACGGGCGACTTCAGGGGGCTGTATCCACTTGCCTCAGTCAGCCCAGTGATTCCAGCAAGCCCCTTCTAGGCACCCATGACTCTTCAGTACCTTGTGGACCTGAGACTTCCGGTTCTCATGATGCTGTGTCTCTCAGTTGCCTGGACTTGGTCTGGGTGGGATCTGAGGTTTTCTGTTTTCCTCCCTAGATTCAGATCATGTAACCTCTTGCCTGAATAAACAATGTCTGGGCTCTCCCAGAAAGCCTGGTATGTAGGCTGCCATGCTCCTGATCTGGGGGTCTAGTGGCCGGAGTTCTAGCCTCAGCTCAAGAATCAACCAGCAGCAAAACTTTGGCCAAATCACTTCCCCTCCCTGGGCGTCAGTTTTCCCCTCAGTAAAATTAAGGAGCTGGCCTGGCTGGTACTCTGGTTTTCTCTGTTTCGTTTTCTCTCACTCTTTGTATCGTTCTATCCCTTTTCTGTACTACACCCACTCACCTTTCTATCTGCCATTTTTTTTCTTTTTCTCAGCACCCCTCCCCCGCTGCTGCCAACACCTGACTCTCTTCCTTTGATCTTTTTTTAATCGCCTTCTATCTTGCATATCCCTCCCAACTGTCTTCTTCCTGTACCCCTATTCCCGTTCTCTTACGTGCTCTCCCTCTTTTTCTTAAATAGCCACCGGAAGGAAGGAAGCATATTTGGGAAATAGAATGCATTGTTGAATCAAGTGTTATGGCCACTCTCTCAATTACCTGGTGTGGGTTGCTTGAAGGTAAACGCGGAGCCCCAGCACCTTAGCCTTCCGTAAGAAGCAGTCACTGCAAACAGGAGTCGCCTTTGATGATTATGTGTGACCTACAATCGACACTGGTTTTGTGGGTCAGTAGCCATTGTGGAAGAGAGGTTTCCTGCCCTTAGCTGTGGCAGCTGACCCACTTGGTTAGCTCAAGCTGTCAGCAGGGCATTGCTACAGAGAGTTGGCCTGGGTGGGGGCCTCTCATGTGAAGCCTGGGACTTGGTGAGCCTGTGAGAAGAGGAGGAGTACCTTGCTTGCTATATAAAGAATTGATCTTAAAAACAACTCAGCCTTGGGCTTCCCTGGTGGCGCAGTGGTTGAGAGTCCGCCTGCCGATGCAGGGGAAGCGGGTTCGTGCCCCGGTCCGGGAAGATCCCACATGCTGTGGAGCGGCTGGGCCCGTGAGCCATGGCTGCTGGGCCTGCGAATCTGGAGCCTGTGCTCCGCAACGGGAGAGGCCGCGACAGTGAGAGGCCCCTGCACACTCTTTAGCGTTTAGAATGGCATCGTGCTCCATGAAGCTCACCAGCTCTTTCCACTCCGGTGTCTGCTAAAGTGACATTTACAAATGTCACTTTAGCATCCGCGAAAAATGTATTAGCTCCTCAATCAGATGACCTGAGAATACAGTCAGCAGAGGAGACTGTCAAAGGAAGCAGAAATAACTCAAGTTTTCCGTTATGATAGGAGCTTGTGATACACAGGTGTGTACTCATCAAAATAAAACCCATCAAATGGTACGTTTAAAATTTGTGCATTTCCTCTGTAAATTTTACCTCAAAGAATAATAAACATGTTTCACACCTTAGTTAATGATATGAATGCTAGGAGTTTAGGAGTAAAGTATACTCATGTCTGCAGATTATTTTGAAATGAATCCAAAAGATAAGATGGATTGAGGGGTGGGTAAATGGATAAAATGTGATAGAAAGCAAATATAGCAAAGCGCTAACTGAAAACAAAGCTGTCACCTGGGTGGGTTTAAGGCTTACATCCGAGGCACTGCCTTTTCTTCTCCTCGTTTACATTCCACTCAGGCACTGAGTGATGAGTTCCCCAGACCAAGTGAGAAGACATTTGGTCCTCATCAGCCCTCACCCAGCTGGCAGAGCACCTGTTTGCTACCCGGAGTCAGTGTTTGTCAAAGCTAGAGGTCCAGTGCATCAGATACAAGTTGAGAGACGCTTGGGCAAGGTCAGGTGCATTTTCGCCTTAGTCTTCAGACCCAGCCACAGAAGCACTGGAGGCCTGGCTCCCCTGGGCTCACTCCCTGCCACCTGGCTGCCTTCAGCACAGTAATGGCTACAAGTAAAATACACACGCTATTTACCAAATCCTATTTTGTTATCCTTTTCCGGAAACATGCTCCAATCTAGCCTTGATCTGATCATGACAGAACTGATTCTAACACGAGGCTGGTGACAAAGCGACAGTGTTAACCTTAATAGTTTGCAAGTTTTTGAGGGGAACTTCAACGTCTTTTTCTTTTTTTTTTTTTTTTTTTGCGGTACGCGGGCCTCTGACTGTTGTGGCCTCTCCCGTTGCGGAGCACAGGCTCCGGACGCGCAGGCTCAGCGGCCATGGCTCACGGGCCCAGCCGCTCCGCGGCATTTGGGCTCTTCGCAGACCGGGGAGCGAACCCATGTCCCCTGCATCGACAGGCGGACTCTCAACCACTGCGCCACCAGGGAAGCCCTCAATGTCTGTTTCTTGATGCCGTCTTCTCTCTGCTGCCCTCTCTCTCAAACCTGTTCTGTGTCCCAACCCAAAGGCTCTGAGATCCTCAATAGCATCACTGAAAACAACCACTAACGTCATTATCTCGTTAGTCCTTTGTTAGTCCTCTCTCATGGCTGTGGTCACTTGACACCTGCCCCTCATTTCAGTGACTATTATATCAAGCACCTACTCTATGCCAGCCAGTAGATAAGGTGTGGCAGAGATGGAGCAGTGCTGATATGAGTAAGCATCAATATCTGCTCTTGAGTTGCACTCGACCTTGCAGTTGAGCTACACAAAGAGGGGGTGAGAGGGACTTCCCTGGTGGTCCAGTGGTTAGGACTCGGCCCTTTCACTGCCAGGGCCCGGGTTCGATCCCTGGTCAGGGAACTAAGATCCTGTAAGTCGTGCAGTGTGGCATGCCACCCCTCCCCCCCAAAAAAAAAGTGGGTGAGAGGTTATACTGCAACAGCTCTTGGGAAAGGGGCCATCTATGCAGTCAGCCTCCTTCCCGGCTTTACCTCCCACCCGCTCCCATGACTTCCACCTCCGTTAAGTGCTGGCATCTTCTGGACCCCCATCACCACCTCACAACTCTTCTCTGAGCTCCAGACCCTTAGTGTTTCCAGCTGCCCACTCGATATCTCCTCCTGGATGGCCCTCAGGTCCCTCAAACTCAACATGTCCTACATCAAACTCAGAATTTCTCTCACTCCTTCTGCATCTTCAGTCTTCTATCACAGTCTCTTTTGAGACACAGCTCACGTTTCCTCCCGTGTTGACCTCTCCGGGCGGGTTTGCTGACTGCCTCCTAGGTGTTTCCATTGCCCTTGGTACAAACCCCTACCCACAGCATTTACGGTGCTGTCTTGTAATGTTTTTCTTAACCTGGCCTCCCCAGCCATACTCCGAGCTCCTTTAGGGCAGGACTTGTAGACTTTCTCATTTTTGCATCCTTGTGCCTAACACTGCATGACATGTAATGGGCGCTGAGTGTGTGTCAGCTGAACGAAATGGAATTGAGTGACTAACCCTCCTGGAAAATTCAGTAAAGCCTCACAGAGGAGATCATATTTATACTGGATCTTGGAGAATCCAAGTTTGTCAGTAGTTGTGGGAGTGGGGCAGGAAGGGAAGCTGGAGGGCTGGCTCGGCCCTAGACAGAACAGAACATGAACAAAGGGTCAGAGCCTCATAGGGTGTGTTCTTGGCGTGGCAGGTAGTTTGGCGCTGCTGTAGGGACAGTAAATGAGGCTGGAAGACTCAGGATGGGCCAAATCACTCCGCATCTTCAGTGCTTGCCTATGAGTTTAGATTTTAACCTGTATGTGTAGTCGAAGGCGAACCATTGAAGAGTTTTTCAAATGGGTGCAACGTAATCGGAGCAGTGCTTCTGGAAGTTTACACTGTCGCCAGTATAGAGAATAGATTTTAAGACTAGGGGAGACTGTAGGCAGGGGGACCAATTAGGAGACTCGCCATAGTCTAGGTGAGAGACAGTGAGGGCAGAAACCAGGGAAGGGGTCTCCAGCATGGAGAGAAGTGAAATCGAACCCAGATTTCATACCTGATCTAGGGGGTAGATTTCAGGCAAGTCAAGTACTCAGTTGAAGGGGAAATATTTTCTGAACATGCTCTATTTGAGTATTTTACTACCTAGAGTGCTAGGCCAGAAAATAATTCAGTGTTTTAAGACTTCGTTGGGCTTGTGGTCTATTTGGGAACATCTACAAAGCAGAATCTGTAGGCTATCGTGACTGATTAGAAATTTGGCATGAGGAGGCGGAGAAGACTCCAGGGTCTTGGGCCTGCGTGACTGAGTGGAGGGACTGGAGGTCTGGAGTCGGGGGAGTGCTGTCCGGGCACCCTGAGTGTGTGAGGTGCTGTGAGACACCCAAGGAGAGCCATCTGGGAGGCAGCTGGAAGTATGGTCCTGGAGCCGAGGAAAGAGATCTCGGCTGTAGACGAAGGTCTGGGAGTTGCCAACTTGGAGACAGAGACGAAGCCATGGGGCAGATGAGATCGCCCAAACACAGTGTGTGGAGTGGGGGAAAAAAGAGCGCTTGGGATGGAACCCTAGGGAAGATCAGATTTAGGGCTGGACAGACAGAACAGAAGGAGCCCATGAGGGAGACTAAGAAGTAGGGAAGGTAAGAAGCAAGAGAGTGGTAGGAGAAAAAACAGAAAACAAGGGAAGAGGAGATTCGTGGAGAAACAAGAAGATCCACAAATGGCCAAGAAGCACATGAAAAGATGCTTAACATCATTAATTATCAGGAAAATGCAAGTCAAAAATCACAGTGAGGTACCACTTCATACCCACTAGGATGGCTATAATTTTTAAAAAGGAAAATAACAAGTGTTGGTGAAGATGGGGAGACATTGGAACCCTCATACATTGCTTGGGATGTAAAATGGTGCAGCCATTATGGAAAACAGTTTGGTGGCTCCTCGGTAAGTTAAACATAGAATTACCACGTGACCTAGCAATTCCTCCTCTAGGTATACACCCAAGAAAATTGAAAACAGGCATTCAAACAAAAACTCATACATGAATGTTCATAGCAGGAAGGTTCACAATTGCCAAAAGGTAGAAATAAGCGAAATGCCCATCAACTGATGAATAGATAAAGCAACACTGACATCCATACCTTGGAATATTATTCAGCCATTAAAAGGGATGAAATACTGATACATGCTACCACGTGGATAAACTTTGAAAACATTATGGCTATGTTAAGGAAGCCAGACTTAAAAGTCCACATGTAGGGCTTCCCTGGTGGCGCAGTGGTTGAGAGTCCGCCTGCCGATGCAGGGGACACGGGTTCGTGCCCTGGTCTGGGAAGATCCCACATGCCGCGGAGCGGCTGGGCCCGTGAGCCATGGCCGCTGAGCCTGCGCGTCCGGAGCCTGTGCTCCTCAACGGGAGAGGCCACAGCAGTGGGAGGCCTGCGTACTGCAAAAAAAAAAAAAGTCCACATGTAATAACTCCATTTACCTGAAATACCCAGAATAGGCAAATCTGTAGACAGAAAGCAGGTCACTGTTTGCCAAGTGACGGAAGCAGGGGCCAATGAAGAGGGACTACTAACAGGCACATACTTTCTTTCTGGATTGATGACAATGTTCTGGAATTAGATAATGATGACTATTGCACAACTTGGGTAATACGCTAAAACCCACTGAACTGTATACTTTAAAAGGTTTCATTGTATACCATACGAGTTACACCTTAGTAAAGCTGTTACTAGAAAAAGAATAATGCCTTGGTTGACTTATGTGAGTAAGTGGATGGGATACCATTTAGTGGGGCAGAACAGATGGTGGGGAAAGTGGAAATAAATCCATCTGCTCAAAAGGTCAAGTTTGAGGTGCCTGTTGGACCTAAGTGAAGACATCAGTAAGGAGAGGAAAAAAGAAATAAGTGTAAGTTCTTTTGTCTGAGGTGCTAGGGAGAACCTGGCAGTGGCCCTGGCTGGTGAGCGTAGGAGTGGGAGAAGAGCTGATTAGGCTGGTGTTACTTTGGAACAGTTGGAATCAGAAACGGTGAGGAGGGATGTGAGGTTATGTAGCAGGTGCTGTACAGTCATGAAGTAGGGGCCTTGGGATGGGTACTGCACTGGGGCCTCTTGGACCAGAGTCCCTTGTCCCATGGGTCCACATACAGATTTGGTTTTCTGGTCATTCCGCAGGCATTAAAAATAGTCTCTGGCTCTTTGTAGAGCACAGGGTAGGTCAGATAAAGAAGGCTGCATCTAGGATTTGTTGGTTTTCTCATTACATTTCAACCAGGAAGCCATGGTGTTACTCAGTAATCGACGTAGAGTCTTCTTTAACACCAGAACTGTTAGTCTTCCTGAGTGACCATCTTTCAGCTGGTATCTGTAGACAGTATGTCCTCATCAGAGCAGCCATCTCTCCTCCTTCTACATAATCTGGAGTAGAGTCTATGACTGTGGTGGCCAGATGTACAGCACTAAGAGGTAGTCAAGGCGTTGAAGAGTGTCCCCCGGTAACTTTTTCTGGGAGGACAGCAGTGCTGGCCCAACTGAGCAGGGCCTCTGACCTCTGGAAGATCACCTCTCTGTGAGATGGATGTGTCGTTCCTTCTCTAGAAGGCTAGTCAAATAGAAAACACCAAGCGAATCAGTTGGCGTTAGAACCTGGTTTGGATGGGACCAATGAGGTATCAGGTGTAACAGGGAACAGGGCTCACTCAAGGGACTTCAGGGGCTGGTACCAAAACAGCAACATCTGCCTTGAACTCTACAGGGTGGGTGTGAGGTCTGAGTCAGGATAAGAGACAGGAGCTCAGGAAGGTGGGGACCGTTTGGGAATTTGGGCAGGGACAGGAAGTGGTGGAGATCTAGGTGTGAACTGAGTGCAGTCCGCAGGTTGAAAAGTTCAGGGTCAGGTGAGGCCGGGAGCCCCTGAGGCGGGGGACTGAGCACAGGGACGTGTTAAGCCTGTGTGCCTCTGGACAGCCCAGTCGTGATGGCCCAACTGAGCGGTTAGCGATAGAGTCTAAGGCCTGAGGAAGACACCAGAACTGGAGGTAGAGACCTGGCAGCCCTGGCATAGAGATGGTAACAGAAGGCGCGGGCCAGGATGAGCTCACCAGGGAGGGGGGCAGAGGAGGTAAGAGGCCTGGGTCCATACTCCGGGAAGCGCTGGTGTGTGAGGGGCTGGTACAGGAGGAACGTGGAGGGAGGGTCAGCAGGCACCCACCTGAGACGGATGAGCGGCAAGAGACCTTTCCAGGGGTGACACAGGTAGTCATCTGTGTGCTTGAGTCAGAAGGTAGGCAGGAGGCAGCCGAGGGAACCTGCTTCCCCTCCTCGTTCAAGGGGAGTTGAAGAGGCTCTAGCCATCTTGGCCTCTAGCCCTCCGTTTGTGGGGGGGCTCTGAGTGACGCCGGCTCCCAGGCAGCGGGGCAGGGGGTGGGGCGTGTCTGCAGCCAGCCAGCAGGACCACTCTGATCCACTCTGATACTGCCTACCTGCCTGGCTCTGTGCATCCCTTTGACCTCACCCTCACCCCAGGACAGTGGGGGTGGTGAGACTCCTTTGCATTCCTCTATTTCTTCTCTCCTCTTCTCCCCCTCCTTGGGTCTGCCCCATGCTGGTTTCCTTACTTCCTCCCTGCCCCCTCCCTCTTTCCATTCCTTCCTAAACAAATATTTGTTCCTCTTTATTTATCATAATCTTTTTTTAAAATTAATTAATTTATTTATTTTTGGCTGTGTTGGGTCTTCGTTGCTGTGCGCGGGCTTTCTCTAGTTGCGGCGAGCTGGGGCTACTCTTTCATTGCGGTGCACGGGCTTCTCATTGCGGTGGCTTCTCTTATTGTGGAGCATGGGCTCTAGGCACGAGGGCTTCAGTAGTTGTGGCACGCGGGCTCAGTAGTTGTGGCTCAGTGGCTCTAGAGCGCAGGCTCAGTAGTTGTGGCGCACCGGCTTAGTTGGTCCGCAGCATGTGGGATCTTCCCTGACCCAGGGATCGAACCTGTGTCCCCTGCATCGGCAGGTGGATTCTTAACCACTGTGCCACCAGGGAAGCCCTATTTATCGAAATCTTTTTATTACAAAATAAAACTCAGATACAGAAAATCACATAAAACAAATGTATGGCTCAGTGAGTTACTACAATATTAGTAGCCTTGACACCACCATCTAGGACACAGAACTTTGCCAGCCACCCCAGAAGTCCTTCCACATGCCCCATGCCAGTCACAGCCCCTCCCTTGGCCAAAATACAACCACTGGAATCTTCCCTTGTACATAGAGACAGAGTTCCCATTTATTGAGCACTTACTTCCTGCCAGAGCTGTACTAAGCATGCTTCATGTGTGATATCTCATTTAATCTTTACAACAACCCTATGAATTAGGTACTATTACTCCTATTTTAGAGATGCAGAAATTGAACTTCAGAAAGGTGCGGAAATGTGTTCAAGGTCACATGATACTAGAGCCAGGACTGTCACCCTGGTGTATTTTGCTTCCAGTCCTGTGTTTTCTTCCTCCACCCTTGTATGTGCTGTACCTCCCGGCTGAACTCGGAATAGAACCCTAGGCAGAAGGCTGCCTTTGTGAATTTAACAGTTGTCGCAGAACTAAATCTAGTGGCCACACGGGAGGGGGGTAGTAAAGACGGAGCAGCCAATCCTCACTGGCAAAGAGGCTCTGTGGTTTTGACTCTTGCCCTGGGGCCTGAGGCAAGCGTTTTCTGGATCCCTTAGAGAGAAGGAAAGCCACTCAGCAGAGAGAGATATAGAGGGAGAGGGAGAATGAGAGAGAGACAGAGAGAGAAAATGAGGGGGAGAGAGAGAGATCATCAACACATTCGCAACTGTCTGTATTCCCTCCTTGTCATCTGATGCTAACTCCTTCCATTACCCAATGGGAAAATAAACAGTGAATGGCCACACCAGTTAAACTGTTTAATTACGTAGGTTGGGAAGAATGACATTTGTGTACATTCCCCAAAGACATGGATTAAAGCAATGACCTTTCCCTTGGTGTGAAACTAATTTGTTGTGTTTGGGAGCTCTGATTGCTTCGGTCAGGCCAGGCATTTTGTTGCCCCGATGTTTATGTCTAAGACTGGAGATGAGGCTGAACGAAACTCCACATTAGGCTGGACCGATTTGTATATTAGCGTTTTTGAAAACATGCCCATCTGAAAAATATTTTCAAAGAAGTGTGTCTTCCTGTAGCCATCCCTGGTATTTTGTGGATTTGTTTGAATATAAATGTATCTGAAAACATCAAAGGAGTAAGAAAAATGACATTTACTATGAGTCACGGGGTGGGAAAAAAATGCCCATGGATCAACAATGACTGTTAAAAAGACAGGAGGACTTCCCTTGTGGCGCAGTGGTTAAGAATCCACCTGCCAATGCACGGGACACGGGTTCGAGCCCTGGTCCGGGAAGATCCCACATGCCACGGAGCAACTAAGTCTGTGTGCCACAACTACTGAGCCTGTGCTCTAGAGCCTGCGAGCCACAACTACTGAGCCCATGTGCTACAACTACTGAAGCCCACGCACAACAAGAGAAGCCACCCCAATGAGAAGCCCGTGCATGGCAACGAAAAGTAGCCCCCGCTTGCCACAACTAGAGAAAGCCCACACACAGCAAACGAAGACCCAACTCACACAAAAATAAATTAAAAAAAAAAAAAAGACATAGGAGCATCATTTATGGGGCTGGTGCTCTTTTTATAATTAAACATCTGGAACCAGAAAAAAATCATGGAACTAAATGTCAGGTGTCACATTGTGAGAGCTTTATTAATTGCTAATTAGTAAACTTCATTAATTCTTAATTAACTTCATTACTCCATTCTCAGGTGCTGTTAGGGCTCTGTTAGTTAAAACACAAAAACTCATTCAGATTATATTCTTCTCCTTCAGTGTTATTGTGAACTGTATCATTATTTCCATAGTTATTGAAATGTTTGAAACGTTTAAAAAAATGCAAGTACCAACTCAACTTCTATTTATTTAGGCTCTGGGAACTTTGAGTTGATTTCTCTTTCATGAGTACAAAAAAATCAGTTAAAATTGGTTACGTCCATGAGGAAAGATTTATTGTTAATGTGTACACCCTTGAATTTCAAGGGAAATGTGGTATGTCAAGCTCCCCAAACCTCAAGTTTCAGGAGGAGAAATAGTGGTGATTGACCATAATGTGCCTCTGAAGCTCTAGTGAACCCCACCAGCTACCACCAGACATGAACCGTTATTTTCATTCCATGTGATGGGTTTGGGCCTGCAGTTTGGATTTTTTTTTTTTAATGAAATGTTTTTTGGGGGAAGAGGATTAAAAACCCCAAATAAAATCTATTTGATGTGGCATTTAAGGAGAGAAAAACTCCAAGAGATTCCCCATAGACAGCAACGGTGGATTTCTAGTGAAATAAGATCAGATGTTTATTTTCAAAAGGATCTAAACTCTGAACAAAATATACTCTATTTGATTAACAGAAACTTTCTTCAACAACAAAATCACTAGCTGTATAAACATGCCAGGAGCTGTTCATCTGCTTCTAACAGGAAGCCCCTTACCTCAGCTGCAGGGAATGCCAGTAAGTTGTAACCCAAAGAGCTAAGTGCTTCTTAGGCTCTGCTTCCTTGCCTGCTGACACCACCCCCAGCTTCCCCCTGCCCCTGCCTCCCAGCATGATCCCTTTCCCCATCCATCTCTCCCAGGGTACAACGGTGGCCCAAGGTGGCTCCCCTGGCCACATCTAGTCAGGAGCTGAATGGAGCCAGGCCAGATCCTATGAATTCTCTCCATCTTTAAAGCCCCAATGTTCCCTCTTGAACAACGACTTCCGAGCAGATCCATTGGCTCACAATGAGCTCCCTGGGAGAGTCTTGAAATTCGTCTTTCCTGATACTCTCTCTCCTCTCAAGTCGGGTTGGAGAGACACAGAGGAGTTTCGTTTTCCCACACATTCCTGGCTGAGCCCCCTTTCTCTCCGAGGACTGCTTCGGCTCCATTATTCTTGGCTGCCTACAGAAAACTCAAATCCACCTTTTCATTATACGGGCTCCCAGCTGCTCTACTGCATTTATATTTTCCACGATAAAACAGCACCAGTGGCACCGTGAACTAGGTAGCTATAAAAACACACAAGGAAGGTGCAGATTTGATCATGTTTTATTCAGCTAGGTCTGCTCGAAGGCTCATTTTCCTCACCTCTGAAGCTTGACTGGTATTTTTCAACGTCACAAATTTCTCAGACGTGGAACCCTGCTTTGAACGTCAGTTACTTAATGGACAACATCTATTACTCAAGAAAGCCAAGAGCCAGGAAGAAATTTTCCCTCTCTAACATTTGAAGATTGTGGCCCGATGACAGAACTGTGAGACTGAACAGCAATTGAAGACTGTTAAACAGAGTTTAGTGTTGATCAAATCTCACAACCCAAGCAGACTCATGTGACAGTTTTTAAACTTGGTTCTGATAAGCAAGTGTAAATGATAGATCGCTCATGGAAATGCCAGTGACTACTCAGATTTCTATACAGTCAACATAGTTATTCTAAGAAGAAAACTCTGGAAGCAGAGGAGGAAGGAGAGTTTGTTGTCCTTCGTCTTTTCTGCTGGAGGAGGTCAGTCATGGCTCTGACAGTACCCCATACCAGCTTTCTATCAGGATGACTGAGTCCAGGGATGCCTTGCCTGGTCTAGGTTTTGTGTCATTTTAAACCAAGCCAGTCCCAGGACCCTAGGTTCACTTCCAATCCAAGGGAACCGTGAGCTTGTCAATAGATGCTTCTGGAATGCCCCCCCCAGAGAGAGAGGCTCTCCAGTCCTGGGCTTCTCATGTACAGGTCTTCAGAGGAGCCTCAGAAGAGCTTTTGGTTCCGCTTACTTTTTGCCTCCCTTTCCCTCTTTCTGGCTAGATTGGAGGTGAGATCTCAAAAGAGCCTTTTCCTTTGTCTTCCTCAATCCTGACCTCCCAGGGTTGCATTATACAAGGTGGTGGAATAGGCTGAGGGTTATGACTTTTTTTTAAAAATAATTTTATTTATTTGTTTTTGGCTACGTTGGGTCATCATTGCTGTTCGCGGGCTTTCTCTAGTTGCAGTGAGCGGGGGCTACTCTTTGTTGCGGTGCACAGGCTTCTCACTGAGGTGGCTTCTCTTGTTGCAGAGCATGGACTCTAGGCACGCGGGCTTCAGTAGTTGTGGCTCGCAGGCTCAGGAGTTGTGGCTCGCGGGCTTAGCTGCTCCGTGGCATGTGGGATCTTTCCGGACCCGGGCTTCAACCTGTGTCCCCTGCATTAGCAGGTGGATTCTTAACCATTGCACCACCAGGGAAGTCTGGGTTATGACTTAAAACAAAAAATTTATTTATTTGGTTGTGCTGGGTCTTAGTTGTGGCTCACCACCTCCTTAGTTGGAGCACGTGGGCTCCTTACTTGCGGCAGGTGGGCTCCTTAGTTGTGGATCGCGGGATCCTTAGTTGCGGCTTGCCAGCTCCTAGTTGCAGCACGTGGGCTCCTTAGTTATGGCATGCGAACTCTTAGTTGTGGCGGGATCTAGTTCCCTGGCCAGGGATTGAACCAGGGCCCCCTGCACTGGGAGCGTGGAGTCTTAACCACTGCGCCACCAGGGAAGTCCCCTGAGGGTTATGACTTAAGCAGCAGTCCTCAACCTTAGCTGCACATTGGTACCATCTGGAGGGCTTTGATAATACTGATACCTGGGTCCCATCCCCGGAGATTCTGATCTAACTGGTCTAGGTTGTGGCTTGTGTGTTGGGATTTTTCAAAGTTCCCCAGGTGACACCAGGATGAAACCAAGGCCAAGAGGGAGAGTTTGTATTCAATAAATAAGTTTTTCAAAATACTTTCAGGTTAGCACTTTCTGAACCACCTGCCAGGATGATTTTGGAAGCATCAGAACCAAGTGCCCTGTGGTTAGATCTTGCCAATGAGTCTGCTTGGAGTTCTCAGTCCTGTCACAAAGCATTTCACCACTCTTGTGTTCTCTGTAAGTTCTAAATTTCTGTGACTTGAGGTAAAGTAATCCACTTTCTTCCCTGGGCTTCCCCAGGATTCTTGGGCCCCGAAGTCTCACCCTAAGGAACTGAGGCCTGTGTTGGCCCTGTTGATCTCCCCTCCTTGGTTTGACACAAAGGGAATAGACTTTACCTTAGGGGCCAAGTGAAGTCCTCAATCAGGAAGGAGTCTTGCCTGAACTTGAGGAGCATCCCTCCTGTATTAGTTTCCTGTGTGTGCTGCAGCAAATTAATATGAACTTGGTGGCTTGAAAGCCGCAGAAATTTCTCCTTTCACAGTTCTGGAAGCCAGGAGTCCAAACTCAGGGGCCAGCAGGGCTGCACTACCTCTAGGGGCTCTAGGGAAGTGTCCCTTCCTAGCCTTATTCTGGTGGCTACCAGCATTCCTTGGCTTGTGGCTGCATCACTCCACTATCTTCCTTTGTGGTAGGTCACACTGCCTCCTCTTCTGTCTGTCAAATCTCATTTACCTCCCTCATTTAAGGACACTTGTAATTGCATTTAGAGTCCACTCAGATAATCCAAGATAATTTCCCTATTTTATTTTTAAATTAAAATTTTTTTTTGCCATGCCATGCGGCTTGCGGGATCTTAGTTCCCCAACCAGGGATTGAACCCGGGCCATGGCATTGGACCACCAGGGAATTCCCTAATTTCCTGTTTTAGAACCCTTACTTCATTATTATTTTTATTTTTTAAATATTATTATTTTTAATTAATTTATTTTATTTACTTATTTTTGCCTGTGTTGGGTCTTTGCTGCTGCCCGCGGGCTTTCTCTAGTTGCGGAGAACAGGGGCTACTCTTCGTTGTGGTGCACGGGCTTCTCATTGTGGTGGCTTCTCTTGTTGTGGAGCATGGGCTCTAAGCACTCGGGCTTCAGTAGTTGTGGCTTGTGGGCTCAGTAGTTGTGGCTCATGGACTCTAGAGCGCAGGCTCAGTAGTTGTGGTGCATGGGCTTACTTGCTCCGTGGCATGTGGGATCTTCCTGGACCAGGGATCAAACCCGTGTCCCCTGCACTGGCAGGCGGATTCTTAACAACTGTGCCACCAGGGAAGCCCCCATTATTTTTTTTAATTGAAGTATAGTTGATTTACAATATTGTGTTAGTTTCAGGTGTACAGCAAAGCGATTCAGTTATATATATATTTTTTCAGTTTCTTTTCCATCATAGGTTATTATAAGATATTGAATATAGTTCCCTGGGCTATACAGTAAATCCTTGTTGCTGATCTATAAAACCCTTAGTTTAATTATATCTGCGAAACTCTGTTTCCATATAGGGTAGTATTCACAGGTTCAGGGGATTAGGATATGGATATCTTTCAAGGGGGCACATTTCATCCTACCATACCTCCTAAAGGCAAGAAAGGGTGGCACTGAGAGGGTGAGCAGGTGCTGTCATAGTAGCATATTCCAAAGAGGTTCTCAAAGCCTGGGTGCGGAGCTAGGGTCCAGAGCTAAATGGAGTTCTGAGGGTCAGAAGGTCAGGAGTGAAGACCAACAGGTTTGGTCTGCACAATTCTGCAAAGAGTTGGGGATGGGGCTCTGGGTGGGGGGGGGGACAGGGGAAGAGGAAATTGCCCATGGCTGGATGGTGCCTGTTTCTAGTACATGCTTCCACGGGCCTCAGAGGAGGGCCCTAAGAAGAATCAGCCTCTTAGGAGCAGACTTGATGCGTCTATGTGAGTGTACAGAGCCGGCAGGCAAGAATCCACTTCTCCCCTGCATAGATGGAAGGGTGTGCCCCACATCTCTGTCTTGCCTTTGACCTCAGGAGGGGTTGACCATTCATGCCACTGAAAGGCCTGCTCACACGTTCCTTTCTGTCCTATGAGTATTCCCACCACCCATTCCTTCTAACGCTCTCCTGGCCCCAAGCATGCCCAGGTCTCTAACTCAGCCTCTCCAAGGCCAGTCAATTGCAGTGAGGCGGGGGATGAAAATTCAGAGCTCTCTTGGACTCCAACCCTTTAGTTTTTACTGCAAGATTTCTCTCTTTGTAGCAAAGAAGATGGAATCTGTATCAAACCTTCTGTGGAAACATTTTACATTTTTGGACTACAATGCTTTCAGTAACTGCACTGGAGAAATTGTTTGCAAAAACAACGTTTTCTTTAATTTTAGCCTTCTTGTGGCCATGAATGTATGTTTTTAAAAGTCAAACATTAATTTCACATTTAAAATATTATCATTTCAAAACCACCAGAAGGACAAGATAGCACCTATTCCTTGGTGAAATCACATGCACTCATGGTACCATCTAAGACAAAAACCTAGCAATTCAAAGAGCTACTTTTAGGGACTTCCCTGGTGGTCCAGTGGTTAAGACTCCATGCTCCCAATGCAGGGGGTCTGGGTTCGATCCCTGGTCAGAGAACTAGATCCTGCATGCTGCAACTAAGAGCCCGCACGTGACAACTAAGACCTGGCCCAGGCAAATAAATAAATCTAACAAACAAACAAACAAAACCCAAAGAGCTACTTTTTTTTTTTTTTTTTTTTGCGGTACGCGGGCCTCTCACTGTTGTGGCCTCTCCCGTTGCGGAGCACAGGCTCCGGACGCACAGGCTCAGCGGCCATGGCTCACGGGCCCAGCCGCTCCACGGCATGTGGGATCTTCCCGGACCGGGGCACGAACCCGTGTCCCCTGCATCGGCAGGCGGACTCTCAACCACTGCGCCACCAGGGAAGCCCCAAAGAGCTACTTTTACACATACCTGGCTTTAGCCTACTCTCTGGAGAAAATGAAGAGTGGGTTTTCAGAATGCCACCATATTTTAATTAAAAAATAAATAAATTGAAGTATAGTGGATTTACAATATTAGTTTCAAATGTACAGCATAGTGATTCAGTATTTTCATAGATTATACTCTGTTAAATGTTATTACGAGATAATGGCTATATTTCCCTGTGCTGTACCATATATCCTTGTTGCTTATTTATTTTATATATAAGTAGTTTGTATCTCAATGCCATACACCTATCTTCTGCCTCCCCCCTTCCCCCTCCCCACTGGTAACCACTAGTTTGTTTTCTATATCTGTGCGTCTGTTTCTGTTTTGCTGTATACATTCGTTTTATTTTTTAGGTTCCTCAAATAAGTGATATCATACAGTATTTATCTTTCTCTGACTTATTTCGCTAAGCATAATATTCTCTGGGTCTATCCATGTTGTTGCAAATGAATTTCACTTTTTATGGCTGAGTAATATTTCTCTGTGTGTGTGTGTGAGACGCCTTCTTTATCCATTTGTCTGTTGATGAACACTTGTGTTCCTTGCATATCTTGGCTACTGTAAATAGTGCTGCTTTGATCCTTGGGTGCATGTATCTTTTCAAATTAGTGTTTCCAGATATATACCCAGGAATGGAATTTCTGGATCATATGGTGACTCTATTTTTAGTTTTTTGGAAACCCTCCATAGTGTTTTCCATAGTGGCTGTACCAATTTACATTCCTACCGACAGTGTACTAGAGTTCCCTTTTCTCCACATACTCCAGCATTTGTTATTTGTAGACTTTTTATGATAGCCATTCTGACAGGTGTGAGGTGATACCTCATTGTAGTTTTAATTTGTATTTCTCTAATAATTAGCGATGTGGAGCATCTTTTCATGTCTCTGTTGGCCGTGTGTATGTCTTCTTTAGAGAAGTGTCTGTTCAGGTCTTCTGCCCATTTTTTAATCGGGTTGTTTGTTTTTTTGTTATTGAGTTATATGAGCTGTTTATATATTTTGAATATTAACCCCTTGTCAGTCACATCATTTGCAAATATTTTCTCCCATTCTGAAGGTTGTCTTTCCCTTTTGTCAGTGGTTTCTTTTGCTATGGAAAAGCTTTTAAGTTTAATTAGACCCCATTTGTTTATTTTGCTTTTCTTTCTTTTGCCTTAGGAGACAGATCCAAACATATATTGCTGTTATTTATGTCAAAGAATGTTCTGCCTATGTTCTTTTTATTTAATTAAAAAAATTTTTTTTGGCTGTGTCGGGTCTTAGTTGTGGCTCGTGGGATCTTCATTGAGGCACGCAGGAGCTTTCATTGTGTCACACGGACTCTTCGTTGTGGCGTGCAGGCTCCAGAGCCCATGGGCTCTGTAGTTGTGGCACGTGGGCTCTCTAGTTGTGGCGTGCGGGCTTAGTTGCCCCCCGGCATGTGGGATCTTAGTTCCCTGACTAGGGATCGAACCAGTGTCCCCTGCATTGCAAGATGGATTCTTAACCACTGGACCACCAGGGAAGTCCCTGTTCTGCCTATGTTCTGTTTTAGGAGTTTTATGGTTTCAGGTCTTACAGTTAGGTCTTTAATCTATTTTGAGTTTATTTTTGTATATGGTGTGAGGAAATGTTCTAATCTCATTCTTTTACATGTATCTGTCCAGTTTTCCCATTGTCTTACTGTACTGGCTGGGGCTTTGTAAAAGGCATTCGACCAAGGCGTCTTATTTTGAAAACCTGGAGTCACCACTTGCCATACATGCAGTTCGCAGCTCACCCACGTATTTACTCAGCCGCCCAATGTGCCCAGGAAGAGCAGGAGGAAAAGCAATGCCCACTTTAAGAAGGAAAAGTCCATTCCATATTTGAAAGTTGCCTTTGCAGACTAAGAGCTAAGGCCTACAGAGCCTGTTCTCTGCGATCTGATTTTCCAGAGATAGCACCAAGGGTATCTAGAAAACCCGCATTTGAACCCTGCACTCACTGAGGCAGACAGGACCAGGCCTGTGGCAGAGAGATTCAGAGAATGTAAAGGCAGGATGAACATCAGAGATGATCCAGTTCAGATTTGCAAACTGGTGGCCCCTCGGGTAGAATCACCATGCAAATGTTTTGTTTGCCCCAAATAGATGTTTTTTTTTAATACTTTGAATTAGTTGCCAGCATTTAAAATCCGTATTTTTGGCTTCTTGTGAAAAATCAGGATCGGGCCACTGCAGCCCCTTGTTACTCCGTGACAACAGTGAGCTGGAGCCGATACCCACATCTTCCTTCAATGGGTCACCTATTCTTCAATTCACCACAGCCATTCATTCCCTTGCCTGGCCTCCTACACGCATTGACGTAGTCTGCAGAGCCCCAGTGGGCACTGGAATTTGCAACCATGGCCATAGTTCAAACTGCTCAGCTCACATGGCACGGGACCTAGACTCACAAAGCACAAGGGATACTGGCCAAGGTGGCCTGTCTTTATTGGTGATGCTGATTGCCTAGAGTAGCCAGGTGGAGTGGAACGCGTGTGAGACTGGAGATGGAAACCTGTTTAAATCCTGGCGCCACCACTTCCCTAGCTGTGAATTCCCTCATGTATAAATGGGCACAGCCAGAGCACAGCTTAAATGAGACGAGCAACGTGGCAGCTCTTGGCACAGGTACAGAGTGGATGCTCTAACTGCATTCCGCCCTCCCTCTTTCCACAGCACCCTGTAACCTCTCCAGAGGGCCCTGAGAAAGACTGGAAGCAATCCAGGACCACCGAGGGGGCCCTAAACAGCCACTGGAGTTTTTGGGTTTTTTTTTTTACAGCTTTATTGAGATACATTTCACGTATCATAAATTTTACCCATTTAAGGTACACAGTTCAGTAGTTTCTAGTATGTTCACAGTTGTGCCACCATCACCACTATCTAATTTTATGAAATTTCCAACATCCCCCCAAAAGAAACCTATACCTATTAGCTATCACTCTCCATCCTCCCCCAAGGCCTAATTAGTAAATACTAATTACTTTCAGTCTCATATAGATGGCCAACAGGCACACGAAGAGATGCTCCACATTGCTAATTATTAGATAAATGCAACTCAAAACCACAATTAGGTATCACCTCACACCAGTCAGAATGGCCATCATCAAAAAGTCTACAAATAATGCATGCCGGAGAGGGTGTGGAGAAAAGGGAATCCTCCTGCACTGTCGGAGGGAACGTAAATTGGTGCAGCCACTATGGAGAACAGTATGGAGGTTCCTTAAAAAACTAAAAGTATTGCACACCGCAACGAAGAGCAGCCCCTGCTCGCCGCAACTAGAGAGAAATCCCCCATGCAGCAATGAAGACCCAACGCAGCCAAAAAAAAAAAAAAACCAAAAAAAAAAAAACTGAAAATAGAACTACCATATGATCCAACAATCCCACTCCTGGACTTATATCTGGAGAAAACTCTAATTCAAAAAGATACATGCACCCCAATGTTCGTAGCAGCACTATGTACAATAACCAAGACCTGAAAGCAACCTAAGTGTCCATCAACAGATGAATGGATAAAGAAGATGTATATATATATATACACACAATAGAATATTACTCAGCCATAAGAAAGAATGAAATATTGCCATTTACACCAACATCAATAGACCTAGAGATTATTGTGCTAAGTGAACCAAGTCGGAAAGAGAGAGACAAATATCATATGCTATGACTTATATGTGGAACCTAAAACAATAATACAGAGACTTCCCTGGTAGTCTAGTGGTTGAGACTCCGTGCTTCCAATGCAGGGGGCGTGGGTTCGCTACCTGGTCGGGGAACTAAGAATCCCGCATGTCACGCTTGGCGCAGCCAAAAAAGCAGAAAAATGCCCCCAAACCAATAATGCAAATCAGCTTATTTACAAAAAGAAACAAACTCACAGACATACAAAACAAACTTATGGTTGCCAAAGGGGAAAGGGCAGAGGGATAAATTAGGAGTATGCGGTGGGAATTCCCTGGCGGTCCAGTGGTTAGGACTTGGTGCTGTCACCGCTGGGGCCTGGGTTCGATCCCTGGTCAGGCAACTAAGCTCCTGCAAGCTGCGTGGCGTCACACACGCGCAAAAAAATTTGGAGTATGGGATAAATAGATACACAGCACTATACATAACATAGATAGGGCTTCCCTGGTGGCGCAGTGGTTAAGAGTCCACCTGCCAATGCAGAGGACACAGATTCGAGCCCTGGCCAGGGAAGATCCCACATGCTGCGGAGCAACTAAGCCCGTAAGCCACAACTACTGAGCCTGTGCTCTAGAGCCCATGAGCCACAACTTCTGAGCCCGCGTGCCACAACTACTGAAGCTTGTGTGCCTAGAGCCCATGCTCCACAACAAGAGAAGCCACCACAATGAGAAGCCCGTGCACTGCAACAAAGAGTAGCCCCCACTTGCCGCAACTAGAGAAAGCCCGCATGCAGCAATGAAGACCCAACGCAGCCAAAAGTAAATAAATTAATTAAAAAAATAAACAACAAGGATTTACTGTATAGCACAGGGAACTATATTCAATATCTTATAATAACCTATAATGGAAAAGAATCTGAAGCTGTACACCTGAAATTAATACAATATAGTAAATCAACTATAGTTTAATGAATAAAATTTAAAGATTAAAACATACTAAAAATTAAAATTAAAAAAAAATTAAAATTTACTTTCAGTCTCTACTCACTTCCCTGGTTCTGGGCATTTTATTAAAAATGGAATCAAATAATATATGACCTTTTGTGACTGGCTTCTTTTACTCAGCATAATGTCTTCAAAGTTCATCCAAGTTATAGCATATATCAGTACTTCATTCCTTTTCATGACTGAATAAGAGTCCATTGTATGGATATACCATTTTTGTTTATCCGTTCATCCATTGATGGGCATTTGGGTTTGTTCCACCTTTTGGCTGTTGTAAATGATGGTGCAATGAACATTGGTGTACAAGTACCTGTTTGTGTCCTTACTTTGTTTTTGTTTGTTTGCTTTTTAATATCTTTATTGGAGTATAATTGCTTTATAATGGTGTGTTAGTTTCTGCTTTATAACGAAGTGAATCAGCTATCCATATACATATATCCCCATATCTCCTCCCTCTTGTGTCTCCCTCCCAAACTCCCTATCCCAGCCCTCTAGGTGGTCACAAAGCACCGAGCTGATCTCTCTGTGCTATGCAGCTGCTTCCCACTAGCTATCTATTTTACGTTTGGTAGTGTAGATATGTCCATGCTACTCTCTTCGTCCCAGCTTACCCTTCCCCTCCCCGTGTCCTCAAGTCCATTCTCTACGTCTGCGTCTTTATTCCTGTCCTGCCCCTAGGTTCTTCAGAACCATTTTTTTCTTAAGATTCTGTATATATGTGTTATCATACGGTATTTGTTTTTCTCTTTCTGACTTACTTCACTCTGTATGACAGTCTCTAGGTCCATCCACCTCACAACAAATAACTCAATTTCATTTCTTTTTATGGCTGAGTAATATTCCATTCTGTATATGTGCCACATCTTCTTTATCCATTCATCCGATGATGGACACTTAGGTTGCTTCCATCTCCTGGCTATTGTAAATAAAGCTGCAGTGAACATTGTGGTACATGACTCTTTTTGAATTATGATTTTCTCAGGGTATATGCCCAGTAGTGGGATTGCTGGGTCATATGGTAGTTCTATTTGTAGTTTTTTAAGGAACCTCCATACTGTTCTCCATAGTGGCTGTATCAATTTACATTCCCACCAACAGTGCAAGAGGGTTCCCTTTTCTCCACACCCTCTCCAGCATTTATTGTTTGTAGATTTTAAAAATTTATTTATTTAATTTTGCTGTGTTGGGTCTTCGTTTCTGTGCGAGGGCTTTCTCTAGTTGTGGCAAGCGGGGGCCACTCTTCATCACGGTGCATGGGCCTCTCACTATCACGGCCTCTCTTGTTGCGGAGCACAGGCTCCAGACGCACAGGCTCAGTAGTTGTGGCTCACGGGCCCAGCCGCTCCATAGCATGTGGGATCCTCCCAGACCAGGGCTCGAACCCGTGTCCCCTGCATTAGCAGGCAGATTCTCAACCACTGTGCCACCAGGGAAGCCCTGTTTGTAGATTTTTTGATGAAACTTGAAAGCTTTTGCACAGCAAAGGAAACCATAAGCAAGACGAAAAGACAGCCCTCAGAATGGGAGAAAATATTTGCAAATGAAGCAACTGATAAAGGATTAATCTCCAAAATTTATAAGCAGCTCATGCAGCTCAATATCAAAAAAAGAAACAACCCAATCCAAAAATGGGCAGAAGACCTAAACAGACATTTCTCCAAAGAAGATATACAGATTGCCCCCAAACACATGAAAGGATGCTCAACATCACTAATCATTAGAGAAATGCATATCAAAACTATAATGAGGGATCACCTCACACCAGTCAGAATGTGTCCTTACTTTTAATTCTTTTGAATATATGCCCCGGAGTGGAATTGTTGGGTTATATGGTAATCCTATGTTTGGCTTTTTGAGAAACTGCCAAACCATGAACACGTTTTTATATGGACCTATGTTTTCAATTCTCTTAGGTATATACCTAAGAGTCAAACTGTTGGGTCATATGATACCTCCATGTTTAACATTCTGAGGAACTGCCGGTTTGTTTTCCAAAATAGCTGCACAAGTTTACATTCTCATCAGCAATGTAGGGGAGTTCCAATTTCTCTACTTCCTTGCCATCACTTTTTTTTTCTTTTTTAAGAAACTGTAGTCATCCTAGTCGGTGTGAAGAGGTATCTCATTGTGGTTTTGATTTGCATTTCCCTCATGGCTAATGGTGGTGTTGAGCATCTTCTAAAGGATTTATTGGCCATTTATATATCTTTTAAGAAATGTCTATCCAGATCCTTTGCTCATTAAAAAAAAAATTGAGTTTTTACCTTTTTTATTGAGTTGAAAGAATTCTTTATATGTTTTAGGTACATCTCCCTTATGAGACATATGATTTGAAAATATATTTTCCTATTATGTGAGTTGTCTTTTCATTTTCTTGATGGTTTTGAAGCATAAACTTTAAAATTTTGATGATGTCCGATTTATCTTTTGTTGTTGTTGTTGTTGTTACTTGTGCTTTTGTTATTATATCTAAGTAACCATTGCCAAATCAAATGTCATAAGGATATACCCTTATGTTTTCTTCTAATAAGTTTATAGTTTTAGCTCTCATGTTTAAGTCTTTGATCCATTTTGAGTTAATTTTTATATATGGTGTGAGGTAGGGGGTCCAACTTCATTCTTGTGCATATGGATAGATATCCAGTTTTCCCAGCACCGTTTGTTGAAAGAGACTATTCTTTCCCCATTGAATGGTCTTGGCACCACTGTCAAAAATTAATGTATAGGTTTATTTCTCGACTCTCAGTTCTGTTCCGTCGATCTATATGTCAGTCCAATTCTAGCACTATACTGTCTTGATTTCAGTTGCTTTGTAGTAAGTTTTGAAATGGGGAAGTGTGATTCATCCAACTTTGCTCTTCTTTTTCAATATTGTTTTAGCTATTATGTGTCCTCGTAGTTCCCTATGAATTTTAGGATCAGCTTGTTAATTTCTGCCAAAAGAATAAAAAAGAGTACCTGGGATTTTAGATCTATAGAGCAATTTGTGGAGAGTATTACCATCTTAACCTCCCTGGGCTTTTTCAATTATCAATAGGCCCTGCTAGCTTCCCCATCAGTGCCAGGCATTTAGGGAAGCAGGTGCTGTAATGGCCAAAGAAGCCAATATTTGTTTATTATTTGAATTTCATATTAGTCCTGGGCTGTACTGTCCATATACAAAAGCCACTGGCCACCTGTGGCTACTGAGCGCTTGAAATGTTGCTAGTCCAAATTGAGATGCGCCATACGTTGAAAGACATATCGGATTTCAAAGATTTATAATGAAAAGGAAAATATTTCACAAATAATATTGATTATATGTTGAAATGATAATATTTGAGATATTAGTTTAAATAAAATATGCTATTGAAATTATTTTCACCTGTTTCTTTTCACTTTTTTAATGTGGCTCCTAGAAAATTTAAAAATATCTGTGTGGCTTGTATTATATTTCTGTTGGTCATCACTGGTCTAGGGGTTCTTAACAAGCAGTTAACTTAGGAGGGCCATGATGTGAGATTTAGGATGTCCTGGAACCCCCTGAACATCTGTGCAAAATCTTGTGTGCATGGGTATATGTTAGTTATTTATTGCTGTGTAACAAATTATCCCCAAATTTAGCATCTGAAAGAAAACAACTATTTATAATCATATGGTTCTGTGTGTGAGGAACTCAGGTGTGGCTTAGCTTGTACCTCAGGTTTAGAGTGTTTCATAGGCTGCAACCAAGTACTGGCCAGTGCTGCATTCATCTCAGGGCTTGTCTGAAGGTGGATCTGCTTCTATGCTTACTCACGTGACTGTTGGCAAGTCTCAGTTTCTTGCTAGCTATTGTCCAGAGACATTAGTTTTTTGCCATGTGAATCTCTCCATAGTGTACCTTACAACATGGCAGCTGGTTTCTTCAGTGAGTGAGCAAGAGACTGAGCCAGCAAGATGGAAGCCACAGTCTTTTACTATTATTATTGTGGGAAAATATACATAAGGAAGCCACAGTCTTTTTGTAACCTGATCCCACCACTTTTGCCACATCCTATTCATTAGAAACAAGTCACTAAGTCCAGCCTCCACTCAAGGGGAAAGAATTACTGATGGGTGTGAATATCAAGAGAATATTGGGAGCCATCAGAGAGGTTGCCTATGACAGGGTATCAACACTTTTTTTTTTCCTAGAGAAACCTAAGCTTTTTTATGATTCTCTTTTTTTTTTTTTTTTTGCGGTATGCGGGCCTCTCACTGTTGTGGCCTCTCCCGTTGCGGATCACAGGCTCTGGACGCGCAGGCTCAGCGGCCATGGCTCACGGGCCCAGCTGCTCCGCGGCATGTGGGATCTTTCCGGACCGGGGCAGGAACCCGTGTCCCCTGCATCGGCAGGCGGACTCTCAACCACTGCGCCACCAGGGAAGCCCTTTTATGATTCTCAAAGAAGTCTTGTACCACCCTCAACACTCCCCCTCGCCCCCAAACAGTTTAAGAACTAGTTTGGAGGGAACTGAAATGGAGATTTTGACTAAGGAAGAGATTTTCATCCAAAATTTCAAGGCTAAATATAAGATTTAACTTTTTTCTCATGTTTAAAAAAATGTAAGGAAAGGGACCCATATAGGATATAAACTCGAGGTATACTTAAGTGAAATGATTGCAAGGTCTTTTTTCCCCTGGACACATTAGATCTTCTGAGCTGCTAATACTCTGTGTTCCCACCATGGGGATTCATCTCTCAGAAAAGTCTGGTAGATAGCTCCATGGTATTCTGTGACAACAGATTTAAGATGCAAATATCGATTGCTCTAGTCCAGATGGTTTTACAGTGTCTGGAGCTTTCTCTGGAGGAGCTCGGTTTCTCCCCACAATCTCTCAGGCAGGGTCCCCTATACTGCAGGAGCCAGCAGGGCCTCTGGAGAAGGTTTACTGGTACCCTGGTTGAGCCAAATCCTTGTGGCCCCATCATTTATCCTTGCCAGAGTCATGTTTCCACTCTAATTAGCTCCTAATGTAGGGAGGGTATTGGTTTCTCCTCACTTACACTTCCCCACCTTTGTCAACCTCTCCTTTCAGTTCTAAGAACCAAGTGTGTGAACTCCTAGAGCTGAGATTTCCAAAGGGCCTTGGGCAAGCCTCAGTGATGGGGGTGGATGAAAGGGAATGCCCAGCTTCCTCATTCTGCCAGCAAGTGCAAATGGAAGCATTATGTTGGGCCAGATATGCCGTTATTCTTGGAAAATAGTTTCTGGAATCAGCGGTTGAATTCTCCCTCCCTAAAATAAGGGCTGAGCTGAGGAAGAGGCAGGTCTCCAGATATGCGCATTACCAAGCTCCCAGGGGAAGAGGCGGGAGCTTGGGCTTTGAGTCATTGCAGAAGAAAAAGACCATGCCATTTGAGCAAATGTGTTTTTTCTTCTTCATGGCCCTTGAAATGAATCTCCATCTGTTTCTCTAAGGAAAATGCATGTCTTTTAGGGCTCATAGGAAATACCAATTCAAATAAGCTCTCAATCCACTGCTGTCGCACTTGTCTTCCAGTTTTCAGGGAGTTTAAGTATTCTACACGGTGTTCATTGGTCTGATTCTCCTCACAAGGACTGGTGACAGGAGGGGTTAGAGGTAAGAAGCCAGGGACTCTAAGATGGAGAAAGCTCTCGGTTCTAGCTTGGCGGGTGCTGTTTTTGTTTCTGATCCTACTCATGGGCTAGGACCGAGAGCCCTGCGCTGGGAGGCAGCAGGCCCTAGGCTCTAGAAGCACCCTAATGCCCCTCATTTCCCCCGGGGCCTTACTCTCCCCCTCTATTGGCTGAGGGGACCGGACCAGTTGACCTCAAGGGCCTGCCCGCTCTGCCCCTGGATGATTTATTTTCATCTGTCCTGGATGCAGCATGTAGAGGGGGACAGGCCGAGAACGAGGAAAGCAGCTCCTCCCAGACCCTGGCCAGACTCTCACTGGATCGCAGCCCCTGGCAACTCCGAGTCCCAACCCGGCAGCTACCCTGATCTACAGTAGAAAAGCCATGGGGGGCTCGGGCAGGAGATCAACACTCCCTGAGAGCTCAAGCTTGAAAATCAGCACCTAAGAGTGAGTAGGCCCCTCATCATCTAAGTGATCCCTTTTTTCCACTCTCTCCCCCAATTCTCAGTTGTTACAAGAATGTTCAGTGGGTTTGGAATTATTACAAATAAAAAATGCCAGAGGATTTTTGGAGCAGCAACACTAAGCTCCGCAGCTTCCGGAGAAGTCTTAGAGAAGAATGTGGAAGTGCATGAAACCAGGCCTGGCTGGCTGCCGGCTCTGCAGCCTCCAGTCTCCTCTGGACTCGCAGGAACATTATGGATGGCACCTCTGAGGATGTCGGGTTCCGCTGCTCTGCCTTGCCTTTTAGAGCTTAATGTCAAAAGCAACATGGGACCCTCAGAAGACCTTTGGGCTGAGTCGCATCGGCTGATGGGCTCCATCCCACCTGGGAGTACAGCTTCTGGAAGGGCCTGGGCCAGACCATGTGAGAAGGCCTGTGAGTCCCTCCTTCAGGGCACAGACCAGGCTGAAAGGTGTTCTCTGAAGCCACAGGAGCAGGGCCTGTGGCCTGCCGATCAGGAAGGGGAGCCGGGGATCAGCACAGCCAAGCAAGGAGAAGGGTCGCCGCAGAGCTTCACTGTGCGAGCTTCATGCTCCTGGGAGTGGGTAGACATCCCGCCTCACTGCTGGGCGAAGTCGCTCTGTACCTGAAGCTCTCATTAGGATTCAGTGGGTGGCCAGGCCTGGGAGGCCCTCGGAGAACATGAGTACCTTTGTCCTTGGGTCTGTGGCTGGCTCAGAGCACAGGCTTTAGCTGTTCTGGTCAACTCCTGGGGAGCCTAAGCTTTCGTCCCAGTTTGGCTCTCTATAACCGCATCTTTAATTTAATTTTATTTTTTGGCTTGCTGCGCCATTTGCGGGATCTTAGTTCCCCGACCAGGGATTGAACCCGGGCCCCCTACAGTGGAAGCATGGAGTCCTAACCACTGGACCACTAGGGAATTCCCTAGAACCTCGTCTTTAGATTCTCCTTATTCCGCTCCCAAAGTCCTACCGGGCTGTCACCTATACACATCCCTAAACCGTTGATGGCTTTGTAATGAACACCAGTATTCTGGAAAACCTAGATTATGACTGAGAGCCGACTAGCAACTTCAGTTGGATTTGACTGTCTTCTGGGGGTGACTGTCGTGCATGGGCAGCCCATTGGGCCTTCCCTCCTGCCCTAGCTAAGGGGTAAAGCAAGAGTGACCAATAAGAGAGATGTTGGAAGATACCTGAAGAGGACTCTCGAACCCCTAAATGCAAAAGATGGGGGAATTGGATTTCTACTGCATTGTCAGGCAGAATCAGACCGCTGGCGAGGCTTTAAAAAGGCTCTTTCAGGAGAAATAAAACGAGAGATGAGGCGGGATAGATTAAGAACAATGTTTTGCAGTGGTCATGCGTGCTCTTGGCCTTGGCCATTTGTGAGTTTTCAATAATGTTCCCTTCAAAAGGAATATTGATTCTTGGCATCAAAAGAAGCCAGAGTGTTTGATTATTAGTATCCATCTTATTCTCTTCCTTCTGAAGTTGACCTCCCGGCTTCAAGTGTGAAATGCTTGGAAGAGGGTGAGGAGGGTGGAGGTTTGGAAGCCGTAAGCCTTCTCTTGTGATGTCTTTATGAGATTCTTTGATATCAGGCCTGCTGCCCATTTGAGGCCGAGGAGAATCCTCATCCTGACAGGTAGGGTCCTGCTTAAGTCAGGTGGTGCTAGGCAATTACAAAGGCGTCAGAGAGCTGAGGGCTTCCTACTCTCGTGGGACAAACCACAATGCTCTTCCCCATCGAAAGTTTGGTACCTGTCTTTGCAGAAACCTCTAATGGATGTATCAAGCCATTCAAAAGACTTTCCTGTCCATGCCCTCATGTGAGCCTCAGGACAAGCCAAAGAGGAGGCAGTATAGGGCTTAATGTAATACACACTGTCCTTTTTTCCAGTTTTATTGAGCTCTGGTTGACATATAACATTGTCTAAGTTTAGGGTGTACAACGTGATGACTATATGTATAGGTCACCACAATAAGTTTAGTTAACATCCATCACCTCCCATAGTTAGAAAATTTTTTTCCCTTATGATGAGAACTTTTAACTTTTACCGAAATGTTCCTTTTTTTTTTTTTTTGCGGTACGCAGGCCTCTCACTGTTGTGGCCTCTCCCGTTGTGGAGCACAGGCTCCGGACGCGCAGGCTCAGTGGCCATGGCTCACGGGCCCAGCTGCTCCGCGGCATGTGGGATCTTCCCAGACCGGGGCACGAACCCGTGTCCCCTGCATCGGCAGGCGGACTCTCAACCACTGCGCCACCAGGGAAGCCCCCGAAATGTTTTTATCGATACTTTGGCTGACCTGATGGTAGGCAGTGAGAGGGTGCTGACTAAAACTTCTTCAGTTCTCTAAGCGTTTCTCAAAACTCACATGAGGGACCCATGCTGGGGAATCATAGATTTTATATGATCAGGTGCCATAGGACTAAATGAATGTCTGAAGTCACAGGGGATTAGACCATCAACATTAGAAACAACCATTTTGATGGCAGAGGAAACACCAAAGTTTATCAGCAAATTAAAGCACTAAGGAGATGGAAACCTACCCCTGGAAAGGAGAGTTTGTGGTAATCTATTTGGGACAGATTCTAATTCATGGGGAGCCAGAACTGTGTTTTAAATGTTCATGATAATGGAAAGACAACCTTTAACTAGAAGCTTCTGGACTGAAAAAGTTGTAATGTGGTAAACTCTTTATAGATCTGGCAAAAATAAATACACCGTTTTCATTTTGTATATGCATATACACAGCTTCCTGATATTCCCAGAATTAAAATACAGCGAAATACACTGAAGGAAAACATATTGGGAAAGCATTGGCTCTTTGATGGTGGAGGACTCTGATTGCTCTAAATAGGGCTTTAAGGAGGACGTTCATTCAGAACTTTAGACGGTCTTGTGGCCATTTGGAAACAGCCCTATTTTTGCTGTTCCTAGCCAGTACTTTTGTCCTGTGGTAGTTTTGTAACTAACCATAAAGTTCTAGAAAATTGTAGGAGAATAAAACTTTATTGTTGGTAAAATGGCAGAACACATGTGATATTATTGCAAGTTAAGCATGCCCTAGGTTGCTGATGCATGCTTCATCCGTAGCAGGTCAGTCTTGGAGTTGATGGTCAAACGTCGCGTTTGGCCGGTGCTCGGTAACCTCGCTGTATAGATGTGGGGATCTGTGGTACTGGTTGTCTGAGGGAAAGTGGGTAGTTTCCACGCTATCTGCCAGAGCTGTGGCCACTCAAATCGATGTTCACTCCACAAACATCTTCTGTAGCGCTGCCATGTGTTAAGAGGTGGACCTCAGTGCTGTGAGGGATCCTGGGCTGAATGGTTTCATTGACTGCAAGCTTAAGACGCGTTCTTATTTGGAATTCCTGATGCTCCAGAAGCTTCTCCTGTTGCCAGTATGGTGGCGGGAAGGCTGTGGGGGAAGGATGTACATTTTTTAATTTCTAGAAGGGCAAAACATTGTTACTGTCTATCAACAATGTATCATAATGGCAAACATCAGCCCTGTAAATTGTGAAACCTTTAAGTCATGTCTCTATTCTGTGATAGTATAAAAATTCAAAACAGTTTGCATCAAGAGAGCAAGTAAAACCCGCCTCTATTCAATCTGAGTCATCTTTGCCCTCCCTTCATGCTTTTGTCTTTATATATACCTTTGCTTGTTTAGGGTTAAGCAAAATCTATAGATCCTCAATTGTGGAGACGCATAAGTACGCGGTCTCTGAGATCCATGCAAAAAGACTTTGCATTCCCAGTGAGAAAGCATTTAGTGCTCTGGCTAAGACAAAAATGTTGGCAGCAAATTCATCCCAAGTACCAAACGAGGATTACTACGGGACTGGGAGTATTTTCAGAGACAGAACACTTCCTACTCCTCCGTTAGTGAATTCAGTCCATTCTGTGAACATTTTGGCTTGGGGCCTGGGTGACGGGGAATTGCCTCCCTTCCTTCCCTGAAGGAAGGGCACCAAGGGGGTTACCCAATTCCACTGTGGGAGTGTTATCTGCCTCCTGGATGGTTCCATGTAGGCCCATGTCTAGACTGATTACAAAAGCGCCAACAAAACAAATGTGTAACATCTTACAGCAAAGGCATGAAACCAAACAGTGTGAGTGAGGAGAACAATGTGGCTTTTGTGACTGGGAGTCTTCCTGAGGAGGATGGAATTCCCGCACCCCGGGTTCCAATTTGTAAGGGCAACATGAAGCTTCTCGAAGCAGGCCCTGGCTTGAACGCATTCATTTGGAAAGGCAATGTGTTTTGTTAAATAAGGGTTTTTTGTGTTTTTTTTTAACTGCCACTAAGATCAAAATGAAGATCAGTATAACTAACTCTGTCTGTATGCACACAGATTTCAGGAAGCAGCCTTACTCTAGCTCACCAATGTAACCATTTGTTAATTCTGCTCTTTCAAGGTGACAAGGTATATATATATATAATGTGATGGGAGAGGCTCTGATTGAGGCAGGCCTGACTTTGCACTTACCTTGCTGTGTGACCTTATGTGTGTCCCCTAGCCTCTCTGGGCCTCAGTGTCTACATCTGTAAAACGAAGGGGTCAGAGCTGATCATCTATCTCTAAGAGCTCAAGACCTCTAATAAAGCAGAATAAATATTACAGTTCCATTGCCTAAGGGTACTGGAAATTGGGGCTTTTCACCCCAAAAGAAAGCAATAATTATCACTTGTCTGAAGGAGCTCTTAAATATGTTGTCTTGAACTGAAGCTTCGGGGACGCTATGGGTCACTTCAGAATCACCTCCACAACTCGAGTAGATGTATAACTGCGTGGCAAATACGCCACATAATTGAAGGCACAATTGATTAGCCAATAGTTTCAAGTGGCCTGAGGTAGAACATGCTGATTTCTTCATTCTCTCAATATGTATTTATTGAGCACCTACTATATGCCTAGCCCTAGAGAGAAGATGTTTCTCCTGAAATCCTAAACCTCCCTCTTTCCCTCCCTTCTTCCCTTCCTTCTTTAAGTTTGGTTTCGTTTGTGACCTCGGGTACAAAGGGTTGAGTTATAGATACTGCTCGCTCAGTTCATCATATATCATCAGAGTTGGTCCAGACAAGGCCCCTCTTTTGCTTTGTTTGACTTACTCATTTATTCCTTTTTATCCCCGAAGCCCACTCCCGTTCCCCTCCATGCAAAGGCAACCATTCGAATGTGCTCAATGTATGTCTTTTAGTGTGCATGTTTTTTTGTAAAATGTGTATTATCTTCTGTGAATAGATCTTCACTCATTGCAGAGGTGGGATGCGATATAGCCCATTTGGTTTCTTGCCTTTTTACCCACACTATGGTTTTAGACAGACCCATTCTGCTGTCTGTAAATATTGCTCATTGCTTCCAACCACTACTTAGTGCTCTGTATACGCTCCACATGATAACTCTCCCCTGTCCCGTGGATGGGCACCCTGGGGTCCTGCAATGCCCCATTATGGCAAATAATGCGACAGGCTTGTGCATGGTCCACTATGGACCTATGTCATAATGTTCTAAGACACTCTGCCTCCTTTGTAATCTGGAGAATTTGTACATTTTCTTCAAAAACTGGACAATTTCTGTCCTTTTTTCTACACTTTCTTCAAGAGTTATATCCCTGACCCATTGACCATAATATGTTCCCCATTCGATGCTCTCCCATGCATCCCGCGTACATTCCTACTCTAGTGTTTTTAGTGTATTATAATTTCTTGTCTGTCTTCCCCCAATAGATGTGAAACCCCATGAGAGCAGGGACTGTGTCTGTCTTTTATACTGTATCTCTAGGACATGACACAGGGTCTGACAAAGTGTTACTCAAGGAATACTTGTATAATGAATACCGGATTCATCAAACACATTTTTTTCAGGGTTATATTTTCCCCTTTTTATTATTTTTTACAGGGTTATATTTGCCCCTTTTTATTTTTTTAAATTAAATTTTTATACAATTTTTAAAGGTTACTTTCCATTTACAGTTATTACAACATATTGGCTATATTCCCTGTGTTGTATGATGTATCCTTGAGCCTATCTTCCACCCAGTAGTTTGTATCTCCCATTCCCTACTTCCATATTGCCCCTTTTCCCCTCTCCACTGGTAACCACTATTTCATCAAATACTTATTAGGCTCTGACTGCATGCCAGCCCTGTACTCTATTTTTATCTTTATTTTTTTATTAAAGTATACTTGATTTACAATATTATATTAGTTTCAGGCGTACAACAGAGTGATTCAATATTTTTATAGATTATACTCCATTTAAAATCATTAGAGAATAATGGGTATATTTACCTGTGCGGTACAATATATCCTTGTAGCTTATTTGTTTTATACGTTGCAGTTTTGTATCTCTTAGTCCCCTACCCCATCTTGCTCCTCCACCCTCGCCCCTTCCCACCAGTAACCAATGGTTTGTTCTCTATATCTATGAGTCTGTTTCTGTTTTGTTATATTCATTCATCTGTTTTATTTTCTAGATTCCATATATATGTGATAACATACAGTATTTGTCTTTCTTTGTTTGAATTATTTCACTAAGCATAATACCGTCTAGGTCAATCCACATCGTTACAAATGGTGGAATTTCATTATTTTTGTGGCTGAGTAGTATTCCATTGTGTGTGTGTGTGTGTGTGTGTGTGTGTATTACATCTTCATCCATTCATCTGTTGATGGACTCTTAGGTTGCTTCCATGTTTTGGCTATTGTGAATAATGCTGCAATGAGCATTGGGGTGTGTGTATCTTTTCAAATTAGTGTCTTCATTTTGGGGGATATGTATTCCCAGGAGTGGAATTGCTGAATCCTGTGGTAGTTCTCTTTTTATTTTTTTGCGGAACCTTCATACTATTTTTCATAGTGGCTGCACAAATTTACTTTCCCACCAACAGTGTACGAGGGTTCCCTTTTCTCCGCATCCTCTCCAACATTTCTTACTTGTAGACTTTTTGATGATAGCCATTCTGACAGGTGTGAGGTGATACCTCATTGTTGTTTTGATTTCCATTTATTTGATGATTAGTAATGTTCAACATCTTTTCATGTGCCTGTTAACCATCTGTATGTCTTCTTTGGAAAAATGTCTATTCAGTCCTTCTGCCCATTTTTTGTTTGGGTTGTTTTTTTCATATTGAGTTGTATGTGCTATTTGTATATTTTTTATATTAACCCCTTGTTTGTCACATGATTTGCAAATATTCTCTCCCATTCCATAAGTTGTCTTTTTGTATTGTTAATGGTTTCCTTTGCTGTGCAAAACCTTTTATGTTTAATTAGGTCCCATTTATTTATTTTTGCTTTTACTTCTTTTGCCTTAGGAGACTGATCCAAGAAAATATTGCTATGGGTTATGTCAGTGAGTAGTCTGCCTATGTTCTCTTCTAGGAGTTTTATGGTTTCCCTCTTACATTTAGGTCTTTAAAGCCTTTTGAGTTTATTTTTGTATATGGTATGAGGGAATGTTCTAATCTCATTGTTTTACATGTGGCTGGCAGTTTTCCCAGTACCACTTGTTGAAGAAATTCTTTTCCCCATTGTATATTCTTGCCTCCTTTGTTGTAGATTAATTGATCATAGGTGAGTGGATTTATTTTTGGGTTCTCTGTTCCATTGATCTATGTGCCTCTTTTTGTGCCAGTACCATGCTGTTTTTATTACTGTAGCTTTGTTGTATAGTCTGAAGTCAGGGCATATGATACCTCCAGTTTTCTTTTTTTCTCAAGATTGCTTTGGAAATTTGGGGTCTTTTGTGGTTCCATATAAATTTTAGGGTTATTTGTTGTAATTCTGAAAAATATGTGATTTTTGAAAGGGATTGCATTAAATCTATAGATTGCTTTGGGCATATGGACATTTTAACAATATGAATTCTTCCAATCGGTGAACAAAGCTATCCGTGTGATGGCTTTCCATTTCTTTGTATTGTCCTCAATTTCCTTCATCAGTGTTTTATAGTTTTCAGAGACTATGTCTTTTGCATCCTTGGATAAGTTTATTTCTAGGTAGTTTATTCTTTCTTTTTGGTGTGGTTTTAAATAGGATATGCTTTTTCTTTGGTTTCTCTTTCTGGTAGAGACTTTGGGTTTTCTATATATAGTATCAGTTCATCTGCAAATAGTGATGGTGTTATTTCTTCCCTTCCAGTTTCTTGTCTGATTGCTGTGGCTAGGACTTCCAATACTATGTTAAACAGAAGTGGCGAGAGTGGGCATCCTTGTCTTGCTCCTGATTTTAGAGGAAAAGCTTTTCACCATCAAGTATGATGTGAGCTGTGGGTTTGTCATAAATGGCCTTTATTAAGTCGAGATATGTTCCCTCTATACCAACTTTTTTTTTTACTTTGAAATAATCTGTATAGTTTATTCTCCAGTCCTTTATATTCCTTTGCCATAAATGATAATATGTAACCTCTCTAATTCATATGTATTTTTCTTATTGGAGTATAGTTGCTTTACCTCTGTACCAACTTTGATGAGTGTTTTTATCATGAATGGATGTTGAATTTTGTCAAATGCATTTCTGTGTCTGTTGATATGATCATGTGATTTTTATACTGCTTTTTGTTAATGTGGTGTATCACATTGATTGATTTGTAGATATTGAACCATCCTTGCATCCTTGGAATAAATTGCACTTGATCATAGTGTATGATCCTTTTTATATATTGTTAAATTCAGTTTGCTAATATTTTGTAGAGGATTTTTGCATTTATATTCATCAGAGATATTGGCCTGTAATTTTCTTTTTTTGTGATATCTTTGTCTGGTTTTGGTGTCAGTGTAATGGTTGCCTTGTAGAATGAATATGGGAGTATTCCCACCTCTTCAATTTTTTGGAATAGTTTGAGAAGGATAGGTATTAGCTCTTCTTTATTTGTTTGGTAGAATTTCTCTGTGAAGCTGTCCAATCCTGGATATATTTTTGCTGGGAGGTTTTTTTTTTTTTTAAATTACAAATTCAATTTCACTGCTAGTGGTCAGTCTGTTCAAATTGTCTGTTTATTCCTTATTCAATCTTGGAAGGTTGTGTTTTTCTAGAAATTTGTCCATTTCTTCTAGGTTACCCAATTTGTTGGCTTAGATCTCTAGTGTTCTTTGATTTTTTTTTAATATCTCTGAGATATCAGTTGTTATTTCTCCTCTTTCATTTCGTATTTTATTTGCATCCTCTTTTTCCTTGATGAGCCTGGCTAAAGGTTTATGAATTTTGTTTATCTTTTCAAAAAATCAGCTCTTGTTTTCAATGATCTTTTCTATTGTTTTTTTAGTCTCTATTTTATTTCTTTCCTCTCTGATCTTTATTGTTTTTCTCCTTCTGCTGACTTTAGGCTCTGTTTATTATTTTTCTAACTCATTTAGGTGATAGGTTAGGTTGTTTGAGATTTTTCTTGTTTCTTGGGGTAGGCCTATATTAATATAAACTTCCTTCTTAGAACTACTTTTGCTGCATCCCCAAAAGTTTGTAAAGTTGTGTTTCCATTTTCATTTGTCCCAAGGTATTTTCTGATTTCCTCTTTGATTTCATTGTTGACCCATTGGTTTTTTAGTAGCATGTTGTTTAGTCTCCACATATTTCTGTTTTTTCCCATTTTTCTTCCTGTAATTGATTTCTAGTTTTATGCTGCTGTGGTTGGAAAAAATGTTGGAAATAATTTCTATCCTTTTAAGTTGGTTGAGATGGATTTTGTGGCCTAACATGTGATGTATCCTGGAGAATGTTCCATGTGCACTTCAAAACAATGCGTGTTCTGCTGTTTTTGGATGGAATGTCTTGTAGATATCTATTAAATCCATTTGGTCTAATGTGTCATTTAAGGCCACTGTTTCCTTATTGATTTTCTGTCTGGATGATCTGTCCATTGACGTAAGTAGGGTGTTAAAGTCCTCTACTATAATTGTATTATTGTCAATTTCTCCCTTTATGTCTGTTGATGTTTGCTTTATGTATTTCAGTACTCTTATATTAGGTGCATATATGTTAATGTGTGTTATGTCCTCTTCTTGTATTGATCCCTTTATCATTATATAGTGCTCTTCTTTGTCTTTTGTTATAGACTTTGTTTTAAAGCCTATTTTGTCTGATATGAATATTGCTACCCCCCACTTTCTTGTTTCTATTTGCATGAAATATCTTTTTCCATTCCCTTTCTTTCAGTGTGTGTGTGTGTCTTTAGCTTTGAAGTGATTCTCTTGTAAGCAGCATATAGTTTGATCTTGTTTTTTTATGCCTTTAGCTACCCTATATCTTTTGATTGGAGCATTTAGTCCATTGACCTTTTTTTGTTGTTTTTTTGGCTGCATTGGGTCTTCATTGCTGCGTGTGGGCTTTCTCTAGTTGCGGCAAGTGGGGGGCTTCTCTTTGTTGTGGTGTGCGGGCTTCTCACTGCGGTGGCTTCTCTTGTTGCGCAGCATGGGCTCTAGGCATACCAGCTTCAGTAGTTGTGGCACACGAGCTTAGTTGCTCCATGGCATTTGGGATCCTCCCAGACCAGGGATCGAGCCCGTGTCCCCTGCATTGGCAGGAGGATTCTTAACCACTGCACCACCAGGGAAATCCCCTAGTCCATTGACATTTAAATTGACATTACTGGTAGGTGCTTAGTTATTGCCATTTTTTTTTACTTGTTTTCTTGTTTTCATAGTTCTCTGTTCTTCTTTTAAATCCTTCCCTTGTGGCTTGATGATTTTCTTTAGTGGTATGTGTGTGTTCCTTTTTCCATTTTTTATGTATCTATTGTAAGTTTTTGAGTTGTGATTACCATGGGGTTCCTATATGTTGACCAATAACTATATCTACTTGTTTTAAAATGGTAGTCATGTAAGTTCAAACACATTCTAAAAGATCTACCTTTTTTACTCCCCTCTCCCACATTTTGTTTTCATTGTCATATTTTGTATCTTTATGTTTATCCCTTCACTATTTATTGTAGTTATAGTTTATTACAACTTTTTTGTCTTTTAATCGTTGTACTAGCTTACTTAAGTAGGTGATCCTCAGCCTTTACCATATATTTGCCTTTACTAGTTGGATTTTTCCTTTCTTATAGATACTTCTTGTGGTAGCCTTTTCTTTTCCACTTAAAGAAGACCCTTTAACATTTCTTTTAGGGTAGGTATAGTATTGATAAAAACTTTTAGTTTTTGCTTGTCTGAGAAGTTCTTTATCTGTCTTTTAATTCTAAATGATAGTCTTGCTGGGTAATGTATCCTAGGCTGCATGCTTTTCCCTTTTAGCACTTTAAATATAGCATGTCACTCCCTTATGGCCTTCAAAGTTTCTGCAGAAGTCAGCTGATAGCCTTATGGGTGTCCCCCTGTATGTGACTCTGTTTTTGTCTTTCTGCCTTTAGAATTCTTTGTCTCTAACTTTTGCCATTTTAATTATGATTTGTCATGGTATAGGTCTGTTTGGGTTCATCTTGTTTGGGAGCCTCTGTGCCTCTAGTACCTGGATATCTTTTGCCTACTTCAGGTTTGGGAAGTTTTCAGTCATAATTTCATTACATACATTTTTGACCCTTTTCTCTCTTGCTTCTCCTTCTGCGACTCCTATAATGCAAATGTTGGTATACTTTATGTTTCTGCAGAGGTCCCTTAAACTTTTCTCATTTTTAAAATTTGTTCATTTTGCTGTTCTTATTGGGTGCTTTCCACTATTCTATCTTCCAGATCACTTATGTGTTCTTCTGTATCACCTAGTCTATTGATTCCTTCTAGTGTGTTTTTCACTTCATTTGTTGTATTTTTCAGTTCTGACTGGTTTTTTTTTACACTTTCTAGTTCCTCATTAAAATTCTCACTGTGTTCATCTATTCTTTTCCCTAATCCAGTTAGCATTCTTATGACTCATGTTTTGAACTCTTTATCTAGTAGGTTATTTACTTTTGTTTCATTAGTTCTTTTTTCAGGGGTTTTCTCTTGTTTTGTCAATGGAAACAAATTTCTCTGCTTTTTATTTTGCTTAACTTTCTCTGTCTTTATAAAATTAGACATAATGAAAGAGTTACCTGTTGTGGTCTTGAAGGTGTGTCCTTGTGTGGGAGTGTCTCTATGCAGTCTGTGTGTGCCCAGCGGCTTTGGTGGAGGAGCTGGATCTGACATGAGCACAAGTTATGTCTTTACCCAGGCTGTGCTGGCAGCTATTACTTTGATGAGAGGTGGAGCTGGAGATGGAGGGGCTAGAACCAGAGCCAGCTATGATCTGGGACTTCTTTGCTTAGTGGCCAACAACCTACCGGGGGGGTGTGGGTCAGGTCCCAAGTTGCTGGAGCAGAAGCCCTGAAGTTTGAGTCCGAGCTGGCTCCATTCCTTCTAAGTGTGTGCTCTCCCTACTCCCAGCACCACAATGCTGGAGGAAGAGGGGCAGGTGCGGGTGCATGGTGTGGGTCTGGGCGTGGGCTGTGCTGCCTGGCCAGAGTCTGGGACACTTCTGATGCGCTGCCTCTGTAAGCACTAGTGATGGCTGCTCCCACCCTGTTCAGATGCTGTTCTGCATCTGGGTTGGCACAGTCCCTCATAATTGATCACTCCTCTCGTGGCAGACTTTGCCCTAGTGTGGAGCTGCATTGTGAAGCAAGTGGGCATAGTGAACGCTTGGCTCAGGCTGGGGTGCTCACTGGAGTTGTCGTGGGAAACCAGCCAGAATCTCGTGCACTTTCACTCTTTTTTTCTGCCTTGTTTCGGGAGTAAGCAAGTGGGTGTGTGCTCTTCACTAGCAGGGTCTAGGTTTCTTACAGCCCTTCTGTTAGTCCCACTGGTTTTCTAACCAGCTAAGGGGACTCTTCTTCCTGATGTTGGACCCCAGGGCTTGGGCACCTAATATGTGGCTGGAACTGCTCACTCCCCAGGGAGGATCTCTGCCCTTGTAACCTCCCTCCCCATTCTGTGTCCCCTCCCAGGGGCATAGGTCCCAACCTGATCACTTCTCTTCCCTTCCTACCTGATTCTGTGTGGGTTTCTTATAGCCTTTGTTGTAGAAGAGCCTCTGTGTCAGTCTCATTAGTTTTCAGTGAGAATCACTCTAAATGTAGATGTATTATTGATGTGTTTTTTGGGGGGAGGTGAATTGTGTCCTCCTACTCCGCCATCTTGCTCTCTTCCATCTTTTTTTTTTTTTTTTTTTTTTGCGGTACGCGGGCCTCTCACTGTTGTGGCCTCTCCCGCTGCGGAGCACAGGCTCCGGAGGCACAGGCTCAGCGGCTATGGCTCACGGGCCCAGCCGCTCCGCGGCATGTGGGATCCTCCCGGACCAGGGCACGAACCCACGTCCCCTGCACCGGCAGGCAGACTCAACCACTGCACCACCAGGGAAGCCCCCATCTATTTTTAATGTGAAACTTTCAGAGTCAATATATTTATTTCTAAACATATAAAAATGAATAAAAAGCAATGAGCTTATTTTGTTGGTCTCTAGGCAAACCTAGCAGACCTTCTATATTCAAACCAATGCTGTGTCCTTCGAAGATGTACAGTGTCGTCAAATATTGTAGAACATTTTTTTGGGGAAAAATCCCTCCATATCCCATAGCATAGTCTTTGGAATCTTCTCAGGGAGGCCTTTGTTTCTTGAAGGTAAATTTGATTTTGGGAGACAGCTAAAAACTACTTGGCAGCAAATCTAGTGAATGAGGTGGTTGATCAAGCTGAAGAACGTCATTTTGGGTTCCAGACAAGGTTTGACTCTGAAGAAATGAGGTTGATTTTCTTGTATGTACATAAACTGGCTCCACAGCAATTCCAAAGGAGGACTTCCAAAATGTGTGGCCTTGGCAAGAAAAAAATTTCTCACCCCTGTTCACACACACACTCACACTCCCCCCCACACACACACACAGTGTATACTGCCTGGCCCAACGTCTAGACAAGTAAAATCAAAAGCCCTTGGAATTTAGTTTAAAAAAGTCAGTTACACGAGTATGGGATGGAAGAGACCTGGCCTGGCGGCCATTCTGGCAAAAACACGTGAGGGGTTTCAGTTGGCCACAAGCTCATCGTTATGAAGGGTGTGACGTGGCTTCTAAGTGTCTGCATTCTTGGACTGCTGTCTGGTGGAGGTCTTGGGCTCTGTGGGAACGTAAACACCCATGCTCCGTTCTGCGCCGGTGCAGGGGCACCATGAGCTCAGCTATGGTTATGACAGCGTAAGAGGACCACTGACCCACTGGAGCGTGGAACAGGGCTGAAGGAGCTGAGAAAACCAACCCAGGAGAGGCAAGAGTCAGTGATTAAAAATTATTGCTGAAGGACAGCTGTGCGAAAAGTGGTATCTTTTTTTTTTTTTTTTTTTGGTTGCATTGGGTCTTGGTTGCTCCACAGGGCTTTTTCTTGTTTGCGCCCGCGGGGAGCTACTCTTTTTTTTTTTTTTTTTTTTTTTTTTTGTGGTACGCGGGCCTCTCATCGCCGTGGCCTCTCCCGTTGCGGAGCACAGGCTCCGGACGCGCAGGTCCAGCGGCCACGGCCCACGGGCCCAGCCGCTCCGCGGCACGTGGGATCCTCCCGGACCGGGGCACGAACCCGCATCCCCTGCATCGGCAGGCGGACTCTCAACTACTGCGCCACCAGGGAAGCCCTGGGGGGCTACTTTTCATTGCGGTGCTCAGGCTTCTCATTGCAGTGGCGGCTTCTCTTATTGCAGAGCACAGGGCCTAGAGCGCATGGGCTTCAGTAGTTGTGGCATGCTGGCTTCAGTACTTGTGGCTCGCGGGCTCGAGTGCAGGCTCAGTAGTTGTGGCACACAGGCTTAGTTGCTCCATGGCATGTGGGATCTTCCCAGACCAGGGATCGAACCCATGTCCCTTGCGTTGGCAGGCAGATTCTTAACCACTGTGCCACCAGGGAAGTCCCAAAAGTGGTATCATCTTAATCTCATGTTGGTCTTTATGGAAGAGCCAAGACCAATGGGTGGAAATTATAGGAAGGCAGATTTAGGCTCAACCTACCAAAGATTCATTCATATTATAGAATTATACATTCAGTATCGTCTCATGTGTGTGAATATGCACCTAAAGAGAGAGAGAAAATGACTGGAAGGATTTCAATCAAATATTTAATAATAACTATGGGGTATGGAATGATGGGATAAATGTCATCTTTTAAACTTTATGTGATGATGTACTATTAGATTTTTATTACCTGTATATATTGCTTTTGAAAAAAACAAACTTTCTAAAAATTGTCGGTGTCCAGCAACCAAATAAACTGTTTTGCAACCTAGTGAGGGCCCAGCCTTAGGCACTAATCCGACACTGATTGTGGGATGAATTAGTGGGTCCTTTTCAGCCTAGGGATTCAGTATGTTGTTCTATGATTTAACCTTGTTCAAATACCAGAGTTGAGCTGGTGGAAGTTCACACGTGGATCCAACGAGAAAGGGGCCTGGAAAGTCACAACAAGATGGGGCACCTTCCCAATTGCCAGGCCTATTCTAAGGACAATAGTCATCTTAACAAAATTCATGTAGGACATTTAAATCAAAGGGTAGGATAAACACTTCAGAGGTGAAAAGCCACGAGCAACTAGCTGTGAAACTAGATTCTGAACTAGAAGAATAAATATAGAGGGATAGGAAGAGGCATGGATAAAATGCTAAAAGACAAAGGCCATTGAGGAAAAGTAAAATGTCAATTGGAGATGGTGGATTTTCCATGTTTTGTAAGGGTGAACGGTTATCCATTTAATTCTAACCATTCAACTGAAGCCAGCAGGCCTTGGACATTATAGAGTCTTCTGCCCCGCATCACTCAGCCTGCATGGACCGTAGCTGGCAGTATACCAAGACCGCAGAAACGCTGGCTGGCTTGGGTCACGTTCCGGGAACTGAAGTATGTCAAATAGGACCTTAAGCTGGCGATGCCCTGAGAGGCACGTGGGAACAGAACACGCATAACACCAGTGCTGGGCGGAGGGACTGGCACTTACTCCCTTTTGGGGCCAGTGGTGCCACAAAATGAGAGCAACGAAGAAACTAGACACCTTGACCTGATTCTCCACTTTACAAGAGGGAAACCAAAGAGGGGAAGTGAATGAGAAGGATGTGTAGAAACAGTCCCCTTCATCTCCCAGAAAGGAGAAATGGACTTTAAGACAGTGCCCTTCTGCTTGCAGGCATAAAACGTGATCTCAGGGTCACACATTATTTTGGCCACATTAAATAAAAACCTTTCTGTAGAGCGACAGGGACGACGATTAGGCGGTGACGAGGCTTTCGAGACTTCTTCTGATCTGGTGGTGGTAGCCTGGCACACTCGAGTCCAAGGAACAAACCTTTGCCGTATTTAGGTCTCATGAATCAAAGAACAAAGATTCTCACGAATCCCATTCAAATACAGAAATCATGATGTTTAAAAGACGAAGATAATGCCAGTTAAAGTCTTACCAACCGCTATAAATCATTGAAAGCATATTAACAGATACCACCGATCGTAGCCTCGACTTCAACAAAACCAACTGAAGGCAACACTTAACCAAACATTTCTAATTGGCATTTGCAAAAGTTTCTGCAAAGGATGAAAATGGCTATCGGGAACTTGTGCTCTGCAGGAGACCCTGATGAAAGTGTGTTGGAGACAGCCGGAGGGGAAAAGATAAATTATAAGAAACTCCCCTGCCTGCTTCCCACAGGCTCACCTCCTGCCACCGGGCAGAAACGGGAGCACCTGGCTGGGCCCGCCTCCCAGTATCAAAGGGGACATTCCAGTCCTTCCTTGACCTTGACTCATACTCTGGCCCTGTGCCTCAGCCCCTTCTCTCTCCTCCTCCTCCAGCTTTGCCCCTCTTTGCCCTCAGGTGGGAGTTGAGTTCCCACTCATTAGAGTCAACAGCGTTTCTGGTGACCCGACCTGGCAAGTGGGCAATAAGCCAGGCATTGGAAACAGTGGCGAGTCGGTCGTTCCTGAGGTTCTTTGGCAGCGGGACGTTCAAAGAGCAGCATCAGCTGCCGATGTTGGAATTAGTGTTGGTGTCGGACCTTCAGCTCTGTGAGAGCAGGGATCCAATCTGTTTAGTTTTGTATCATCTCCAGCAGCTGGTACAGTGCCTGACAGCCAACAGGTACACAAGGTCTAGTTGTGGCACAAACGACTGTTGAAGGAGCCCGTCTGAGGCCAAGAGCCGTGTTGCTTCCTATAAATCCTGGGTTTCCCGGTGACAACCTCTGCAACCTGACCCAGGGCAACTGCCGGCCCTGCCACGTGGCAGCCCCTGGAGAAGGGAGACGGGGAGCACAGAAGCTTGGGGAATTACTTTGCACTATTGGGGCTCCCCTCTCTGGGTCGGGGGAAGGAAGGATATTAATTGTGCACATGATCCATACAGAGGATTTCTAGTTGGGCAAAACGTTTTCAGCGAAGTGAAATTTGTAGAGCGAGACGGGGCACTTTTCTGAGATGCCTTTAGTTTCATAGGCCAGATACTCTACCCCGTTTGTAGATGGAGATTATGGAGTGGGTGTGTGTTGGGACGGACTGGCTTTGACTGGAGCTTGGAGCCAAGGCTGATACTCACCCAAAAGGTAGGCAGGGAGGGAGGGGGATTTTCTTATACTGAGTAGAAAGCTAGGTGAGGAGGGGGAAAGCATTGCATGGTCACCACGTACGTGGGCTGACAGAAAAAGACCCAATGCTGGGCTTCCCTGGTGGCGCAGGGGTCGAGAGTCTGCCTGCTGATGCAGGGGACATGGGTTCGTGCCCCGATCCGGGAAGATGCCACATGCCACGGAGTGGCTGGGCCCGTGAGCCATGGCCGCTGAGCCTGCGTGTCAGGAGCCTGTGCTCCGCAGCAGGAGAGGCCACAACAGTGAGAGTCCCGCGTACTGCCAAAAAAAAAAAAAAAAAGACCCAACACATTTTTATTTGAGCATTTATTTTTTTTTTCCAAAGAAATCCATGCAAAGGGAAAGACAGAGAGAAAGACATGGTAACCATGTTCTAGCAGCCAAACATAGGAAAATAATTTGGCACAATCTGATTTTTTTTTTTTCATTGCAAAAGGACAATCTATACTACCACTAAAATTTACCGTCCTCATAAAGATACCATTTGATTTTCGAAAACGTAACTCATGGTTAGTCTTCTACTTAATGGCTGGAGGAGGTACATAAGATAAAAAAATAGAAAAAAAGAAAAAGGTGGTTCCCTTTATAGAGGGAGACCACAGGGTGCTGAAGGGCAGCACGTGTGCGGTAACCTTGGCAGTCAGTGCACCAGGAGGAAAGAGCACACCACGGAGATTGCCAAGCTGGTGAGAATCTTCAGGGGGGAAGGGCCGTTCCCGAGGTTGTGAGAGGCAACTATCTCATTGTCCTTCTGATTCACATGTTGCTTGCTTCCAGGAGCATCGTCCACGTCCAGATCATAAGCCAGTTCTGCCGAAAGAAAGGGAAGAATTTCAATACAGGCTTACCGACAGCCTCAGGTTTGCACTCTTCGCGGCCCAAGCGCTTGTCTGCACTGCTGGGATGGCCCAGCTTTGATTTCTTCCTTTCGGTGAAGGTAAGGCCGCCAGGAGATGGGAAGAAGACAGGGGTGTTGTGTGCGGGGCCCGCCCGAGGAAGATGGCTAGTGGTGCTGCTGCCAGAGATCCCACCAACAGGGAGAGAGCTGGCTGCTCCCCTCCCACCTTTGGCTCCACCCACAGCCCAGAGTGCACACTGGCCCTTTCCGCATCTCCCACCTGGCAAGGCCATGCTTGAAGGTCATTTTCACCAGATCTCACAGGTATCCAAACGTAAGGTGCCATGTGGGTGACTACATGCGTGTCCTTGTGTGTATGTGTGTTGGTGGGAGAGGGGATGTGGTAGCCTCCCAGGGTACCTTTCCTGGGCCCTGCACCCCATTCAGATTTTCCCCTGGGAGGCCTTGCCTTAGCGTTGATGATAGGGTAGTTTGCCATTGGAAGTTGTTTTATTTTTCTCAGAAATATTTCTTGTATCTATACGGTCTTTTCACCGCCCACCCCTAACACACATACCCACACCCACACAGGATACTGGGTTGGCCAAAAAGTTCGTTTGGGTTTTTCTGTAAGCGGAAAGACCCGAACTTTATGGCCAGCCCAATATAATGCATAGAATTATGCATTATATATGCATAGACTAAGGAAAGGCTAATGGGTAAGGGTCCTCTTTCTTCGACTGTCTACCGTTTATGAGATATGCTCGTGATTCTGAAAAGGAATTGGGGTGTTGGGGTTGGCCTAACGCGGAAATCTCCCAGAGGGTAAATCTAAGTAGATAGTGGTTTGTCAGGAAATTAAAGACAGCTGGTCCTAGCCCAGGGCTCAGTTTCTCTTAGATTTGCTTTTCCAGATTTAGAGTTCAAATCTACTCCCTTGGCTTTTCTGGACTCAGTCACCAAAGTTTGTTTCTATTTCAGTAGCTTGTGAAGGTGATGTGATGTGAGTGACCTCAGCAGCCAACTGTCCTGTGGCCAATGGAGCCAGAAAGATCCCTTGGGGACATGGAGATGCATAGCAACAGGCACAGAGGAAGCGGATTCTGCAGAAGGAAGGAAGGAAGAGCTCCTCTTACAGGGGATGAAACACGCAGTAAGTCACAGGAAGAAAGTGTAAGGACTCAGCTGGTCCAGGATGTGTGCAGAGCAGGGCCCAGGACCACGGCTGCTGTGAGGCTGGCATTCCTTAGAGCAGGCAGCAAGGTCAAGGTGATCAAAGCCAGAGGATCTGATTACAGCCCGCAACGCTACTTTCCAAAGGGCTAGTGCAGTTTATAATGCCACCAGCAATGACGAGGGAACCAATAAAAGATACTGTAGTCTGTATAAGATGATATCTCAAAGTTTCTTTAATTTGAGTGTATTTGATTACTAGTATAGATGAACTGTTGCTGTGTTTTAGTTCTCAACGAATAACAGTTCATATCCTTTGCCTTCTTACCTAATGCGTATTGATATTTTCCCTATTAATCTGAATATATATTTTACTGAGTCCTTTGCTTATCACATTTGATACAAGTAATTTTTCTATTTTGTTACTAACTATACTTATTTTTCATTGCTGTACAAGGAAATGATGTCCTAACTTTTAATATCTATGAATCTGGCCACATTTTGCTCTTCTGAAGCTGAGAACGTGTTTCTTCTTGAGTGCTGATGATAATAGTGCAAATCACAATTTCCAGGGAACCCTCTTACTGAGGGAAAGGTGAATCAGTAACTAATATCCATTCCCTCTCCCCCCAGAATAAACAGATACAAAGAAAATCAGAGAAAAAGAGCAATGGGCTACTTGGAAACCAGACCTCTTTCTCTGAAAGGTACGGTGCAGCGCGCACAGAGCAGGCCGAGGTCAGCTGTCAGTCGGCAAGGATAGTGCAGGCTTAGATCCCGATCAGATTTCACCAAAGTCGAGAACACATACGGCTGGATCTGTTGAAAGCCCAGCCTTGAGTCTCATGGCAACTTCTCAACTTAAATGAAGAGGAGGATTTTTCGGGCTGACCTGAATGAGAGCACTTTCAGCAGCGCCTTCAGATTCATTTTCCAGATGTCCCCCTTGCCTAACATCAGGATTAAGCAAGCAACATCTACTAATGTGACCACTCAGCGCCTCCACTATTTACCCTGCTCTTCAAATAATCCATGAACACTACACAGTTTTGTCTACTCTAGCAGTTGTGGAAAACCCAGCAGTTATGTTAGATCCAGTAGTTTCTCATCTTATTGCCACCAAATACCTCTTTTATGTCTATCTCTTGGAACCTATGTTTTGAAATTATAAAAATGACTACCAATTATTGAGTCCTCACTGTGTGCCAGGCACTGTGCTAAGCCCTTTATATACATGATCTCATGTAATCGAACCTTCTCAGTAATGTTGTGAAGTAGGTATTATAATTCCCATTTTACTGATGAGGAAGCTCAAGCTCAGGTTACTTCTTTTGCCTGTATTTACACAGCTGGTAAGTGGCACAGGTGTTCTTTGAATGCAGGGCTGACTCTGAACCTCATATGGACCTATATCATAAACAAATTGAAAAATTTTGTACATATACCAAGTATACTGCAGTCAGTAAATAGTAATGCGTTCCTTCTTGAAAAAGAAATTAAGGAAAATATCCTGCCAAAGATAACTAACTAAAGAACACGTGAAATAAAAAGACAACCTACAGACTGGGAGAAAATATTTGCAAATGATGTGATGGACAAGGGCTTAATTTCCTAGATATCCAAACAGTTCATACAACTCAACAACAAAAAAACAACCCAATCAAAAAATAGGTGGAAGATCTAAATGGACATTTCTCCAAAGAAGACATAGATGGTTAAAAAGCCCATGAAAAGATGCTCAACATCACTAATTATTAGAAAAATGCAAATCAAAACTACAATGAGGTATCACCTCCCACCAGTCAGAATGGCCATCATCAAAAAATCTACAAACAATAAATGCTGGAGAGGGTGTGGAGAAAAGGGAACCCTTTTGCACTGTTGGTGGGAATGTAAACTGGTACAGCCACTATGGAGAACAGGATGGAGGTTCCTTAAAAAACTACAAATAGAACTACCATATGACCCAGCCATCCCACTACTGGGCATATACCCTGAGAAAACCATAATTCAAAAAGAGTCATGTACCACAATGTTCATTGCAGCTCTATTTACAATAGCCAGGACATGGAAGCAACCTAAGTGTCCATCGACAGATGAATGGATAAAGAAGATGTGGCACATTTCTACAATGGAATATTACTCAGCCATAAATAAGAATGAAATAATGCCATTTGCAGCAACATGGATGGACCTACAGATTGTCATACTAAGTCAGAGAAAGACAAATATCGTATGATATCACTTATATGCGGAATGTAAAAAATAGGGTACAAACGAACTTATCTGCAAAACAGAAATAGAGTTATGGATGTAGAAAATAAACTTAGTTACCAGGGGGTAAGAGGGGGGAGGGATAACTTGGGAGATTGGGATTGACATATACACACTACTATACATAAAATAGATAACTAATAGGGACCTGCTGTATAGCATAGGAACCTCTACTCAGTACTCTGTAATGGCCTATATGGGAAAAGAATCTAAGAAAGAGTATATGTATGTATAACAGATTCCCTCTGGTGTACAGCAGAAACTAACACAACATTGTAAATCAACTGTACTCCAATTTTTTTTTTTTTTTTTTGGCGGTACGTGGGCCTGTCACTGTTGTGGCCTCTCCCATTGCGGAGCACAGGCTCTGGACACACAGGCTCAGCGGCCATGGCTCACGGGCCCAGCTGCTCTGCAGCATGTGGGATCTTCCAGGACCGCGGCACGAACCCATGTCCCCTGCATCGGCAGGCGGACTCTCAACCACTGCGCCACCAGGGAAGCCCCGAAATTTTTTTTTAATTAAAAAAAATGAAGTAATGCCGTTTGTAGCAACATGGATGGACCTAGAGTTTATACTAAATAAGTCAGAGAAATACAAATAAATACCAATGATATCACTTATATGTGTGGAATCTAAAATATGACACAAATGAACCTATCTACAAAACAGAAACAGACTTGCAGACAGAGAACAGACTTGTGGTTGCCAAGGACGAGGAGGAAGAGGGGAGGGATGGATTGGGAGTTTGGGATGAGCAGATGCAAACTATTTATATACAGAATGGATAAACAATAAGATCTACTGTATAGCACAGGGCACTATATCCAATATGCTGTGATATGCCATAATGGAAAAGAATATTTAAAAATGTATATATGTGTATAACTGAATCACTTTGCTGTACAGCAGAAACTAACAACAGTATAAATCAACTGTACATCAAAAAAACATGAGAGGAAAAGGTCTGGAGCTGCCGAAGACGCAAGAGACTTTTTCTTCCTGCTTTGTTTCCTGGTGCGCGAGGAGAGGGGATTAAGAGCACTGCTTAAAGGAGCTCCAGAGACGGGCGCGAGCCGCGGCTAACAGCGTGGACCCCAGAGACGGGCAGGGGACGCTAAGGCTGCTGCCGCCGCCACCAAGAAGCCTGTGTGCGAGCGCAGGTCACTCTACACACCTCCCCTCCCGGGAGCCTGTGCAGCCCGCCACTGCCAGGGTCCCGTGATCCAGGGACAACTTCCCTGGAAGAACGCACGGTGCACCTCACGCTGGTGCAACGAGATGTGGGCCTCTGCTGCCGCAGGCTCGCCCCACACTCCGTGCGCCTCCCTCCCCCCGGCCTGAGTGAGTCAGAGCCCCCGAATCAGCGGCTCCTTTAACCCCGTCCTGTCTGAGCGAAGAACAGACGCCCTCCAGGGACCTACACGCACAGGCGGGGCCAAATCCAAAGCTGAGCCCCTGGGAGCTGTGAGAACAAAGAAGAGAAAGGGAAATCTCTCCCAGCAGCCTCAGGAGCAGCGGGAGTAAAGCTCCACAATCAACTTGATGTACCCTGCATCTGTGGAATACCTGAATAGACAATGATCATCCCAAATTAAGGAGGTGGACTTTGAGAGCAAGATTTATTATTTTTCCCCTTTTCCTCATTTTGTGAGTGTGTATGTGTATGCTTCTGTGTGAGATTTTGTCTGTATAGCTTTGCTTCCACCATTTGTCCTAGGGTTCTGTCTGTTCTATTATTTTTAATTTTTTTTTTTTCTTAATAATTATTCTTTAATTACTTTATCTTCTCTCTTTCTCTTTTCCTTCCTTCCTTCCTCCCACCGTCCCTCCCTCTGTCCCTCCTTTCTTTCTTTCCTTCTTTTCTTCCTTCCTTCCTTCTTCTTCTACTAATTCTTTCTTTCTACTTTTTCTGCCTTTTATTCTGAGCCGTGTGGATGAAAGACTCTTGGTGCTGCAGCCAGGAGTCAGTGCTGTGCCTCTGAGGTGGGAGAGCCAACTTCAGGACACTGGTCCACAAGAGACCTCCCAGCTCCACATAACATCAAACAGCAAAAATCTCCCAGAGATCTCCATCTCAACACTAGCACCCAATGGCGAGAGCTCTCCCAGGTATCTCCGTCTCAATGCTAATACCCAGCTCCACTCAATAACCAACAAGCTCCAGTGCTAGACACCCCATGCCAAACAACTAGCAAGACAGGAACACAACCCCACCCATTAACAGAGAGGCATCCTGAAATCATAATAAGGTAAGAGGCACCCAGAAACACGCTGCCGGATGCGGTCCTGCCCACAAGAAAGACAAGATCCAGCCTCATCCACCAGAAAACAGGCGCCAGTCCCCTCCACCAGGAAGCCTACACGACCCACTGAACCAACCTTAGCCACTGGGGGCAGACACCAAAAACAAAGGGAACTACGAACCTGCAGCCTGCAAAAAGGAGACCCCAAACACAGTAAGAGCAGCAAAATGAGAAGACAGAAAAACACACAGCAGATGAAGGAGCAAGGGAAAAAACCACCAGACCTAACAAATGAAGAAGAAATAGGCAGTCTACCTGAAAAAGAATTCACAGTAATGATAGTAAAGATGATCAAAAATCTTGGAAATAGAATGGAGAAAATACAAGAAATGTTTAACAAGGACCCAGAAGAACTAAACAGCAAACAATGATGAACAAAACAGTAACTGAAATTAAAAATTCTCTACAAGGAAACAATAGCAGAATAACTGAGGCAGAAGGACGGATAAGTGACCTGGAAGATAAAATACTGGAAATAACTACTGCAGAACAGAATAAAGAAAGAAAAATGAAGAGACTTCAGGACAGTCTCAGAGACCTCTGGGACAAAACTGAACACAACAACATTCGAATTATAGGGGTCCCAGAAGAAGAAGAGAAAAAGAAAGGGACTGAGAAAATATTGGAAGAGATTATAGTCGAAAACTTCCCTAATATGGGAAAGGAAATAGTTAATCAAGTCCAGGAAGCACACAGAGTCCCATACAGGATAAATCCAAGGAGAAATATACCAAGATACATATTAATCAAACTGTCAAAAACTAAACACAAAGAAAACATACTAAAAGCAACAAGGGAAAAACAACAAATAACACACAAGGGAATCCCCATAAGGTTAACAGCTGATCTTTCAGCAGAAACTCTGCAAGTCAGAAGGGACTGGCAGGACATATTTAAAGTGATGAAGGAGAAACACCTACAATCAAGCTTACTCTAGCCAGCAAGGATCTCATTCAGATTTGATGGAGAAATTCAAACCTTTACAGACAAGCAAAAGCTGAGAGAGTTCAGCACCACCAAACCAGCTTTACAACAAATGCTAAAGGAACTTCTCTAGGCAAGAAACACAAGAGAAGGAAAAGACCTACAATAACGAACCCAAAACAATTTAGAAAATGGGAATAGGAACATACATATCGATAATTACCTTAAATGTAAATGGACTAAATGCTCCCACCAAAAGACACAGATTGGCTGAATGGATACAGAAACAAGACCCATATATATGCTGTCTACAAGAGACCCACTTCAGACCTAGAGACACATACAGACTGAAAGTAAGGGGATGGAAAAAGATATTCCATGCAAATGGAAACCAAAAGAAAGCTGGAGTAGCAATTCTAATATCAGACAAAATAGACTTTAAAATAAAAAGTATTAGAAGAGACAAAGAAGGACACTACATAATGATCAACGGATCAATCCAAAAAGAAGATATAACAATTGTAAATATTTATGCACCCAACATAGGAGCACCTCAATACATAAGGCAAATACTAACAGCCATAAAAGGGGAAATCGCAAGTAACACATTTAGTGTAGGGGACTTTAACACCCCACTTTCACCAATGGACAGATCATCCAAAATGAAAATAAATAAGGAAACACAAGCTTTAAATGATACATTAAACAAGATGGACTTGGTTGATATTTATAGGACGTTCCATCCAAAAACAACAGAATACACATTTTTCTCAAGTGCTCATGGAACATTCTCCAGGATAGATCATATCTTGGGTCACAAATCAAGCCTTGGTAAATTTATGAAAATTGAAATTGTATAAAGTATCTTTTCTGAACACAAAGCTATGAGACTAGATATCAATTACAGGAAAAGATCTGTAAAAAATACAAACAAATGGAGGCTAAACAATACACAACTTAATAACAAAGTGATCACTGAAGAAATCAAAGAGGAAATAAAAAATACCTAGAAACAAATGACAATGGAGACACGACGACCCAAAACCTATGGGATGCAGCAAAAGCAGTTCTAAGAGGGAAGTTTATAGCAATACAAGCCCACGTTAAGAAACAGGAAACATTTCGAATAAACAACCTAACCTTGCACCTAAAGCAATTAGAGAAAGAAGAACAAGAAAACCCCAAAGTTAGCAGAAGGAAAGAAATCATAAAAATCAGATCAGAAATAAATGAAAAAGAAATGAAGGAAACGATAGCAAAGATCAAAAAAACTAAAAGCTGGTTCTTTGAGAAGTTAAACAAAATACATAAACCATTAGCCAGACTCATCAAGAAAAAAGGGAGAAGACTCAAATCAATAGAATTAGAAATGAAAAAGGGGAAGTAACAACTGACACTGCAGAAGTACAAAAGATCATGAGAGATTACTACAAGCAACTCTATGCCAACAAAATGGACAACCTGGAAGAAATGGACAAATTCTTAGAAATGCACAACCTGCCAAGACTGAATCAGGAAGAAACAGAAAATATGAACAGACCAATCACAAGCACTGAAATTGAAAGTGTGATTAAAAATCTTCCAACAAACAAAAGCCCAGGACCAGATGGCTTCACAGGCGAATTCTATCAAACACTTAGAAAAGAGCTAGCACCTATCCTTCTCAAACTCTTCCACAATATAGCGGAGGGAGGAACACTCCCAAACTCATTCTACGAGGGCACCATCACCTTGATACCAAAACCAGACAAGGATGTCATAAAGAAAGAAAACTACAGGCCAATATCACTGATGAACATAGATGCAAAAATCCTCAACAAAATACTAGCAAACAGAATCCAACAGCACATTTAAAGGATCATACCCCATGATCAAGTGGGGTTTATTCCAGGAATGCAAGGATTCTTCAATATACGCAAATCAATCAACGTGATACACCATATTAACAAACCGAAGGAGAAAAACCATAGGATCATCTCAATAGATGCAGAGAAAGCTTTCGACAAAATTCAACACCCATTTATGATAAAAACCCTGCAGAAAGTAGGCACAGAGGGAACTTTCCTCAACATAATAAAGGCCATATATGACAAACCCCAGGCAACATCGTCCTCAGTGGTGAAAACCTGAAAGCATTTCCACTAAGATCAGGAACAAGACAAGGTTGCCCACTCTCACCACTGTTATTCAACATAGTTTTGGAAGTTTTAGCCACAGCCATCAGAGAACAATAGGAAATAAAAGGAATCCAAATTGGAAAAGAAGAAGTAAAGCTGTCACTGTTTGCAGATGACATGATACTCTACATAGAGAATCCTAAAGATGCTACCAGAAAACTACTAGAGCTAATCAATGAATTTGGTAAGGTAGCAGAATACAAAATTAATGCACAGAAGTCTCTGGCATTCCTATACACTAATGATGAAAAATCTGAAAGTGAAACCAAGAAAACACTCCCATTTACCACTGCAACAAAAAGAATGAAATATCTAGGAATAAACCTCCCTAAGGAGACAAAAGACCTGTATGCAGGAAACTATAAGACACTGATGAAAGAAATTAAAGATGATACAAATAGATGGAGAGACATACCATGTTCTTGGATTGGAAGACTCAACATTGTGAAAATGACTCTACTACCCAAAGCAATCTACAGATTCAATGCAATCCCTATCAAAGTACCACTGGCATTTTTCACAGAAGTAGAACAAAGAATTTCACAATTTGTATGGAAACTCAAAGGACCCCGAATAGCCAAAGCAATCTTGAGAACAAAAAACAGAGCTGGAGGAATCAGGCTCCCTGACTTCAGACTATACTACAAAGCTACAGTAATCAAGACAGTATGGTACTGGCACAAAATGAGAAAGATAGATCAATGGAACAGGATAGAAAGCCCAGGGATAAACCCACGCACATATGGTCACCTTGTCTTTGATAAAGGAGGCAGGAATGTACAGTGGAGAAAGGACAGCCTCTTCAATAAGTGGTGCTGGGAAAACTGGACAGGTACATGTAAAAGTATGAGATTAGATCACTCCCTAACATCATACACAAAAAAAAGCCTAAAATGGATTAAAGACCTAAATGTAAGGCCAGAAACTATCAAACTCTTAGAGGAAAACATAGGCAGAACACTCTATGACATAAATCACAGCAAGATCCTTTTTGACCCACCTCCTAGAGAAATGGAAATAAAAACAAAAATAAACAAATGGGACCTAATGAAACTTAAACGCTTTTGCACAGCAAAGGAAACCATAAACAAGACCAAAAGACAACCCTCAGAATGGGAGAAAATATTTGCAAATGAAGCAACTGACAAAGGAATAATCTCCAAAATTTACAAGCAGCTCAATAACAAAAAAACAAACAACCCAATTCAAAAATGGGCAGAAGACCTAAATAGACATTTCTCCAAAGAAGATATACAGACTGCCAACAAACACATGAAAGGATGCTCAACATCATTAATCATTAGAGAAATGCAAATCAAGACTACAATGAGGTATCATCTCACACCAGTCAGAATGGCCATCATCAAAAAATCTAGAAACAATAAATGCTGGAGAGGGTGTGGAGAAAAGGGAACACTCTTGCACTGCTGGTGAGAATGTGAATCGGTACAGCCACTATGGAGAACAGTATGGAGGTTCCTTAAAAAACTACAAGTAGAACTACCATATGACCCAGCAATCCCACTACTGGGCATATATCCTGAGAAAACCGTAATTCAAAAAGAGTCATGTACCAAAATGTTCATCGCAGCTCTATTTACAATAGCCCAGAGACGGAAACAACCTAATTGTCCGTCATCGGATGAATGGATAAAGAAGATGTGCCACATATATACAATGGAATATTACTCAGCCATAAAAAGAAACGAAATTGAGCTATTTGTAATGAGGTGGATAGACCTAGAGTCTGTCATACAGAGTGAAGTCAGTCAGAATGAGAAAAACAAATACCGTATGCTAACACATATATATGGAATTTAAGAAAAAAAATGTCATGAAGAACCTAGGGGTAAGACAGGAAGAAAGACACAGACCTACTAGAGAATGGACTTGAGGACATGGGGAGGGGGAAGGGTGAGCTGTGACAAAGCGAGAGAGAGGCATGGACGTATGTACACTACCAAACGTAAGGTAGATAGCTAGTGGGAAGCAGCCGCATAGCACAGGGAGATCAGCTCGGTGCTTTGTGACCGCCTGGAGGGGTGGGATAGGGAGGATTGGAGGGAGGGAGATGCAAGAGGGAAGAGAGATGGGAACATATGTATATGTATAACTGATACACTGTGTTATAAAGCAGAAACTAACACACTATTGTAAAGCAATTACACTCCAATAAAGGTGTAAAAAAAAAAAAACATGAGAGAAGTCAATGTTTCCACATAGAACTGATCACAGACTTGATTAAGTAGCTTTATTAAGCTTTGTGAAATAGTGAAAAGAGCTCTAGGTTTGGGGACCCCAAATGGGCATTATATCAGTTCTGTTTACCTGAAGCAATCAGCAGTGATGGCTAAGGCCATCATGCACCCCTGGCACAAAGCTGGGCGAAGTCTTCTACCTCCAAAAGACCCAAGGAATATTCAGAAGAATACCTTCTAGTGCTTCCTACGCTGTGGCTACAGGTTTCCCAAGGCTTCCCACTCAGCAGCAGCAAAGCTTTATCACCCAACCCTATAGCTGGGTTACTGTGGCTGATACTGATGGGAGTTCCAGCAAAGACACACTCTGGGCCTGGGCCACCATCACAGAGATTAGAGATGAAGGGGACAGCTTAGCATGACAAGGAAGCACTATGGGACACAGAGGAACTGGGGTTTTGGTTAAAGATAACTATGGACATTCCTGGATGGGAGAAATATAATCCAATTTAATTCAAGAAACTTAACAGTAGTCTACTATGGCCCAAGCATTGAGCTAGAAGCTTGGAGAAAGACCTAGTGTCTGCCTTCAAGAATCCCACAGTCTGGTAAGCAAAACAGACCAATAGACAAACCAACGAGACTGTTGGCAGAAAGCAGAAAGGGTGCGGATAAAGGCACAAGTGAAACACCAGGGTGACAGAAGGGAGAGAGAAAAATTCCAGATAAAAGAAGGTTCTGGGAAGGCTTCTTGGGACAATTGGGCCACAACCTGCACCATGAAGGATGGGTGGAACTATATAGCAGGGCTGAATGGGATGGTTATGCATTTCAGGCAGAGGGTTCAGCTTGAGAAAAATCATTAGTATCTGCGAATGTCGATAGGGCATACTCAACAGGAGCAAGCAGCCTCGACGGAGGGAAGGAATGCAGAGTTCACATCGCTGTGGCGTGTGTATGTGTTGCCTGGTGGGTGATAAAAGGTAGGGCAGGAAGGACAAGTAAGGGCCAAATCATGGTGGATTAGGAATGCTAAGACTTTCTCCTGTGGGCAATAGGGAGCCACTGCAAGGTTTTTAAATTAGGAATCCACATAATCTATTTTGTGTTTTTCAGAAATCACTGTTAACAGTTTGGAGGACAGCCCTAAGTGGGCGGGAGAGACTTGTCAGACATGTTGTCTTGGGAAAAACAAGAAGCCTGTGGGAACAGTATCTGGGGATCAGCCAGTAGCAAATATTAAAAGAAAATTTAAAAACCTATGAAGAAGCTAAATCCACACCAAACCAAAACCTTCTCCTTTTGCTACGAACCAGATGCCTTATGGGAATAACCACAAACCATACCCTTAAATCACTCATATTTTTATGTTTATCAGTGATTTTCCAGACTGTTTCTTTGTTTGGTTAGGTACATATTGTAAAACGCACATAAATTGGCTTTTGTCTTTCAGCTGAACGTCAGCGAGAACCTTTTGGGCCAGCAAGGAAATTTTCATGCTAAATCCAAAACTCTGTTTCTATTTGTAATCAGTTTAACTACACCCGGTGGGTTAGACCCAACAATCTGTACTAATGATACACTCAGCCCTGACTCTCATTTTGCTCTTATGTCCTTTGTGTTGCAGAATAGATAATCCCTTTGAATGATCACCAGTCATTAAGGTCTGCACTTCGTGTGGAAAAGTTTTTCTGCATCAGAAGAAGCACTCAGTGGGGAGCGCCCCCCACTAAGTTATTCAGTCTCCTAGGAGAGTTCCTAAGGAAGAGGGCACCTCCTGGGGGTCTGGAGCCCTGGGTTCCAGGCCAGGCTCAGTCACTGAGTTACTGTTTCACCCTTGGCAAGTCATTTCCCTCTCCTCTGGGCCTCAGTCACCCCCATTTTGCTAAATCGGTGTATTGGACTAGATGAACTCTAAATTTCCTTCTGTCAGTAGTTCTGTCCCTCTCTGATTCCAAGGCTCTTGGGGCCCAGTGAGGAGCTCAGGCTGCGATCATTCTTCTACCCACAGCAGCCAAGGGGGCTGCCCCCACCAGGGCACCTATGAGCAGGGAGAGGCAGTCAGTTGCTTCCCTTACGATGTGAGTCTGCTGATCACATCTACCAAATTCTGAATCCACTTTCTTCTTAAGCGGGTCTAATTGTGGATAAGAGACCCTGGCAATAAATAAATCCACACTGGGCTGTTTTTGTTTTCTTTAAACCCTGGCATAATAACGTCTACTAAAGGCAGTACACACCAAGCTTTGGGGGAGAAGTTGCTGGGCCTGGGCTACCCAGGCAGCCAGGGGAAATCTGTCAGCCAGTGAGATGAGCCTTTAGTCCCTTACAGAGCCACCGGGGTCTTGAGCGTATGATAGGATTCTAATGCTCGCCCTCTGATGGCGTGGGCATCAAGCAGGGCAAGGCGCTGCTACAGGGGCCTTACCCACACCAGCGGGCCAACTCCACGGGGCAGCCTGGAAGAAGAGCTGCCGTCACACTACCAGTGGAGCGAATGCTGCTGCTTGCCAAGCCTGCGCCAGCAGATGGCTTCAATCCGGCCCTGATATGGCAACAGAGCAATACTGCTCTCCCTGCGTTTTGTATTTGCTGTGCACAGCTGGCCCGCAGGACATGAATATGCGAAACCTTCAGTACATTGCTTGGTAGACCCCAGAGGCTGAAGTTGGGGAAAGCACTAGAAATCGTGTTCGTTACACTACTGCTCACTCTGCTGCCCCTTCCCACAGAAGCCTTTGGGCCCCACCATTTGCTTCTGAATCCCCAACAGATCTCGGTTCCCTTGTCCTCCCCTCAACACAACCTTCCTTCCTGCCACATCAATCCCCCAGCCTCACCCCGCCTCCGCCCTGTCAACCTTTCTGAACTTTCAGGTGTGAAATGACTACTTGGACTTGAAAGCAGAGGAAAGTGACTTTGTTAATGAGCCTCAGGTCTGCGGGAGTCTAGATTTTCTTCTTCATAGATCAGACGAGGGGGAAATGGCACACTTGAGGCCTCTGGTTTTAATTGGTCTAATGGGACTCCTTTTAGGGCCCATTTCACAACATGCCTTCTTGACAAGTGAGCTGCCGATTCTGCCAGCTAAATGACTGTAAATTCTGGGAATAATCCAATCGCCTCTCCTGGAAAAGGGCTGGTGCAATGAGATGCCCACTTCATTTCTTACAGCTAATTCCAGCCTGCAAATACCCTCAGTTACAATGCTGGGATGTTGAAAGAATACAATTGATTTTGCCACTAGTATAGGCATGGCCTCTCTTCCTATAGGCTCTATTTCTCCGTCTGGGGTGGGTGTACCTTCAGGTTACACTGCAGTGGGCTGTGGGTACGTGAAGCCATGGCATGCTTCTTCCCTGGGATTTAGGGCAAAAGCACACTATTTTATACTGAAACATGCAAGGCTGTAGGATGGAGCAAAAGTGCGCTATTTGCAAACTCACTGAAGACTTCGTAAGATATTTCCTGTTTACTAGGACCTTGAGGTTATGTCCCAGATCCTCAGGAACAGGTGTTTATTCCCACTCTTCACTGCCTGTATGGGGTACTTAGGTGGAAAGGTCTTATAAGCACTGTTGGGACACTTGATTCACCTGGGCTTGGTACACTACCAAAGCTGGGCATTTTGACTCACATAGTCCTGATTAGTGACTTAAGGTAGCTTTATCGATGACAACTTCCTTGTCAAGAGGGGAACGCCATGATAATTGCCCTTAACTGGGGCTCAGACTGCTGAGTGTCTAATACAAAATGGTGTCCAGGGGATTCAGCCACTAACTATGCTTCACTATTGCGTCCAGCCATTGAGAAAGGAACAATAAAAAATACCACGTAATCCCTTTGGAAATCAGATCATTTTACTGTAGAATCTTATGATGTGGGCCACTACTATTCTTGTTTAGGTGCATAATGAGTCAGGTCATCTTCCCAGAAACAGAACAGCTCCATCCTGGAAAGTGTGACAGTATGAGTGGGTGGTGTGGTACTGGCCTTCCGCCACCAGTCCTAGAATTATCATCACCTTCCACAGGAGTGTCACGACTATTACTCTCATGGCTACAGATCCTTCTCACCTGAGGCTACCTAACAGCTCCACAGGAATCACAGTTCCTCAAAGCCTTCCCTTCCCACAGGAGGGGGGCGGGGGGTGGGTATCTGATTCCCATGGGAAGTAATGGGCTTGAGAGTCAGTGGAATACAAGCAGCTGGTGACTGAGACACTGTTCAGCCAGGCCCAGGGGAGAAGATGAAGAGAACAGGCTTCAAGAAGGCAAGGGAAGGACTTCCCTGGTGGCGCAGTGATTAAGGATCCGCCTGCCAATGCAGGGGACACGGGTTTGAGCCCTGGTCCGGGAAGATCCCACATGCCACGGAGCGACTAAGCCCGTGCGCCACAACTACTGAGCCTGCGCTCTAGAGCCCGTGAGCCACAACTACTGAGCCCGCGAGCCACAACTACCGAAGCCCGTGTGCTCTAGAGCCCGTGCTCGGCAACAAGAGAAGCTACCGCAATGAGAAGCCCGCACACCACACACAGCCAAAAATAAATAAACAAACAAATAAATAGATAACAGGCAAGGGAAGAGAACACTTTAAAGAGAGGAGGAGAAGCATAGTGGAATGTTATAGAGAGGTCAAGGAAAGTAAGGATTGAGAAGAAGCTACTGAAAGTGTCAACTAGAAGGTTACAGGAGATTTTTGAGAGAAGTTTCAGTAGGGTGTTTAGGTCAAAAACCAGAGAGTACTGAGTTGAGAAGAGAGTGGGAGCTGACGTGGATTCACTGAATACTGATTAGCCTTCGGAGAAGTCTGACAGTGAGTGACAGTGGCAGTGAAGCACTGCCATCCTAACTGTGCTGAGGCTTTGTGGCAGTGCTCTCAGTGTCACAACACCTGTACAACCAAGCTTCACTAGAAGGTGCCTCCAGAGTTCCAACTCAAGACGGCCTTTGGAAACGCTATATTGTTATCTCTGATGCATTAACAACCTGTATGAGACACCAGATACCTGTATACCAATGTTTATAGCAGATTATTCACAGCAGCCAAAAGGTGGAAGCAACCCAAGTGTCCATCAATGGACGAATGGATAAACAAAATGTGGTCTATCCATACAATGAAAATTTTTCAGTCATAGAAAGGAATGAAGTACATTCCTACATGTACAAGGTATATGAACTGCAAAAACATGATGCTAAGTGAAAGAAGCCAGTCACTAAATACCACATGTCATATGATGCCATTTACATAAAATATAAATAGGCAGACTAGGCAAATTTTGGCAATAGTGGCAGCACACACATTGTGTGATTAATGCCAGTGAACTGTATCCATAATGGTTAAAATGACAAATGTTTTGTTATATATATTTTACCATGATTAAACAAACTATAGAAACCAAAAGATTTGGGGTGCATCCTAGTTCCTAAGGGGGGTGTGAGTGCATTGCTCCTCTGGCATTTTACTTTGTAGAGGGGTGTGTGAACGTACCCGATACCCAAGCGTCAAGCCCCACATGGTACTCCTTCAGTGCTTTGAAAGTCAAGTTGTCCAAATGAATTAAAATGGATATTTAAGCACTACCTTAGAATTGCAAATATGGCTCCTCAATTGGGAATGAAAGGAGAAGGCAATTTCTGTCACGGGTTTTAGTCTGAGGCTATTTTAAGAGAAATCTATATACAACCTCAGGAAACTTACATTTGCTTTTCTGAGTCATGCAAATGATGCTCAGCTGAAAATGCATTTAAAAAAAATCAATGAAGCAGTGAATACACTCTGTCCTCATTACTTTAAAAAAATTAATGGTGTAGATTCACAGAGCTCTGTTTATAATGTACATTTCAAGCATGATGCAGCTACAGAGGTATGCAGTCATTGGGCTTGGAGGATGCAGAAGGAGAACACAAAATGTCACTTTTTGTAGCCAAATCAAATTGCTGTGGGGCGGGGGGCGGTCAGGAGAGTAAGGGAGTAGCCTTATAGTCTCCTGGAGCCCAGGCTCCAAAATGCTTACTGAAAAGCTCTTTGATAGTATTTTAGGCAGGGCTTTGATATACTTGAATGGGAAAACGCAAAGTCTGGTCATCTTCCATTTTTAATCAGCCATGGTGTATCTTACAAAAAATGTACCTGAGAACTAAAATGCTTGCGATGTCCAACAGCAAAGGGAAGTTACTAGTACAACAGCCAGTTGGTCAAAATGGCACAAGTCCCTGAAAACACTCAGCCTGGGTGTGGGAACACCACAGGCCAGAAATCAACAGCAGGCAGGTGTCCTCATAAATGAAAGATGAAAAGCCTCTCTAAGTTGTTCCATCTAAATCTGTTCCCTAAAACCTCTCCAGTTGTGAAATGCCTCCCTCATCATCAATGGGATTTGGGGAATTGAGGCTATTTTCCCCTCAATTTACTTGGAAGAACACATTGTCATCCTGGCTCCCTCCTCCTTCCTTCCCATCTTTGGATCTGGACTGTCAGTAAGCTGCCATTCTCACATTCCCACAGGTACCACCTCCTCTGTCTTTGGACTGTGACCATTTCTCCTCTCTCCCTCAGCCTCTCTCTCCCCACGTACTTCCCATCTGCCACAGTTCTCAATGCCCCAGCTAGATATGATACCCATTCCTCTCCAATGGCCCACTGCTGTCCAGGAAGCAAGAATGTCCTATTCCATGACAGCAGGCATAAGATAGTACTCTCTTCCTCGATCCCATGTTGAATTCAATTCCTCTCTTTCTCAAAATCCTTGATGGCTCCCTACTGTATGTGGGATCAAGTCCTAATTCCTTAGCATGGCATTCACAAGCTTCTCCATCTCAACTTGTCTTGCTTTCCAGTTTCAACTGCCCACATATTTCTCCAAGTACCATATACTGTTGTCTTACCATCCCATTTATCATTTGCTGAAAATGACAAGTACTTTGAGGTTCCCATGTCTTTCTTCATGCTGTTCCCTCAGGCTGGATTGGTATCTCTCTTTTTTTCTCTCTCTTAGGCTTCAACTTACATGACACTTCTTCCAGGAAGCCTTCCTTCCCTTCTTACCCCAGCCCAGATGAATCACTTCCCTCTGTGATTATCAATTGGATTGTACTTCTATCATAGCACTAATTTCAGTCTGCAGCATAGTAGAGTTCATCACTCAGCTAGACTGGGAGCCCCTTCAAAGAAAGAAACAAGTCTTACTCCTCTCTGTAGCTCCCATGCAGTACCTGGCTAGCACAGGCACTGAAAAACTGAATGAATGAATGCATGAATCAATGGCCACACAAATGAACACATATCCCCAGTCTACAGAGAATATGAAGGTGAAGGGCTACCTCCTTCGTAGATACCCTTCCCAAGGAGTCTATCTTCATCAACTGATGATTTCCTTAGGGGAAGGAGTCCCACTGAGCTATGATGAAGACAAGATGCAGGCGGGGCCGATGGTGGAGGTGGTACAGGAAGCAAACGGCAGGGCTCAAACCCTGACCTCTACATGCCAAAGCTCTCTGAAAACAGGCAGTTCTCATTACCCACAGCATCAATTCACTGCACTCAGTGTGGGTGGAATCTACAAGGTTATTTTCTTTTGAGAAATTTATTTCTTATTTATTTTTGGCTGCATTGGATCTTCGTTGCTGCGCGCAGACTTCCTCTAGTTGCAGCGAGCGGGGGCTGCTCTTCGTTGCGGTGCGCGGGCTTCTCATTGCGGTAGCTTCTCTTGTTGCGGAGCATGGGCGCTAGGTGCGCGGGCTTCAGTAGTTGTGGCTCGCGGGCTCTAGAGCGCAGGCTCAGTAATTGTGGCACAGGGGCTTAGTTGGTCCGCAGCATGTGGGATCTTCCCGGATCAGGACTCGAACCCGTGTCCCCTGCATTGGCAGGCGAATCCTTAACCACTTTGCCACCAGGGAAGCCCCTACAAGGTTATTTTCTTACTCCCTTTTGCTGCCTGGAACTCGATGCCTTACTGTGTAAGCAGGGGATACATGCCAGCATTTTGTGTGCCACGCTGTGCAGGAAACAGGATTTCTCGTGAGTAGGTTCCATTTATTTCTCACTTCGAACCATCACGATTGGGTTCCCATACCTTTGACGCTTGCCTTTGCCTCACAACGTACGTACCCCTGGGCCACACCCTGTCCTTTCCATTGCCACCGATTCCCACGTGTAGGGGCTGCTGGTGATTGGCATTTCAGTGCCTGTCTCTGCAATATCAAAATATAGCTTCACTAATGAAGTCCCTTGCTTGGCTGTAATAAGTACAAAGCAGTAAGACTTCAATGCTTTCAGTCGCACGTGCCGGCGCCCCTTTCCCCTTGCAGAGGTCTGTGGGATGACTGCCAGGAAAATACAATTACGTGCTCTCATGGGAATAAATACAGTTCTTTAACCTAAAAGTTCTGTGTTTTTATTTCCCCCCTTTTCCATTTCTCTGTTCACTTCTTTTTCTCTTTCCATTGCTCTTTAAACTCATTTCCTGTGTCCAATTATTCCCTTCTCTCTGTCTAGTTGTTGTTCTACTAAACATTCTCTCCTGTCTCCACAGTGATCTTTTCCATATCCTTAGGCAAAGGGCAAGGCTGGACTCCTCTGATGGATTCTGAATGTTAAAGATGCTTTTCTGTTCCTCTGCACTTTGATTTAAACCTCTAACCTGGGTTCCATTTGTTTTAGAAGAGGTTCTAGTATCTCCTTCCTTAATCTCCCATCAACATTTCCATTGCCTTCCTGTTTACCCATCAGCACCATTCCTGCTTCTCAGCTCAGACTCCCTCATTTGCCCCCCCTCGCTCCACCGACCTCCTCGTCTGGCACTGCCGGATCCCCTGCACTGCACATGCCCCCTTTGTTATTTTTATTTTATTTTTAAACATCTTTATTGGAGCCCCTTTGTTATTTTCCTTCTCTCTTTCTCATCTCACATTCTTCTTGCTCCACAGCCATGCCATTTTAGTACTGCTGTTTCTCAGCTCTGTCATTCTTTTAAGGGGAAAATGATTTGGGCTTAAAAGAAATAAAGAACTTTCTAATAATTAGTGCAATCTGACAATTGCGTAGGCTGCACCTAGGCAGTGAGATCTGTCTGGAGGTGGTCCATGAGTTTGGACAGCCATTTGGTAGAGATACTGGTGAAGGGATTCAAACCTCGAATGAGGGGGTGAAGGTAAATAGCTTCTGATGACCCTTCCAACCCCGAGATTCCAGGATTTCATTCAGGTCTGTGGAGGTCTCATGGCAGAAATGAAGGGTAAAGGGACAGGGTTCAAGTGACCTTTGCATTCCTCCTTTTGACACAGACACTGTCTGGAGAGGAATCTAAAGAGACTGCTTTGGATTCTCTCTCAAAGAAAGGGATCAGTGTCTTTTGGAGACCATGACTAGCTTAAGAGAAGAGGGCTTTAAGTTTGCCAAAGAGTTATCGACCGAGACATAATTTTAAGGGAGCAACTACTGACTTACCTAGGGTGGGGAGAAAGAACCACAAAATCTGTCCCACTTACTAAGGTAGGGGCTACGTCTCAGAAATAATGTGACCATTTATCAGGCAATATGAAATGTGCATACATGGTATGGGATGGTCCTAAGAGGATACTGCCTATACAGAAGACAGAGCAACCAACTCGGGAATTGTTTCCATGGTAATTGTTTTCCTATCAATAGGAAACAATTATCAGTAATTCACAGGTGGTAGACACCTTGTTCAATGCAGCCACATAATGCTATTACTCATGATCCAGAGGAAGAAAAGAAGAGGCATCAGATGGAAAAATTTCATTTGGGAAACATGATTAGGACATAAGCTGGAAGGACCCAAGGGGAAGGCAACCGAGGATAAAAAGCTGGATGATCCTCATACAAATAGCTCTGTGGTATAAGGACAAAGTAGGCAGGCCCAAAGCGAGACCAGGAAAGGTGAAAAGATGCCAAGTGGCCCAAACCTATAGCTAAAAAGATGTAAAACGGAAAAAGGAAAATTCTACTACAAAGAGTGGCAGCCAGATCACTAAAAAGGAGGATAAAAGCAGCAGGAAGATATTGAGCCAAAATAAAAAGAAGATGCAATTGGCAAGAAATAAACACTTTAATTAAATAGGGTCAACCACGGACATAAAAAACAAATTTATGGTTACCAAAGGGGGAAGGGGAGAGGAGGGATACATTAGGAGTTTGGGATTGACATATACACACTACTACCTATAAAACAGATAACCAACAGGGACCTACTGTATAGCACAGGGAACTATATTCAATATCCTGTGATAAACCATAATGGAAAAGAATCTGAAAAAGAATATACGTATATGTGTGTGTGTTGTGTATGTGTGTATAAAATTGAATCACTTTGCTGTATATCTGAAACTAACACAGCATTGTAAATCAACTATACTTCAATTAAAAATAAATAAATAAATAGGTGGTACAGTGGTTAAGAATCCCCCTGCCAATGCAGGGGTCATGGGTTCGATCCCTGGTCCGGGAAGATCCCACATGCCTCGGAGCAACAGAGCCCGTGTGCCACAACTACTGAGCCTGCGCGCCACAACTACTGAAGCCCGCGCACCTAGAGCCCGTGCTCTGCAACAAGAGAAGCCACCGCGATGAGAAGCCTGTACACCGCAACGAAGAGTAGCCCCCACTCGCTGCAACTAGAGAAAGCCTGCGTGCAGCAACGAAGACCCAACGCAGCCAAAAATAAATAAATTTATTTAAAAAAAAATAGGGGCAACGGCAGTCCCAGTTCCTTATAACTAAGAAGGGGTGGAAGTTTTCCATATTGCTTTTAACTGTCTACAGAATATGGCAAATGTGCCTGTTAACTAAGACAAATACGTCTCATTGGCCAAGTCAATTTAAGAAGGGAAATGACTGAGAACAAGGCATCAGCCTATAAGCATAATAGAGGTATCAGAAAATGAATGAGATTTCAGAGTGAAGGCCTTGCAGGGCCAATAAAGAGGGCCCGTTTAAACACACTAAAATGCAATTAAGAACAACAAAAACAGATCAGAACTGGGGCCTTATAGCCTGGCACCCTAAACTGGAAATATATGCTAAAAATAAATAAATACATAAATAAGAATAAATAATAAACACGGCAAGTATACTGCAATTATCCAAAGGAAGACAGGGAATAGGGTGGTAATATTTATTGCTTGGTGAAAAGCAAATCGAACACATAAAGTAGTCTTTGATATTGCAGGAGAGTGGGGCAATGATCAGGATGTGACATCAGTAATGCACATTTCCTGTCTTTATTTCAGGGGGCTTTTCCCAACCAATTAGGAAGAAGAGGTTAGACTGGAAAGTTTTGCTTGGAATCAGAGCTTGCTGCAAACTAAATTCCAATAGATTCTTTCTTGTCCTCATTTCAACTTTTTAAACAACTTTATTGAGTATATACCACACCACCCATTTCAAGTAAATTTCAAGTGTACACTTCAATGAATTTTAGTAAATTTAGCGAGCTGTGCAACCATCATAATTCAACTTTAGAACATTTTTATCAGCCATTGAGCTTTACCCAGTGAGCTCCCTCATGCCAGTTTACAGTTAATCCCTCCATGGCTTCTTTTTAGCTTCTCATCTTAAGCTCTCTGCAGCATCCAATACTGTTGGCTACTCTCTGTCTTAAAACTTGGTGTTCCCCTTACTTTCTGACACTACTTCCTCCCGGGTCCCTCCTCTAATCGTTCTCAGGCTGCTGTGTGGGCTGTTTTTCTTAAAGATGGGTGTTCTCTCATTCTTCTTTGACCCTCCACTCTTCTCACTTGACAAGTCTTGAACACTCTCATCCATGGCCCTGGTTTTACCTATCACCAAGGAGTCCCAAATCTATGTCTTGCTCAGACATCTCTGGAGATCTAACTGCTCCTGGCCATTTCTACCTGGATGTCCCTCAGGCGACTCAGACTCAACAAGCCAGAAACAACACAGCATTTCGATTCCTTTAGCTGCTCTTCCTCCGGTGGGCCCCTGCCGCCCTGCCCCCAACCCGGTTCAGTAAAGGCCTCTACTAGCCAACCAGTTGCCCAACCCAGAAACCCACAAGTCACCCTAGATTCCTCCCCCTTTTTCATCCTCCAGGTCTAATTAATTCTCACATCCCATAAATACTGTTTTCTTAATATTTTGCGACTTCGTCCCCTTATCAGTGCCATCGCTTGCTCCTACTGCTGCTTAGATTACATCCTCCTGGATCTCTCCCCTGGACTCACAGCTTCCCTTGTCTCCTCCTTCATGCAAACCATCCTCCGCACAGTGGATAGAATGCTTTTATTTTGTTAATTTTTAAACTACTCAACACATGAATACATTCTTGAAGCTAAAGCTTCAAACAATAGCTGAGTATATAGAGTTAAAAAAAAAAAAAAGAAAGCCCCCTTTTCAACATGCCCCGTTCCACAACTCCCCAGAGGTAATTACTGGTAAATGTATTTTCTATGCATATGCATATGCTACAAGGTCTTGGAAATCTTTGCATGTTAATACATGTAGACTGCCTCATTCCTTTTAATCACTGCAAGAAATTCCACAGTATGAATGAATATAAGGGCACTATTAGCCATTTTCTCACCGATAGGCATTTAGTTTGTCTTTAATTTCTCCCTGGCACAAACGATGCTGCAGTGAACATCCTCTGATATACACCTCTGAATACATGGTGTATTTCTTTCAGGTATATTCCTAGAATAACCCTGGCATGTAGGAATGGAGGCTGCATGGGAGATAAGTTGCAGGACAGTAGGACAGAAGTTGGGAAAGCTTGGTTGGAGAAGATTTTGAGAGTAAGGAGATGAACGTATTTTTTCTTAAAAAGATGATGTAGGGACTTCCCTGGTGGCGCAGTGGTTGAGAATCCGCCTGCCAATGCAGGGGACACGGGTTCAAGCCCTGGTCCGAGAAGATCCCACGTGCCGTGGAGCAACTAAGCCCGTGCATCACAACTACTGAGCCTGCGCTCTAGAGCCCGCGAGCCACAACTACTGAAGCCCTTGTGCCTACAGCCTGTGCTCCACAACAAGAGAAGTCACCGCAATGAGAAGCCCGCACACCGCAACGAAGAGTAGGCCCCGCTCGCTGCAACTAGAGAAAGCCCACACGCAGCAACAAAGACCCAACACAGCCAATAAATAAATAAATAAAATAAATCTATATATAAAAAACAAAGATGATGTAGAGGATATCAAAGACATAGGATGCTATTAAGGCATCTTTGGGGAAAACCTCATCATGTTATCACCCTATCGCAACAGCTACTTTTAAAACTGACATTCATTTAAAACAAAGTATGCATTTCCAAGTTATGACAAATCTGGCTGGGCACAACTGCCACAGAAGACCTGGGAGTCACAATGACCCACTGCTGAACATGATTTGGCAGTAGAGTTTCTTTTCATCAAGGAAACTAATGTTACGCTAAACTACATAAATTGGATTGTGGAGCACATCCTAGTACATAAGCTGTCAGTATGGTCTTTGGTTATACCCATTTTACTATTGTATTCCATTTTTATTTTCACAATTTTAGGAGGATATTGAGAATACTTCTCAGAGAAGAGAATCCAAATTATTAAGGGGATGGAAAATAGGTCTTCTGAAGAAGTGCCAAAGAAATATAATTGTTCTGTGACTTGCCATTCACTTCTAAGAGTGGCGGCATTTTGGTCCTGAGACCCACTTGGCTGAGTTTTTAATGCCACTAATAAGTTCACCGCTCAGCCTGCAAATCCACAAGGGCATTAGCAGCAAGCAACACGGTAAAGGGAAAATCAAAATGAGCAAACTGTAATTAGGTATTGCCATGTCACCAGAGAGAGCAATTTACTAAAGGGATTACCATGATTAAAGATGCATTCTCCTCAAATAGAGATTGTTTTCTTCAATTGATTTGTCCCAATCAATTCCCCCTATGTCATGCAGAATTCCAGCGGAACAGCAATTTCTGTTGTCTTTTTAATTTCTCTGCCAAGAGATTAGGGGAAGTAAGGCAGAGCTTCTGCAGTCACTAATTTCCTCACAAATGGGAGAAGTACTAACAGAGGGCTATAGAGACAGCTTACAGCTTAGGTCACCCAGGGGAGAAATCCGAAGCCCCCTTTTGACTAACAACAAGGTAAGTAATCCTCAAATCTTTTTTTCCTTAGTATTAAGCCTAAGACCAAGTTTAGGAGGCCTCCTTTTCAATTTGATTTCTTTTTTGGGGGGCAGGGGGCTTCACCTTTCTCAGGCCCCAGGCAGGCGGGCAAGCAGGCATGTGGAGGGTGGAGGGCCCCAAATACACACTTAGGCAGCATTCTTCACCACCAGTCTCTCTCAGCCTGCCTTGTTTACCTCACTACTTTTTCCTCTTTCCCTAAAACCTCTTCTAACCCTTGCCATTTCCAGAGTACTCTCTGGGGGGAAAATAGGGTTGAAAATATATCAAATTCTGGGTCCTTATCTTTGTTACAATTACCTGAGTCCTTCTAAAACACTTCAGTTTAAACGTGTTACCACCAATAACCCCCTGAAGCGGATGAGTGGCGCATGTGACAGCGACAGCTGGACGGAAGGGTTCGTGTTACGTGTGGTTAGTGCGATGTAATTAAATTCATCAATTACTTGTGAGCACTAGGACCATTTACTGATGTCCTGAGAACCGTGCAGGCCAGGCACTGGGGATACAGAAGAAGACATGGAGCCTGCCCTCGAGGAGCTCTCCGTCTTGCAGGAGGCCGACACTGGTAGAGGTCTCAGGAGGGGCAGCAATGCGTACACGGTGGGCGCCTGTCGTTTGCCAGACGCTGGGCCAGGTACTGTGGTGGATACGGAGGGGAGGAAAACTCAGTCATTGGCTTCAAGGAGCTCTCTATCCTGTCAGGAAGACCAGATGGGTACAAAAATAACCGTATCCAAGTTAGAGTGTGGTAAATGCCTCAGGAGAGGCAAGAAGCCAGTGCTGTGGGGATTCTGAGCAAGGGCAGCACCTGATCCACAGACCTTCACTGCTCTGCCCGTGAGCAGACAATACTTGGTTATTTAGAACCAAAGTCCTACTACTTCTCAAGAGAGATAAGATATATAAATGTGAGTTGTAAACCTTAACGTGCTCTACAAGCATGTTAGTTTTTGTTATCTGAGCAAACCATAAATATTAGACTTTTCTCTGGAGAAGCACTGCTCTGGAACCTAAGTTAACCTCTCATGCTTTCACATCACCCCCCATACCCCCTCTCTCTCTCCCTCCACCCCCATCTTTTTTTTTTTTTTTTTTTTTTT
>NW_020838022.1:7571780-7805425 GCF_003676395.1 Aethalodelphis obliquidens | reverse complement strand
TTTTTTTGCGGTACGCGGGCCTCTCACTGTTGTGGCCTCTCCCGTTGCGGAGCACAGGCTCCGGACGCGCAGGCTCAGCGGCCATGGCTCACGGGCCCAGCCGCTCTGCGGCATGTGGGATTCTCCCGAACCGGGGCACGAACCCGTGTCCCCTGCATCGGCAGGCGGTCTCTCAACCACTGCGCCACCAGGGAAGCCCCTGCCCCCCCCCCATCTTTATTGTGTGACGATCCACAGTGCTCAGGGAAGGGTCTTGTCTTGCGCTTTGGTCTTAGTCACTGACTGCCAGGAAAGCCAGGTAAGTAACTCGGGGCCGGATGTGACAAGGCGTGGATGGCAGCCGTGCCCTCTCACATGAGGTTCGCCGTCACTGCACCCGGGGCGATTTCCAACACACCGCCTCACTGGTGTTCGGTGTATCTGAGCACAGGCGTGGTGGGGTGCAGCTGCTCTTCAGATGAAACCCTAAACCCTTTCAAACACTTGGCAATCTTTCTACTCTCAGCTTGCTACTTTCTCAGCTTGCGAGGCTCTGAAGATTTCCCTCCGTACATTTTTCCAGCATGATGTGAGATGCCAGTTAGTCAAGAGAGATTTAAGAGAATGTGTTTTAAATGTAGTCTCCTTTAAAAAGGAGTTCCCTTCCCCCTGGAGTTTTTTCCATTAACTATCTGTCAGTTTATTTGCACATTTTATGAACTGAAGAGCAAATATACGCCCACTTAAAAACAAACAAATACACGTGGATGGGTTATTTGCCAGTCCTGATTATTGAAATGAAGACAGTTAAAAGCCAGACAGAGATAATCAAAGTGGTCAGATGCAATGAGATAAGGGAGTGACAAATCCTGTATCTCATATTCTCATTCCTGCTGAAAGAAAGAAAAGTAAATTTACTTCAACAATGTAGGACATGTCCTACTGAGGAATTAAAGACATAGAGCACTTTCCAAAGAGTTTCTGGCTGAGAGGCAGTACTGTGCTAGCCCTGATCACCCTCCCACTTCCCTCACTACCTTCCCCCCAGTCGCCTGTCTAAAAATACCAACTCACCTTGGGTGAGAAGCTGTAGTTATGGGAGGGTTTCATCCAGCAGATTGGTAAACAGACTATCAGCTTGAGTTACTGAAATTAGCAAGGCTAATGCAATGTCACTATTCAAAACAGTGCCAATTTGGAATTTCTTAATGGCCTCAGGAGAGGGAGTCTTTATACATCCTACACTCTCTCTTCATTCTTACCTAAATTCCTTCTCATAGATGTTATGAATGGCCTGTTTTGTAGCCAACACAAACTTTGTCCAGTAAAATAATGTAAGGAACTCAGAATGAAAAGAGATTAGCTGTTCCTGGCTCCTGTTATTTTAAAGCAGAAATAACTTTGGCTTCTACTGATTCATAGACAAAGCTTGAAATGCAAAGCATGCTCAACTCTAGATTCAGCATGAAAAGGACCTTAAAATATGCCCAAGTGCAAGTAATGGACTTATTAAAGGGAAGAAAAGAGGCACTTTTCACACACTCCCAAGCTCTTTAGTCCTGTCATATCAGTAATCTTGCTTAAGAATTTCATTCTATTTACGTTTCTTCTCCTCCCTTTAAATATCCTCAGGACTCATATGGCATCGAGTATTGAAGCTTGTAAGACATTAATTTCTTTATGTTAATAATGGGGAAGGCATGTAAAGTGCACAAGTGATAGAACTTGGAGCACTTGCAACGATTTCCATGGGAATTAAAAATCAGTTCCACAGTTCTAATTGAACACCTGATCATTTATCAACAAATATTTTGGGAAGCAAACTTCAAGTATCTTCTCTGGACTATTTTTGGCATCGTTCCAGACCAAGTGCATTTTTCCATTAGGAAATTTAGTTTATATCTGATGACAAAAGCATGGACTGCAGCATTTGATTATGAAAACATTTATAAAATCATAGTAATATGGGGGGCTTTCAAGCCACAGTACATAAAGCACATAGTTCTAAAATATACACATGCACGCGTGTATAGGCTTTCTGTTTTAACTTTAAGAGAACTCAAAAGAATGAAATTAGTGCCTGAAAACCTTTTGGGCCTCTTGGAATATTTGTGTAAAATCAAAAAGGTGAAGGAGTCATGAGAACCTTTCTAAGCAGCATTAAAGTAAGGAGGCGGTCTGGTTCAGTTCCCCTCAGAGGTATTAGGTTCTAGTCTTGATTTTCCCCAAGATCAAGAATAAATTACTTGGTGTCTGTGCCTTAGTCTCCCTCTTCAATATAGGTAATGTGGTCCAGTAGGACTCAGATGGAATTTGCACAGGCAAGTCCATTCTGAATAGATGCTAGTCTGCTTCCACTGGATTAGTTAGAAGTGAGGATCGCCACCGTGGGGCCATCGCGGGAACGTTAGGATCTGGAAGGGCAGCGTGAGGGACTGAGTGTCCCAGGTTCCTAACCCTCATTCTTCCAGGTCCCTCACCTACTAGCTATGTGACCACAGTCCTTTAAATCTCAGCATTTGATTGCTAATCTGCAAAATGGACGTAATACCACTGCCTTCACACGCTTGTCGAGGGAATTAACTGAGCTAATACATAAGTCCCAGTTCGTGGACCAAAGAGAGGGAAATGAGGGGCTTCCCTGGTGGCGCAATGGTTAAGAATTCTCCTGCTGGGCTTCCCTGGTGGCGCAGTGGGTGAGAGTCCGCCTGCCGATGCAGGGGACGCGGGTTCGTGCCCCAGTTGGGGAGGATCCCACGTGCCGCGGAGCGGCTGGGCCCGTGAGCCATGGCCACTGAGCCTGCGCGTCCGGAGCCTGTGCTCCGCAACAGGAGAGACCGCAACAGTGAGAGGCCCGCGTACTGCAAAAAAAAAAAAGGAGAAAATATAATTTGTGAGTATAGGGAGAAAAAAAAAGAGAGAGAGAGAGGGAAATGGTTAGGACTAGGGAGAAAGAAAAAAGACAACAGAAATACGCTTCTGTCCCTCAATAGGAGTAGGGGAGAATTATGTGAGGCTGAGTTTGGGTGTATTTAAACTTTGTTTAGGAGTCGGTAAGTGAAGCTGAGCTACAAGGTTCCAAAACACTTGGGGAAAAAAAAGGCAAGCTGGCTATCTAATGCTATGGATACAAGACAAAAGAACCATTTTACTAAATTCAAGTTTCTTTTTTAGAAAGTCAATCAAACCAATTTGTGTCTAGATAGGTTGCGTTTGAATGTCCAGTTAGTCGTACTTAATGTTAAAAATATTAGAAGTAATCTGATTTACAAATTCTGCTCAAATGAGAAAATAAACAGATGGTTACAGGTATGATTAAAACTAAATATATTAAGTGTTTTTTGTGGTACGCGGGCCTCTCACTGTTGTGGCCTCTCCCGCTACGGAGCACAGGCGCAGCGGCCATGGCTCACGGGCCCAGCCACTCCACAGCACGTGGGATCCTCCCGGACTGGGGCACGAACCCGTGTCCCCTGCATCGGCAGGCGGACTCTCAACCACTGCGCCACCAGGGACGCCCTGAAGTGTTTTATTTTTTACATTAAAGTTCCAGTGACTATTTTGAAATTTCAGATACTAGATTTTCAGATATAAATCAAGTTGTCGCTCCTCATAGCTTTATGACTGGTAAAAAAAATACAACAGGCCAGCACATCAAGCATTTATGAAATAACAAAGTTCAAATACTTGCTTTGTTTCTTTCCAGGCAATTCAGTCTACTTAACCCTTCATTTGCTGACAAGGCTTCCCTAAATTTTATTCCTCCACAGCCAAGACCCTGGGCCTAGGCATCTGTGAGTATTTTATTTAGCCAGGCTCGGCCCTACTTCACATTTTCACTGTGCGTACCAAGACCATTTCTAAAGATATGGGGTATTCCTCTGCCCTGGCCCTCTAAAAGGTAGGGGCGGGGCTCTGGCCAACCATTTCACCAGACTTCATTTCCCACTTCAAGGCTTCTTTTAGAAGTACTTTAGAGAAGAGTGTGCTGGAGAGGTTGGGACAACTCCAACTTATGAATTCATAACCTAGTAGAGGAGTGAAGGAGCTTAAAGCGACGCCAGAATGAAGTCTGGGATTTTGGCCCACCCTGGAGTGACCTGCCACTGTTCGTTTGGCTTGGGGCCATTTAGCAACCTTGAACTCTGCTACCAGTCCACCAGTTTCTTAGGAGAGATACATCCACAGAAGGAATAGGGATCTGTACCCACCAACAAATCTGATAGCCCCATCGTTGTTATGCTTCTACCTGGGACACAACTGAGAAGACAAGTGTATCTTTGTTCCCCTGTTAATGTCATTTGCACTGTAGTCCTTCCTTATCCTCTCAAGAGATTTGCTGACTTCACGCTGTCTTGTAGCAGATCAGGGCAACTTTCCTGGGCTAGCACTGCTCCATCAGTGCCCAATTCTCTCAACGTGTCCCTCTCCCCCATCAAAATACAGCGGTCTCAAGCCCCATTTCTTCTGGGCCCTGTGTTTTGTTTAAGTGGCAATAGATGCTCATAAACAAATCAGAGAACCTCATCCCTTTCCAGCGACTCATAGTGTGTACTTGTAGGAGTGCCAAACAGATCAGGGAGTGAGGTAGTGTAGTATAGCGGTAAAGCGCTGGACTGGGAACCAGAAAACAGCTGTCAATATTGGCTCTACTATTTACCAACTCTGATTTCAGGCAAGTTGCATAACCTCTCTGAACCACAGTTTCCTCACTTGTAAAACAGTTTCTGTGAGGTTATGTGAGAGCCCTTAGCATGGTGTCTGGCACATAGGAGGTACCTCCAAAATGTAAACGTTCCATGAAAAGGTGAACGGCGATGGGAGATTCCTGGTCGCCACAGGGCCCTCGAGATGTAGAATGCCATTCATAATCTTACGTACTTCAACTGTGCATGCTAGTGGACCAAAGCTACAGGGAACTTTAATTCTGCTGTAGATTTCAATCTCTCTAAAGTAACAATTTACAAGTTCTTTTTTCTCTCAAGGATTCTTTTGGCAGAACCAATACAAGTATGCTAGTAACACAAACCACAAGAAGAATGGAAGATGAACAATCAATATAACCACTACAAAAATGTCAGGCAGCTGCTCTTCTTTCAACTGGTTCAAAGTTGCTAAGTCTTCATGGTGGTGTCTCCTTTTTAAACAAATATGTTGCTGCAGATGGTTTATATCCTTTCCATTCAACTGTGGGATTTCACATGTATGCGAGGTGCTAGGCAAAGATGCAGAAACTGTCACGTCTCCACCGCCCCGCGCTCTTTCAGTCCCCCGGGCTCCCCTCCTGACCTCCGCGGTAGCCTGGCGGGAGTGAATAAAAGCATACCTCGGGAGCAGTTGTCACATCTCTGCTCACAAGTCACCAGCGCCTCACCACTGTTCCCAGGATTAAGTACAAACCCTTTGGTTCTTTTGTACCTCCCTTCCTCCTGGAGAGCAGGTATTGTCACATGTAGCCTCTTTATCCTCATCGGCGCCTAACGCGAGGAGAGCCACGGAGTAAAAAAAAGTGTGAGTTGAGCTGAAATAACTGGTTGAATTGAATTCTCTCTCTCTCTGAGCACCTTCTCATCATCTCTCACACCTTCCCAAGTTAATGGAGACGAGGCAAGTTTCTTGTGCCATCAGCTACCTGCAGGCAATTAACCAGAGAGGATTTGGGAAACTCTGAAGGTCGCCACTAAAAATCATCAAGTGGCCCATCCTCAAGGGACTTTTGTAACTGTGGAGCCCTTAACAGATTTATGCATTTTGGTAGAATTGAGCTCTGAAATAATGTGAAATACGAAGGAGAAAGAATTCCTGGGATGCCACAAAGCAGAATAGGGAGAGTTTGAGGAAGAGACAGACCTGAGAGCAAATCAAGCTCCACCCCTTGCCAGCAGTAAGGCTCTGAGCAAAAGCCACATCACTTCTTTTAGCCCCAGTTTTGTCGTCTCTAAAGTGAGCACAATTACCTCCCCAACAAGGCTGCTGGGAGCAGTAGATGAGAGCATTTATGTAAAGCTCCTCACAGAAGCCTTGATATTTAGTGGCATCTCAATAAATATTTGTTGGTCAAAAGTGGAAGAATGACTAATTTTTCCAAATAAAGCAGTCAGCCTCAGAACTGGAGTGGCCACAGTGCTTCCTTTTAACCACTTTTCCATGGAGAGCTTGCCAGGCTCCATCATGATACCCACCCCGCAGTGGGTATTGCTGGCCCAATGGATTCTTCCATTGGGTTGTCCTCTCTTTTGATGACGCTGTGTCTTCTAGTACAGTGGGCGAGCAATTTCTTTGTCTAGCATGCAGGTGCCGAGGGAGGGGGAGATTCAGATGTGTAGCTTAAGAACTGTCATCTACCTCCAGACTCCAACAGGGTGGCCCTCCTCTGGAGAAGACAGATGGGGCCTGACCTATATGAAGGCACTTGTGTCCATAACACGGGGCACTAGGGCTTATTGTGGCTTTTCAATTTTATTTTTTTTGGTTCCCTGATTGGGAACCGAATTCAATTTTTAATTAAAAACAACACACACACACACAAACTCTACCCACGTGGTGGTATAGAAGTCAAACGTGCACCGATACCACTACTTGTCTCTCATTCTTCCAAAATCTTTAGCTGTACTGTGGCTAAGCTTAGGAAACCTACCAAGGCCACGTGGAGTATCACAGTGAACATAACACACACGCATAGCTGCAGGTATCCTATGCAAATAAAATACTCACTCATTGATTTGTGCTGGGGAAGGTGAACAGACGTGAGGCCAAAACATGGCCTCAGGCCTCTTCCTCCTACAGAGAGGGCCTCATCCCCTCAGCTTCCCCTCACCTCTCACCACCAGATACACAGAGCCCGAGAAGGCTAACACAGTTGTGCCCTGTGATCTAGCTCAAGCTCGACTTCTAGGCCACAGGAAGAGATCTGTTCAAAGTGATGAACAATTAACAAAAACAAAAACCTTAAAGTCTGTCCAGATGTCAATAACTCTCAACCAGAGACAGGGAAGATAGAATAAAATTAAAAAGGGAATCTTCCCCTTTCCTTCTACCTTCTTCCTACCTTCAGTGATGCCCAAGCAGGAATTATCTCAAGAGTCAAAAGGGCAGAGTAAAGGTCAGTACCTCCCCAACATTTCTCCTGGACTGATGCCAGCAGGTGTGAGGAAGGCATTCTTGTCAGGCAAGTACTTTTCATTTGTTCAAATACTTTTGAGTGTCTACTGTGTGCCAGACCACGGACCGAATGCTGAGTCTTCCGGGTGGACCCTGTCTCTCCCCCTTCCTAGAGTGCACATAAGTGAGGAGGATAAGTATGTAACAGTGGCACAGTATTGCATACTCTGTCTGTCTCACCACTAGACCCTTACCTTGTCTCTAAGAAAAGAGAAACAACAACACAGACTAAATGCCCTGAACACTTAAAAATTATGGCCAAATGTATGGGTGTGCTCAAATCACATCCCACTGAGCAGCATCCTCCAATTCTGTGAGCACAGTTAAGAGTTGTAGGGGCTTCCCTGGTGGCACAGTGGTTGGGAGTCCGCCTGCAGATGCAGGGGATGCGGGTTCGTGCCCGGTCCGGGAAGATCCCACATGCCGCAGAGCGGCTGGGCCCGTGAGCCATGGCCGCTGAGCCTGCACGTCCGGAGCCTGTGCTCCGCAACGGGAGAGGCCACAACAGTGAGAGGCCCGTGTACCGCAAAAAAAAAAAAAAAAAAAAGAGTTGTACATTTTGCCTGTGAAGGACCAAATTCACATTCTCCTTGGCGGTCAAACCAATGGTCTATAGCAGAGCCCTTTCAGTTGCTTACTTTCCTTCCATTTGAGTTCCCTGATCCACGGGATTTATCCTTGCCTTTATCTCCTAAAAATGTGGTCAAAAGCTATTGACCAGTGTCTCTGGCCCTGAAGATTTTTTTCCCTTTCCCCTAAGTGTACTTTTCTTAAGGAAATATAGAAATGTAGTTTAACTGAAAGTCAACTTGGAATTCAACATGCTCTATGTATCTGCCAAAAAGGGATTGCAGAGAGGCCCAGATCCAAAAGATAAAAACTAGGGCCCATTTAAAACACATGTTTTCCTCTTGACTTTACCAGAGGAGTACTTTACAAGAAACCAAAGCATTTCTCATTTATTTACACATAAAACATTTCATGTTCTTTTGAATGTACTGAAAACTTTATGGAACCTTTCAAAGAGATTTTGAGAGAACAGGAAGTCATATTGGCCAATGATAAACAAACTACCAAACCAGTTGAAATTGGTTTAAAGACCTAACAATGCAAAATTCGGAACGAATTCAGTCCATAGCAAAGGATAAGCTCCAGGTCTGACATAGGAGAACAAATCCTCAGAGAATAACCAGAAGGCTAGAACGAAACACCAAACACCCGATTTGCATTGCTCAACCTGATTGCCAACTTGAGAAGAGAGAAGCTGCTTCGGTCCACAAAGAGCAGCTCCCTTTTGTGGCTAACAAGGAAGCCATTAGAAGGCAAGTGACAGACACAGTAGATTACCTCTCAGATGTCTGGAAAGCATGTCCTCCCTCTCCACCACGTTCCCTTTGTGAAACGGTGCCTATTCACTCCAGAAACAATCACATAGTACCCACTCTGGGCCAGGCACAATGCTAAGTTGCTGAGGGTACAAAGTTGAACAAGCCATGGTCCCTGTCCTCAAGGCCAGCTACAACAGATAGAGCATCTACTGTGTGAGTTCTTAGCATACATAATTTCATTTTAATCCTTATAAGAATCCTATGAAGTAGGTGTTATCTCCACTTTACAAATTTAGGGACTGAGGCTCACAGAAGTATGGCTGTCCAAACCCACAAAACTTGTAAGTTGCTATGCTCTTATCTACTGTGTTATACTGTCTCAACCAGGTACAGAGAAACAGAAAGTTTAGAGGAGGCATTGATCACTTCTGGGTTGGGTATGAGTATTTTAAGATCAGGGAAGACTTTATGGAGGAAGAAGCATTGAAATGGGGGCTGAAAAGCATGGGTAGGTTTGGATATGTGGAGACTAAGGGGCAGGTGGAAGTGGAAGGACAGATGTAAGTATTTCAGATGGAAAAAGAACGGTACATAGAGAGGCACAGAGACATGGAAAAATGAAAAATACTCGGGAAACAGTTTGGCTGTACTGAGTGAGAAGAAGCAAGGCATTAAGCGGAAAAGGCTGAGTAAGATGAAACTGTAGAGGGCCATGAAAATAAAAGAGTAACAAATGAAGAAATGAATGAACACATCTAAAGCAGCTCTCCAATGCAGATGAGCTTTTAACCTTGGAGCTACAATCCTTAAAAAGCTGCGGCGTTCCTGCTCTTTTTCCATCTACAGCCAAACACTAGGAAGATTTTAGGACCAACTATGTGTTGCTAGTGCGTGAGAGAGAGAGAGAGCGAGAGCGAGAGCGAGACTCAGAAACCATGATCCCAGTTCCTGGAAGCTGAAGACAGAAGCTGCCTTTCCTCACAGGAGAGCCCACTGCCATGAACTTGGTTCATCACCATACTGTTGATGGGAACTTTAATTGAAGTAAAGATACAACTTCAGTTATAATAGCCTTGAAGCATCATTCTATAAATTCTTCTCCAACCAGAAAGATTTTATATTTTTCTGAGCAAAACTAGCATTTGGGAATTAAATGTTGTATTTCAAATCATTCCATGCTGAATGGATGTTGGTATCCATTTTACGGTTAAATGTGAGACACATGTGGCCATAAATACCTATCTGCATAGTGTCCCTATAGATACAGACAGTACACTCTTAAGAGCCATCTCCATATTGAATAATGAGTATTAGACGGAAGTTATTTCTAGATTACATAAATATTGGTTACACTAGAAATATCAGCTTTAACACATTTGTATTAAAAAAGAACATTTTAAAAAGAGGTATTAATAAATGTAATATAAAATGGGCACATCTGTGGATGACTCATTCTAGGGTGAACAAAAGAATGCTCTTAAAGGCATCCAACCTCTAAGTTCCCAGTAGAATTAGGCCCTGTTCAGTTTGGGCTTCTGTCTTTTCTCAGCATGAGATCCACTGCCTTTGCTAGTTTGATTTACTGAAAGAAAATTAGAATACACAGTCTAAGTCCGAGAACCTGGTCTTTGGCCCCATGACCAAATGCTTAAAGTGACTCACCATTTCAAGTTGGTCTTTGGCCATCTTTATATTGCTGTAGCCAGTGTGTACCCAATTTTATTACTTAGCGACAGGATATTCTGTGGTTGATTTTAAGAGCATTCATGTAAGGACTCAAAAAATCTCTTAAGAAATGGTTCTCCTGTGTTTCAAACTTAAACTTACCTACTGTGAAAGTCTGTGATTTTTATTATCGCATAGCTTTATAAACTTATACATACATGCATGGCATAAGTATCATGAGAATTTAGAATAATGAAAAGAAATCGTATTTTTTCTTTTTGTCCTGAAACCCACATCTTGGTTGACCATAATACTTTTATTTCTTTGATGTTTATCTGCATTACCTTATAAATCTACAAGTGAGAACATTTCACTGACAAAAGGCAATACTGAACACCACTGAAAATAGGAAATTAGTTCCAGAACTTATTTTTTGAGGTATAGGCGGCTTTTAAAAATGGCATAAATGATACCAATAGACAATTTAGGCATCACATTTGACTTCATCCAGCCACTCACACTCAGCCATCGTGTTCTATGCATTTAGGTTGGCTACTTTTTTCCAGGTATCTTGACAGTCATCTTTTATAGCTTATCCGATTTGGTCACCAAGGAGGCTGAGAACACTAGTCAAATGGAGGCTTCTGACCTGCTGGGTCCTCATCGCTTCAGCAACAGGCTAACAAACCACCATGTTCAGGTACTCAAAATCCCCTCCCTTCTGCGCTGGTTCACATCAGTAGCCTCAGCCTGGGAGGAGGGGCAGAAGGATTGAAAGCTTCAAGTTACTTCAGATAAGCCAGGAAGCGGAAAAATATCCTTGTGGATAATTAACTGTTGCCTCTATGGTTCTAAAGGGCAGAATTAAAATGGAAAGGAAAAGACTTCTTATAGGTCTCTTTTTAATCTTAAAATCAAATGGTAGAAAAAAAATCAAATGGTAGGATTTGAGAAGATGGCATAAGAGTAAGACACGGAGATCACCTTCCTCTCTACAGATACATCAGAAATACATCTACACGTGGAACAACTCCTACAGAACACCAACTACTGAACGCTGGCAGAAGACCTCAGACCTCCCAAAAGGCAAAACTCCCCACGCACCTGGGTAGGGCAAAAGAAAAAAGAATAAACAGAGACAAAAGGATAGGGACGGGACCTGCACCAGTGGGAGGGAGCTGTGAAGGAGGAAAGGTTTCCACACACTAAAAGCCCCTTCGTGGGTGGAGACTGCGGGTGGCGTAGGGGGAAAGCTTCGGAGCCGCGGAGGAGAGCACAGCAACAGGGGTGCGGAGGGCAAAGCGGGGAGATTCCCTCACAGAGGATTGGTGGTGACCGGCACTCACCAGCCCGAGAGGCTTGTCTGCTCCCCCGCCGGAGCGGGTGGGGCTGGGAGCTGAGGCTCCAGCTTCGGTCGGAGCGCAGGGAGAGGACTGGAGTTGGCGGCATGAACACAGCCTGAAGGGGGCTAGTGCACCACGGCTGGCCGGAAGGGAGTCCGGGAAAAAGTTGAGCTGCCGAAGAGGCAAGAGACTTTCTCTTGTCTCTTTATTTCCTGGTGCGCGAGGAGAGGGGATTAAGAGAGCTGCTTAAAGGAGCTCCAGAGACGGGCGCGAGCCACGGCTAAAAGCACACACACCAGACGACGGGCAGGAGACGCGAGGGCTGCTGCTGCCGCCACCAAGAAGCCTGTGTGCGAGCACAGGTCACTATCCACACCTCCCTTCCGGGTAGCCTGTGCAGCCCGCCACTGCCAGGGTCCCGGGTTCCAGGGATAACATCCCCAGGAGAACACATGGCGCGCCTTAGGCTGGTGCAATGTCCCACCGGTCTCTGCCACCGCAGGCTCGCCCCGCACCTGTACCCCTCCCTCCCCCCGGCCTGAGTGAGCCAGAGCCCCCGAATCAGCGACTCCTTTAACCCCGTTCTGTCTGAGCAAAGAACAAACGCCCTCAGGCGACCTACACGCAGAGGCGGGGCCAAATCCAAAGCTGAACCCCGGGAGCTGTGAGAACAAAGAAGAGAAAGGGAAATCTCTCCCAGCAGCCTCAGGAGCAGCGGATTAAAGCTCCACAATCAACTTGATGTACCCTGCATCCATGGAATACATGAATAGACAACGAATCATCCGAAATTGAGGAGGTGGACTTTCAGAGCAAGATTTATGATTTTCTCCCCTTTTCCTCTTTTTGTAAGTGTGTATGTGTACGCTTCTGTGTCAGATTTTGTCCGTATAGCTTTGCTTTCACCATTTGTCCTAGGGTTCTGTCCGTCCGTGATTTTTCTTTTTCTACTTAAAAATTTTTTTCTTATTATTTTTTACTTTTTATTTTAATAACTTTAGTTTATCTAACTTTATTTTATTGTATCCTCTTTCTTTCTATTTTTTCTCCCTTTTATTCTGAGCCGTGTGGATGAAAGGCTCTTGGTGCTGCAGCCAGGAGTCAGTGCTGTGCCTCTGAGGTGGGAGAGCCAACTTCAGGACACTGGTCCACCAGAGACCTCCCAGCTCCACGTAATAGCAAACGGCGAAAATCTCCCAGAGATCTCCATCTCAACACCAACACCCAGCTTCACTCAACGACCAGCAAGCTACAGTGCTGGACACCCTATGCCAAACAACTAGCAAGACAGGAACACAACCCCACCCATTAGCAGAGAGGCTGCCTAAAATCATAATAAGGCCACAGACACCCCAAAACACACCACCAGACGTGGACATGCCCACCAGAAAGACAAGATCCAGCCTCATCCACCAGAACACAGGCACTAGACCCCTCCACCAGGAAGCCTGCACGACCCACTGAACCAACCTTAGCCACTGGGGACAGACACCAAAAACAACGGGAACTACGAACCTGCAGTCTGCAAAAAGGAGACCCCACACAGTAAGATAAGAAAAATGAGAAGACAGAAAAACATACGGGGCTTCCCTAGTGGTGCAGAAGTTGAGAGTCCACCTGCGGATGCAGGGGACGCAGGTTCATGCCGCGGTCTGGGAGGATCCCACATGCCACAGAGCAGCTGGGCTCATGAGCCATGGCCGCTGGGCCTGCGTATCCGGAGCCTGTGCTCCGCAACAGGAGAGGCTGCAGCAGTGAGAGGTCCGCGTACCACAAAAAAACAAAGAAACAGAAAAAAAACACAGCAGATTAGCAAGGTAAAAACCCACCAGACCTAACAAATGAAGAGGAAATAGGCAGTCTACCTGAAAAAGAATTCAGAATGATAGTAAAGATGATCCAAAATCTTGGACACAGAAAATGCAAGAAACATTTAACAAGGACCTGGAAGAATTAAAGAGGAAACAAACAACGATGAACAACAAAATAAATGAAATTAAAAATACTCTAGAAGGGATCAATAGCAGAATAACTGAGGCAGAAGAACGGATAAGTGATCTGGAAGATAAAATAGTGGAAATAACTACTGCAGAGCAGAATAAAGAAAAAAGAATTAAAAGGACTGAGGACAGTCTCAGAGAACTGTCTCATAAGAACAAATATTAAAAGCAGCAAGGGAAAAACAACAAATAACACACAAGGGAATCCCCATAAGGTTAACAGCTGAACTTTCAGCAGAAACTCTGCAAGCCAGAAGGAAGTGGCAAGACATATTTAAAGTGATGAAGGAGAAAAACCTACAACCAAGATTACTCTACCCAGCAAGGATCTCATTCAGATTTGAAGGAGAAATTAAAACCTTTACAGACAAGCAAAAGCTGAGAGAGTTCAGCACCACCAAACCAGCTGTACAACAAATGCTAAAGGAACTTCTCTAGGCAAGAAACACAAAATAAGGAAAAGACCTACAATAACGAACCCAAAACAATTAAGAAAATGGGAATAGGAACATACATATCAATAATTACCTTAAATGTAAATGCATTAAATGCTCCCACCAAAAGACAGTCTGGCTGAATAGATACAAAAACAAGACCCGTATATATGCTGTCGACAAGAGACCCACTACAGACCTAGGGACAGATACACACTGAAAGTGAGGTGATGGAAAAAGATATTCCATGCAAATGGAAATCAAGAGGAAGCTGGAGTAGCAATTCTTATATCAGACAAAATAGACTTTAAAATAAAGACTATTACAAGAGACAAGGACACTACATTATGATCAAGGGATCGATCCAAGAAGAAGATATAACAATTGTAAATATTTATGCACCCAACATAGGAGCACCTCAATACAAAAGGCAAATACTAATAGCCATAAAAGGGGAAATCGACAGCAACACATTCATAATAGGGGACTTAAACACACCAGTTTCACCAATGGACAGATCACCCAAAATGAAAATAAATAAGGAAACACACGCTTTAAATGACATATTAGACAAGATGCACTTAACTGCTATTTATAGGACATTCCATCCAAAAACAACAGAATACACATTTTTCTCAAGTGCTCATGGAACATTCTCCAAGATAGATCATATCTTGGGTCACAAATCAAGCCTTGGTAAATTTAAGAAAATTGAAATTGTATCAAGTATCTTTTCCGACTACAACGCTATGAGACTAGATGTCAATTACAGGAAAAGATCTGTAAAAATTACGAACACATGGAAGCTAAACAATACACTACGTAATAACGAAGTGATCACTGAAGAAATCAAAGAGGAAATCAAAAAATACCTAGAAACAAATGACAATGGAGGCACAACGACCCAAAACCTATGGGATGCAGCAAAAGCACTTCTAAGAGGGAACTTTATAGCAATACAATCCTACCTTAAGAAACAGGAAACATCTCAAATAAACCACCTAACCTTGCACCTAAAGCAATTATAGAAAGAAGAACAAAAAAACCCCAAAGTTAGCAGAAGGAAAGAAATCATAAAGATCAGATCAGAAATAGGTGAAAAAGAAATGAAGGAAACGATAGCAAAGATCAATAAAACTAAAAACTGGTTCTTTGAGAAGATAAACAAAATTGATAAACCATTAGCCAGACTCATCAAGAAAAAAAGGGAGAAGACTCAAATCAATAGAATTAGAAATGAGAAAGGAGAAGTAACAACTGACACTGCAGAAATACAAAGGATCATGAGAGGTTACTACAAGCAACTCTATGCCAATAAAATGGACAACCTGGAAGAAATGGACAAATTCTTAGAAAGGCACAACCTTACAAGACTGAACCAGGAAGAAACAGTAAATATGAACAGACCAATCACAAGCACTGAAATTGAAACTGTGATTAAAAATCTTCCAATAAACAAAAGCCCAGGACCAGATGGCTTCACAGGCGAATTCTATCAAACACTTAGAAAAGAGCTAGCACCTATCCTTCTCAAACTCTTCCACAATATAGCAGAGGGAGGAACACTCCCAAACTCATTCTACGAGGCCACCATCACCTTGATACCAAAACCAGACAAGGATGTCATAAAGAAAGAAAACTACAGGCCAATATCACTGATGAACATAGATGCAAAAATCCTCAACAAAATACTAGCAAACAGAATCCAACAGCACATTTAAAGGATCGTACACCGTGATAAAGTAGGGTTTATTCCAGGAATGCAAGGATTCTTCAATATATGCAAATCAATCAATGTGATAAACCATATTAACAAACTGAAGGAGAAAAACCATAGGATCATCTCAATAGATGCAGAGAAAGCTTTCGACAAAATTCAACACCCATTTATGATAAAAACCCTGCAGAAAGTAGGCACAGAGGGAACTTTCCTCAACATAATAAAGGCCATATATGACAAACCCCAGGCAACATCGTCCTCAGTGGTGAAAAACTGAAAGCATTTCCACTAAGATCAGGAAGAAGACAAGGTTGCCCACTCTCACCACTATTATTCAACATAGTTGGAAATTTTAGCCACAGCAATCAGAGAAGAAAAGGAAATAAAAGGAATCCAAATTGGAAAAGAAGAAGTAAAGCTGTCACCGTTTGCAGATGCCATGATACTATACATAGGGAATCCTAAAGATGCTATCAGAACGCTACTAGAGCTAATCAATTTATTTGGTAAAGTAGCAGGATACAAAATTAATGCACAGAAATCTCTGGCATTCCTATACACTAATGATGAAAAATCTGAAAGTGAAATCAAGAAAACACTCCCATTTACCACTGCAACAAAAAGAATAAAATATCTGGGAATAAACGTACCTAAGGAGACAAAAGACCTGTATGCAGAAAATTATAAGACACTGATGAAAGAAATTAAAGATGATACAAAGAGATGGAGAGATATACCATGTTCTTGGATTGGAAGAATCAACATTGTGAAAATGACTCTACTACCCAAAGCAATCTACAGATTCAATGCAATCCCTATCAAAGTACCACTGTCATTTTTCACAGAAGTAGAACAAAAAATTTCACAATTTGTATGGAAACACAAAATACCCCGAATAGCCAAAGCAATCTTGAGAACGAAAAACGGAGCTGGAGGAATCAGGCTCCCTGACTTCAGACTATACTACAAAGCTACAGTAATCAAGACATTATGGCACTGGCACAAAAATAGAAATATAGATCAATGGAACCGGATAGAAAGCCCAGAGATAAACCCACGCACATATGGTCATGCTATGTTTGATAAAGGAGGCAGGAATGTACAACGGAGAAAGGACAGCCTCTTCAATAAGTGGTGCTGGGAAAACTGGACAGGTACATGTAAAAGTATGAGATTAGAGCACTCCCTAACATCATACACAAAAATAAGCTCAAAATGGATTAAAGACCTAAATGTAAGGCCAGAAACTATCAAACTCATAGAGGAAAACATAGGCAGAACACTCTATGTCTTAAATCACAGCAAGAATTTTTTTGACCCACCGCCTAGAGAAATGGAAATAAAAACAAAAATTAACAAATGGGACCTAATGAAACTGCAAAGGTTTTGCACAGCAAAGGAAACCATAAACAAGACCAAAAGACAACCCTCAGAATGGGAGAAAATATTTGCAAATGAAGCAACTGACAAAGGATTAATCTCCAAAATTTACAAGCAGCTCATGCAGCTCAATAACAAAAAAACCCAACCCAATCCAAAAATGGGCAGAAGATCTAAATAGACATTTCTCCAAGGAAGATATACAGACTGCCAACAAACACATGAAAGAATGCTCAACATCATTAATCATTAGAGAAATGCAAATCAAGACTACAATGAGATATCATCTCACACCAGTCAGAATGGCCATCACCAAAAAATCTAGAAACAATAAATGCTGGAGAGGGTGTGGAGAAAAGGGAACACTCTTGCACTGCTGGTGGGAATGTGAATTGGTACAGCCACTATGGAGAACAGTATGGAGGTTCCTTAAAAAACTACAAATAGAACTACCATATGACCCAGCAATCCCACTACTGGGCATATACCCTGAGAAAACCATAATTCAAAAAGAGTCATGTACCAAAATATTAATTGCAGCTATTTACAATAGCCAGGAGATGGAATCAACCTAAGTGTCCATCATCGGGTGAATGGATAAAGAATATGTGGCACATATATACAATGGAATATTACTCAGCCATAAAAAGAAACGAAATTGAGCTATTTGTAATGAGGTGGATGGACCTAGAGTCTGTCATACAGAGTGAAGTAAGTCAGAAAGAGAAAGACAAATACCGTATGCTAACACATATATATGGAATCTAAAAAAGAAAAAAAAAAGGTCATGACGATCCTATGGGCAAGATGGGAATAAAGCCGCAGACCTATTAGAGAGTTGACTTGAGGACACGGGCAGGGGGAAGGGTAAGCTGGGACAAAGTGAGAGAGTGGCACGGACATATATACACTACCAAACGTAAAATAGATAGCTAGTGGGAAGCAGCCACATAGCACAGGGAGATCAGCTCGGTGCTTTGTGACCACCTAGAGGGGTGGGATAGGGAGGGTGGGAGGGAGGGAGACGCAAGAGGGAAGAGATATGGGAACATATGTATAACTGATTCACTTTGTTATAAAGCAGAAACTAATACACCATTGTAAAGCAATTATAGTCCAATAAATATGTAAAAAAAAAAAAAGCACAGAGGACCCTGCTCCCTGCCCTCATAAAAAAAAAAAAAGCTGTTACTAAAGAAAAAATGACCAGTTCATCAACCCATATTTAAAATGAGATTCCATAGAGACCCATATTAATAAATGGGTCTTTCTTTATAAGACCCATTTTATTTTCTTTATAAAGCGGAGATTATCTATTTTCATTGGCCACATCACATGAACCAAAGATAACCACTGGTTCAAGTTATTTTAGAGTTGCTGGTCATTCTTACTAGACTTTTCGGTGAACAAATTTGTACTTTTCAGCTAAGGTTGTAAATTTTTAAAACTGATCTCTTCTTCATGGAACATCTCCTTGCCAGAAAACCTGGCTGCGATTCTGTGAGCATGTCTAGGCCCAAGGAAAATAGGAGTAAATACTAGACAAGGTATGTTTATATTTTTACAAAATTTCAAGATGACCAAATTAACTTAGTCGTATCACCCCATGCACTACATCTGTATTCTTCTCTCTACCTTTTTTCGCTGGGAGAAGCAAGAGCAGGGAGGCGCAAGGGTTGGCCAGTGGAGCACAGCATAGATAGAATGACCAGTTGCAGGCGCTCAGTGCTGAATCCTGGGCACGATCATTTCACTGACCTCAACAGTGGCTGAAGCAGTGCTTGTGGGTCTTGGGGGCTGCCAACTGAAGGCTTACATGGCATAGACAAGTGTACTATGAAGCAGAAAGGGAGGTGGCAGAGCCGAGCTTAGTGTTAAGCGTTTCATGGCCTTTGGAGCCAAAAAGGCATGGGTTTGAACCTTGGTTCACCCGTTTATTAGCTGTATGACCTTAAGACATTTACTTAATGTCTCTGAGCTTCATTTTCCTCATCTGTAAAATGGGGATTGTAATATCACCAACCTTTCATAGGATGTTGTAGAAATTAAATGTGGCCATACTCAGGCCAGTGTCATCACAGAGAGAATAATCAGTGTTAAGTGTTATTATGTTTCTGACTATTGTTGTTGTTGTTATTGCTAGAATGAGATTCACTCCCACAATTCATTGTGAATCTCTATAACTGCAGTTCTCTAATGTATGAAAGACCTACAAAAAGCAAGGCTCACTCACGAGTATGCAATTTAAAATTCAGAGTTGCACTGAAGGGATAATGAATAATTCCAAATGTATTATTTTAGCTGGGGTACTGGGCCCAAGAACAGCACATGGGGCCTTTAGCCTGGCTACCTGCTCAGTCTCCCAGAACCAAGATTATGCAGGCTTCCAAAGCTACATTCAGGATAAGCTGTCTAAACCAACTGCTGCCCCAGCAAATGATAGCCTAGGATGTACTCAGGCCAGATGGTCACGGAGCACAGGAATGCGCTGCGGATCAATAATTACAGGTCTCAAGTGGAGCGGAGAGGCGTGAACCCAGATCTCCCAAGCTCGCATAGTAAGTTACTTGAACACCATGTGTGCTATAGTCCCTCCTTTAGGGCCAGACTCAGGCACCCAGAGGAACTGTGATTCATGGGAAAGATACTGGGTTATAGAGAGAGAGAGAGAGAAAAGAGAAAATTCTTCTGGGAACCCAGACTAGTCCAACAAAACTGGGCTGAGCACTGTGCTTTCAGCTCCTCCCTTTACTACGTAACCCCTAAAGGCTGGAGAGGCCCTGAACGACTCCCGCTGAGGCTATTCTGACTCTGAGCATCAAGTCCACGGAAAAAGTCAATGGCTATTTACTGGCACAAGAGGACTGTTGTCACCATCATCCACATATGTTCATCATTAGTTACATATGCTGGGCCATGTAGCAAGGTAGTTATGGAAATGCGTTTTGTCATCACAAAGAGCTGGGCTCCAATTCTAGTTCTTACCATGCACTGACCTCGGGCAAGTAATCTAACTCTCTGAGCCTCGGTTTTCTCCTTTACAAGGGCTAATATTAAAGCCTATCTTACAGGATTGTAAGGAGGATTTAATTAGATGATGAATTTGAAAGCTATTTGTAAATCACAATCTGCTAGTTGATTATTGTTATGTGCAGAATGGTGGATACGAGGGTTTTGGAAAAGAAAGATGTCATGGAAGGCTGAGGCCATCAAGTATGACTTTTGTGGAGGAGGGTCTTGAAGTACTGGGAGGTGTCAGGATGGGAGAACAGAGGGCATCACAAGCAGATGTAACGAATGACTTGAGCAAAGGGAAATAGGTGGTAATGAGACTGGTATGGTCAGGCCAAAGGCAGACATTTATAGCTATCAAAAGTTCCAGAGGACACTGTGAAATCATTAGTAAACCCATGGTCTCAAGGTCTGAGTTCAGGGTTAATAGGCAACCTGGTCTGGGGATCTGGAAATCCAGGCTGCATGGTCCTCACTCTCCCTTGACTCCAATGCTGAGCTGCATGCTTGAGTCACAAGGCAGGGACAGTTGTTCCCTCTTGGCCAAGATGCCTGTCTCCTGGTAGTGCTTGCCACTGTGCCACTGACGCAGCCCAGATAACTAGACAGGAAGCTAAGACGAAAATAACCATTAGCCTATTAGCCATTGAAATAGCCTATTCCTTAAAGCAATTGGATTCCTGATTAGAACATTTTACTGGGGAATGAGAAAAGTGCTTTGGAAGGCAGGAAGTTACTAAACAAATGAATCAACTATATACATTTACATACACACATATGTACACTGTATCATTATTGAAATAAAAAAAGGTTAATCATTAGAAAATCAGCACAATTTAATGTGATATATTCTCTTAAAATCCAATACCCCTCTAACCTTGCTCTTTTAATTTTACGAATGCTAGAGGTGTTTTACGTGCAAATCATTTAGGCCGTTGTTTGGATGGGCTTGTTTTAATTCACTTTCCTACCGGTGTCTGCCCCTATGAGTAGAACAGATGTGGTGAATGCAGGATGGATTTATACACATTGCAGTGGTCCTCTTCCAAGAATGATAAATGCTTTGGTTTCCAGAACATTAAAGATGAACTGATAAACCCTAGCACGGGTGCCTGGTGACCTGGTTGGCTCTATCCATATTCATCCAAATGACTCAGTGATGTCTTCAGATTTTCTTGCCCTAATGTTCTTCCTCAGTGCCACTGATTTTGTTAGCTCTTTAATATTTTATACTTTCCTGTGCAGTTTTTTCATCTACGAAACAGAAATAATAATGGTACCCCCCCAGTGTTGTTGGGAGGATAAAATTAATTGCTTCACGTAAAATGCTGAAAACAGTGCCCGCCATATAGTAAGCGCTCAGAAAAAGTGAGCTATTATTATCATGCCAAACCTATCATTACCTCCTTTATGCTCTCTGAATGGCACTGGCATCTGCCCACTTGCCCAAGGTGGGAACAATGACCTGGTCCTTGACTACTCTTTCTTTGTCATCCCGCGCCCCATCTAAACAATCGGGTTCTATTGATTCTTCTTAAATGTGCATGGAGATTTCCAAAATGCAAGTCTGACCATGTCATAATTCTCCCATCACTGGTACTCTCTCACACTTCCAACCTCCACATACACACACGTGTATAATCTCACACCAGCAGACCAGAGTGCCACCGCCAACCTCTTGGTGTTCCCTGCCGCACTATGTTGAGAAGGATTATGAGGTCACATCTGGGCCCAGTGGAAAGGGGTGCTGTGATTATCAACGTCTGCCATGAGAGGGGTGGAGGTGGGGATGCTGATGACCCATATGTTATGAATTTATAGACCCTGCTATAGGATCAAGGCCAAGCTCCTTAAGGAGGCATAGAAGGCTTTCATGCTCTGACCCTAACTAATCTTCTAGCCTCAGCTCTCGCCTCTCTCTGCTGTAGCCTCGCCAAGCTGCATATTGTACCCAGAACCACCATGCTGTTTCTCACCCTCCATGTCTCTTCTCATACTGTCCTCCCGGCTTGCGAGGCTCTCCCCTTTTCAGCTGACTCTTACACATTGTTTTAAGACTCAGCTCACTTTCTGACCACCCCAGTCTGGGTATGAAGCTTTTCCTTTGTGTTTCCACAACCCCATGTGCATGCAGCAGTCAGTACTTTAACCATATTACATTATAATTATCTAGTTAAGTGTCTGTCCCCGCACAGCTGCTGAGTAGACTAGAAGCTTACACGGGCAGGTACTGTGCTTATGCATTGTGGTATGGCCAGGGCCACGCAGCAGAAACTTACTGAGCACCAGTTATGTGTCAGGCACTGGGAATTACCTGACTTCAAACTGGTAACTGCTATAATGGGTTAACAAAGCACTGTGCCTAGGACAAGGACTCACTGGGGAGGAAAGTACATCTGAGCTGAGTTTTAAAGGTAGAGAAGGGGAAACCTTTATGGACTAAGGATGTGCAGAGTATTAACAGCCACCATTTATTAGAACCCACCAAGGCGCAGGCACGGAGCTAAGTGCTTTATGTGTGTTGCAAATACAGGTATTTATCAAGGTCCAGGCAGGCCTTAAAGAGCAGAACAGCAAGTTCAGGAACACGGAGAAATTCAAGGTAGTTGGAACACAGGGTGGGATAGGGATTAGTGGGAGACAAGATTAGAGAAGGAGGCTGGGCCCGACTGAGAAAGGCTGGGCTGTGGGATTTGGCTTCATGACCCCTCATTCCTGCCTGGACTCCAGGGCCAGCAAGGAGCATGCCCTTCTGACTTCAAGTTGGCATAGCAGGAAGACTACAACCTCTCCTTGAAGGCACGTAGACTCATTTCCATTCCTTAAGCTGAACTTGGTTCTAAATTCCTTTGAGATGCTAAAAAATCCTGTTTTAGGTTGACATATGTATTCAGGTTTAGAAAGCCCCAGGACTGAAATGTGCATGACTTCCACAGATACTGCCCAAATCATTACCACTGCCCAAACCAAATCCATCTTCCCTGCTCCAACTACCAGGCCGCATGAAGTGGTGTGTGGGGAGAAGGAAAGCTAGAGCAGGAAAAAACTAAACAGAGAGAGAAATTCATGGCTCCATGTTCCAAAAAGCCCGAGTCAGAAAGATATTAGTGCAGAAAAGTGCTATCTCTGGATGTTGACTAAAAATGATAAAGAAATCACAGACATGAAATCCCTAGGTTCCCTTTCATTACTGATTTAGTCTTCTCGTGCTGTGGGCACAGACAGGTTCAGAAATCTGCAGGAGCAGAGCGCAGACGTTCTGACTGCACTGCTGCGTACTTGTATAGAAAATCTCCAATTCCCTGATCCAACCACATTTTGGGAGAATCTCATTCCTCGGTCCTCTAGCAATTGGTGCTGTTATGTGAGTATGAGTAATATGTTGCCTCCCTGCACAAACAAGAAAGAAATGTTAAAAAGGAGAGTGGGGGGTATGTTCCAAATTCAGCTTTCCTTCCAACCTCTGCCCATATGGTTGGTGGTTAAAAAAATGAGTACCAAGCCAACAAAATGTAACCTGATATTAGGAGTTCCACTCTAAGTCTGTGAAACCAGGGCTAATACTAGCACACGGTATTAATTTGTCTTCGTGCCGGCTGATATAGGGAGACTCAACTCTTAAAGTGGGCCTCGCTTGGGTACCCCATGAGCTGGCCTGTGAGACTCCCATCCAGGTTTGGAATGGAGCTGAAGAGATGGCCACTGGTTAGCAGAGAGATCTCAGTGGGAGTCCGTCCACCTCAAGAGGGAATAAGGGGTTTTGAGGAAAAAAAAAAAGTTTACGGATCTGGTTAATAGTTTCCAAGTTAAGTTTCCAGTTCTAGGATTCCAAAGGAATTCCAAAGGAATCCTAGATTTCAGAGTAACTGAAAGTGAGGGGCTCTTGCATTTGCTAGCATAACTTTGGAAGAGAGAAATTCTCTCCCACTTGTGGTAGAAAGAGCTACTGATTTAAGCCTAGAACATTTAAGGATGAGGGAAGGAAAATAACCTTTCAAAGTACTCCGTTCACCCCACGGTGTGCTGCTAAATGTTTAGCAACTGGCTCTCAAAAAAAATAAATAAATAAAAAAGCATGCCTGTCAGTTTATTTTAAATTTTGGTGGAATAAAGGATGTGGAACATACAATTCACAAATAATAAAAAACTATACAATATTCTTTACTGTAAATTCCATATAGCCAGTTGATTTTCACAGAATGCTTTCATTGATTTTTGTCAGACTCTAGCATCTGTAGCCAAACCAGGGTTGCAACTGACAAGCAAGTGTGGTTCCTGCAAGAACACTGCTTGATATATTGGTTTACGTTAAGGAGGAAGACAAAAATGAAGTGACAAAGATGTATGTGGGAAAATCACTCCTTCATCAATGACGGGAGTGACTTTTCTGATAATGGGACAATAGTTTTCAAATACTGGAAGAACAGTTTCTCAACGTATTGTGCTATTTATTCACAATGTAATGGCTACAGAGACAACGCAATTTAAAGTTTAATCTGCACTGTTAACATTTTCTTCCCATCACTTTCTTAAGTCTAGTTTCTAGACAATCCACAAAACAATAAGTCAAGCCCCCATCTGTAGTTTTTGGTGATTTCTGGGGTGTAAATATTTCCATCATGGTCAATTTCAAGCTACCGATGTGAAGACACTACACACAGAGTTGGGAAGAGTATATAATATTTCCAGGGAGGGGGAAGGGTAAGCTGCGACGAAGTGAGAGAGAGGCATGGACATATGTACACTACCAAACGTAAAATAGATAGCTAGTGGGAAGCAGCCGCATAGCACAGGGATATTGGCTCGGTGCTTTGTGACCACCTAGAGGGGAGGGATAGGGAGGGTGGGAGGGAGGGAGACGCAAGAGGGAAGAGATATGGGAACATATGTATATGTATAACTGATTCACTTTGTTTTAAAGCAGAAACTAACACACCATTGTAAAGCAATTATACTCCAATGAAGATGTTAAAAAAAAAATTTCCACCACCCAGGCACAATTAGACACAAATAACCTCAAGAGCATAGATAACAGTACATGTACTAAAATAATTAGGGTGTGATGAGTTTTGAGTATGTTTTCTTTGTTTTTAACAGAATGTATTCAATTATAAATCTATAGAATTTAATTTTTAACAATGACTATTTTTAACAGCTGGCTCATGAAAATTCTGAAATTAACAATCGGCTCTTGTGAGCCAGTGCGAGCCAGCACCAGGACCCCACTGCCCTCACCCCCATTTAGACTGCTGTTTGAATCTGTTCCACTATTGGGTCCAAGGGTAAGGACAGATACAAGGCAGCGACACGGAGAGCAGGCTGCTGCTCCCTACTCGGCGCGGACTCTGCTGCTCTGCTCTTTACTGCCAGTCTGTACAGGAGTTGAAGTAAGCACTTAGAAATGTTTATAGCAATTTGACAGAGAGATTTTTAGGTCTGTTGAGTCTCATAATTAAAAACTGTGGCTTGTATTTTTGTAGGCCTTTTTGTCATTTCCTTTTTGTGGTAATTCATTTTTATTGTATGTTACAAAAGTACTGGTCCATGACAGATTTGGGAGGAACAACAACTGCAACAACAACAAAAAACCAACACAAAAACACTCCAGTCCTTCACTAGATAACTTGAGATGCACTGCTCTATTCTGTGAGGCCAGAGTTGGAAGGGAGAGAGTGGTGGAGGAGATAAGGGTGGACTGGACATCCTTGATATTGACCATTCAGCCATTAGGGCTAAAGGCTTGTAGCTGGAGGAGGGACTGTATCCCAGTTCGCTTTTCTAACACAGGGACAGGAAGGCCGCAAGCCTGGAAATAACTGGAGAAATGAGAACTGGATTCTCATAGTAGTAAAACAAATCTAGAGGCTGTGAGTGACGGACAGGATGTTGCAAAGAACTGCTCCCTGGAAAAGTGCGCCATTCGTAAGGATCCATTTGCTTAGGAAAATAGCTGTAGAAAATCATAATTGGTGACAGGTACTCAAATACAACCGAAGAATCTCTTCTACACTCCTCTTTCCTTCCCGGAGCCTGAGAAATTGCCCCATTGGTTTGCTCCACCATCTTGGTTCTCTTTTGCTCTACTTACATGTTTGCATCATAAAACCACAGCATCTCAGAGCCATTCAGTACCATGGAAGTCAAGAGCCCATGATGGAGGTATCTATCCACTCTCTGACACCCCACTCCACCCCTACCAGCTAGTCTTTCTGATATACGGTTACTTACTCTCTAGTCAAATAGCTCCAGAGTCAGGAAGCTGATTGTTTCCTAGAGGAATTCATTCCACTGAGGAATTGCTTTAAGGGTGGAAAGTTCATCCTTTTGTCAGTCAAAATATATCTCCCTTATAAATTTCATGTATTGGTTCCAAGGGGTGGGGTGGGAGGAACTGGGAGACTGGAAATGACACATATACACTATAGATACTATGTATAAAATAGACAACTGATGGGAACATACTGTACAGCACAGGGAACTCTACCTAATGCACTGTGGTGACCTAAATGGGAGGGAAGTCCAAAAGGGAGGGGACTTTTGGACTTATCTGTATGTGCATGGCTGATTCATTTCGTTGTGCAGTGGAGGCTAACAAAACATTGTGAAGCAACCGTACTCCAATAAAAATTAATAAAAAAAAACCCTAGGGACTTCCCTGGTGGCACAGTGGTTAAGAATCCGCCTGCCAATGCGGGGGACATGGGTTTGAGCCCTGATCCTGGAAGATCCCACATGCCAAGGAGCAGCTGGGCCCATGCGCCACAGTTACTGAGCCTGCGCTCTAGAGCCCGTGAGCCACAACTACTGAGCCCACGAGCCACACCTACTGAAGCCTGTGCGCCTAGAGCCCGTGCTCCGCAGAGGGAGAGGCCACAGCAATGAGAAGCCCATGCACTGCAACGAGGCGTGGCCCCCGCTCGCTGCAACTAGAGAAAGCCCGCGTGCAGCAACGAAGACCCAACGCAGCCAAAAGTCAATCGATCAATAAATAAATTTTAAAAATTAAAAAAAATTCCATGTATTGGTTCCAGATCTTCCCTTATCTTCCATGTGCAAGACCTCTAACTAGTAGAAGACAACATTCACCTCTCCCTAATTCTCCTCTTGTATAGACTGAACATCGTGACTTTTCTTTCAGTGTCCTCCCACTGACCCTGTTTCCAGATTCTTCACTATCCTGCTCACTCTCTGCAGGACGCACTCTAGGCTACAGACACACAATGTCTCACCCAGCGTGTCCTACTGCTCACAGGAGCCCCTACCCCTCTGTTGACTGGAACAGGGCTCTCACATCTCTTTGCTCACAATTTCCACCCCTAGAGGTTGAAAGATACTTTGAGGAAGCTAATGAAAGAAGCAGTGAGGGTGAAATCTACCAAACAGGAGGCAAAAGGAAGCAAATGCTGACAAGTAAACATTGCACATGGATAACTGAGGTATTTATCAAACATCTACTAAGTGACAGTCGTGGGGCAAGGCAGGAGAAGGAAGCAGAGGTTGGTGACTGAGAGCTGATAAGTGGATGCATAAGATGACAAAGACTTGCCTTCTACACTCTGAGGAGATCAGCATTAATCAAGGAAACCACTTCATACTGAAAGCCATCCTGAAGGTGCTAATGAGATTGCCCGCTGCTCTAAAATAGACTATTCCCAGACACCAGAATTTGTAGAGTAGCCTCTACTCCATCTTTATTTACTTGGTAATTATATTACTGCTTAAGTCCACCAATGAGCTACAAATTAAGAGATTCTGTCCGCGCTGGTAGTCCCGTTCTCATCTTTAAAGGTTTATTTACCATCACCCGTACCCATTAGGATTGTAAAAAAAAAAAAAAAAAAAAAAACCCAAAAGATTTTAAAAATCAGTAAGTAATTTAGAAACATTAAGAACCACAAGGGCTACGGATCATTTTTCTGGATCATTAAACATCTCTTAGCCGGGTGTGTACGTAGGCAGCCTCTATAACGAGATTTCCTTTCAAAAAGACTAACAAAACAAAAACTTGCCAGTAACTTCATTCCTACCAAAGCAAATTGGAAATCTCCTTGGCAAATAAGGGGGAGAAAGAGATGATGGCTGTACCTCTATTCTTTCTGCCATATTAACAAAGTTAACAGACAGCCTTGTCTGAATTGGAAAAAGACTTGATAACATGTGTGCACACATGGCCGTGTGCGTATGTGTAGTTTCAGGGGTTCTGTGGAAGGTCAGTGATTGTAAGGCATCCGATGGCTCTGAGTCCCTCCTCCTCTCAAAGTAGGACCTCAGCCTGGCTTCATATCTGATCTCCACCTGCAGCCACAGGGACTGTGCATACCACGCGCTTTCAGCTTCTGTCTTGTTCTGCAAGCTCATGGTTCCTTGTTACCCTGGGCTCCTCTGATTTGGCTCTGTCAAGTGGCCACTGTTCATCAGGGGAACGCAGGGCCATCACACAGGTTTAATTAGACATCACATCTTTCTCTCTTTCTGCTGTGACATTTCTTCTTGCAGGGAGCACTTCCCATTGTAGGGCACACAAGCTGGTGCTCCCAGATCCCTTGGGGATGAAGTGAAGATCCCTTCACTTCTATGTGGCAGCTCAGCCGGAGGCTTTGGGCTTGCCGCCTTCCTGCTGGCTCTGCCTCTCCTTTTCCACCAGTGAGCATTGAACCTCTCCCTCCTATTCCTTTCTAGCCACACTAGATTACGGCAATTAGTTGAGGCTGTCGCTAAACTGGCAGACATGGCTTCATCTAGAGGAAATCAATCGCACCATTTAGCCACACTCATACAGTCCATCGCTGCCTTTTAATTTGAAAACTGATTACAAAATATAACACAATGGTCACAGATTGCTCACACTATCCCTAACACTCCCCCAATTCTTAGAGTTTATGCGGAAGTTCTATCGACAAGTATAGGCATTATATAGCATTACCCCTGATGAAAGCCTCACAGCCTAATGGCTCAGACGGGAAGCATCAGAGGGCAGCAGACCTACAAAAGTGAACCCCAGCATAGGTCCTTGCAAATAATAAGAAACTAACTCCCTAAAGCACCTCAAGTGATGGTAACTTTATAGAAAGCTTTTTACCTTTCCTTACTCTCATCTATCACCAGCTTACCTGAAGTAATTCCCTGGTCAACACTAAGGCGTGGGGATGGCCCCTTTCTGGGTAAACTTACTCAACTGGCAGGTGATATCACTGTGAAAGCTTGCATCTAAATCCCTCTTTGTGAGCCAGGGGAACTACACAAAGCTCTGGGGTGAGGTGGGAATGGCTGTCTTGTCAATCTATTAGCCAGGACCACCTGGTCTGTGTCTGGGAGAAAAGTGCTATTATAGTGAGCTTTGCTTCCTTCAGCTTCCCTATGGCATTTGATCTCTAAAAGAAAAGATCAAGGCATGAGAGCAGATTGCTTCTGGCTAAGAGCAAGAGAGAATGGAAAGCATCAGGGGCCCCATTTCTTGACCCTCCCCAACTTGTTGTCTACCCCTGCCCTCACTGCCCCGTTAACGCCAAAGAAAACAAAACATAACTAGCTGAGATTCTTTCAAGATGTAGGTGACTACTACTTTTGTGACTGGTTATTTGCACAACTCAGCAGACATATTTGTCATTGTTTAAATACCTTCTCACTGGGCTAAAAACAAGTTAATGAGTAACTGAAAATGCCACCTTGGGGATGAAAAAGAGGGAGCACATTATAGTGAAATTTGTTGGCCAGAACATCGAGAATTTAACGTATAATTTTAGCTGCAGGCTTTTGGTGAATAAAATTAACTTATAACCCAGTGGTACCAAATAATATTAATAATATTACTCTAAGTGGGTAACTTCTTTACAGTTTACAAAGTACTTTTATATCCATTATCATGTGTGTTTCATTCCACAACTTATGAAGTGGGCAGGTCAGGAAATATTTTATCATTATTTTTGCATATGAGGAATATGAGGCTCAGAGGAGTTGAGTGACTTTGTCCAAGGCCAACACTGGGAAGTAACAGAAGCAGAACTGAGACTCAGTTTCTTTGACCCTGCAGATGAGATGCCCTTCCTTCCTGTTATGTCTCAAGCTTCAGCGGCCTAAGTGTAGGACCGTATCCTGTTCACCCATCAGATGGGATCTACCTCCCAGTGTGAATGACATAGGGTCCCCTTACACTGAGGTCTCATGTTTGAGGGACTGATATCCCAAGAAAGACGGGTGGAGGGAGTCACTACAAGATCTTGCCTGAGAAATTCAGAGATGGGTTACTTAGTGGGAAACAACCTTCAACATAAGTGCCAAAGATCTGACGGTGGGTTTCCAAGGAGTGCAAAGGAAGTGGGATAGAATACATTTTGGGAAAACTGCCATACTCTATTCCTGGACTTGCTACCAGCAGGGAAGTATAAATAGATATATTACTGTATCCACATGTATTTTGAGCTCTGAACAGGACTCAATAACTTTCCCATTAAAAAACCCCAGGACATTTCATTCTCTACAAACCTTCTACTCATTCTTCAGGAGGCAATATGTTTTGTTCTAAAGCATGAAAATGTTGCAGATGCCACCCATGATAAAAGGCCCATCAGAGAGTTCCTCCATTGATTTTACCCTTTTCACCAAACCAACCCATTAGTGAATTTATTAAAACGTGTGACTACCAGCCCACATTTGTGAGAGTTTGATCTGACAATTTAGAAGAACAGTTAAGCCACTGAAGTGTCCTTCCTCTCTTCTATGTGCACAAGCATGTTAGGAACAGAAATATAAGGTTACATTTGATCCACTAAAAAAAGAAAAAGAATAAAAGTCACTGGTTTAAAAAATATTTTCTAATCTCTGCTTTTGGGGAGTCATTGTTTTTTCGCCTCTAGACTGTAAAGTGACTGTACGGAGGTAATATTGGGTGCAGAGACTCCTGGGCCACAGCTGTGAAGACTTCATGGCTTCACTCCAGAACTGCTGCGCACGGGTGACTGGTGCGGGGAAGCACACAGCTGCTGTCCCTTCCAACAGCTGGGCGTGACAGAAAAGAATGGCCAGAAGGGCCTACCTAGACCTGGATTTCACCTTCACCCTCACTCCCAGACAAGGAACAAGCGACAAGTTTTCTCTGTTCAGTCCTCACACTGACACGGACAGACCGAAAGTTTCTTGCGGGCAAACATTTCCACAAGAAACGTTTGTTTAATATGGCAAGAAACAGCCATTTGGTTTTAGTATTGGTTCAAGTCCTAAGCCCAAGACGTGTTTCATGAACTGTCCTCCTTACCCTGCCACCAACCAGCTGAAGCCCCTCTTGTTTTTTTGCGGTACGCGGGCCTCTCACTGCTGTGGCCTCTCCCGTTGCGGAGCACAGGCTCCGCACGCGCAGGCTCAGCGGCCATGGCTCCCGGGCCCAGACGCTCCGCGGCATGTGGGATCTTCCCGGACCGGGGCACGAACCCATGTCCCCTGCATCGGCAGGCGGACTCTCAACCACTGCGCCACCAGGGAAGCCCTGAAGCCCCTCTTATTCCCATGCAGCAACAAGGAATGTTTCGGTCTTCTATAGTCTGTTTCCGCTTTCCTCAGCCAAAGAAATAGGCTTTCGCAGTATCCATTCTTTGGCCCAGCTTGAGACAAGAATATCTTTGTTTTCTGACTCGTTGCCATAAAGACGTTAGGCTCGCCAGCATGCTCTGGCTGTACCCACAGCATAACACAGGCTGGAGCAGGAACAGGTCCAGGGAGGACAGGGGTGCGGGAGTGGTAACACAGATGTCTCTGACATAGGTATTTCTTGCTGGGAGTTGTTCTGTGAGTGTATATTTCAAAATGTGTTTCCAACAGTAGGCATGCAGGTGTGCACGCCTACAAGAGTGTGCGCACGTGTGCATGTGTGTGCATGGGCGTGTGTGTGTGTTTCTGTGTGGGTGAGACTTGGCAGAGAGGCGGCACATGCTTCAGATGCTTAATCATCATGTCTTGGCCAGGGACACATGGCCAGAGCTTGCAAAGCTTCTCAGGGATCAGCCCCAGCCAAAGCACTGGGAGTAGCCAGCTTCCCCAACGGCTTACAATAAGAGCTTTGACAAGGCCAAAAGCTGGGACAATGCTCATGGCAACCGGGCAACAAAACAGTCAGCTTATCACACCAGGTCCATCACGGATGATCTATCTTTGGAAGGGAGTCCGAACATGTGTGTCAAGTGTAAGCGTTTTATAACTCATGGGCTAAATTCAGTCTTTGCAGAAAATACATGCCGAACTAAGGTTGCTGAAAAAGCCAAAGAGCTTCCAGAGACTTTGGAATAGTAACAACAGTTTTATGGTTGTTATAAATATTTGTAGAGCTGCACTTTCACACTCATTATCGCATTTGACTTTCACAAAAACTCACTGAGGTAGGCAAGGATGACTATTCCCATTTTACAGTTGGAGAAACTGAGGCTCAGGGCAGCTATGTAACTTGCTCAAGGTCCTACTGTTAGCAAATACGCTAGGACTAGAACCCAAGTGTACTAATCTATCACAGGGATGACTAGAACCCAAGGGACCTAATCTATCACAGGGATGACTAGAACCCAAGGGACCTAATCTATCACAGGGATGACGAGTCTTGGGCCTACTTTATACTTCCTAGAATACGTAGCCCACCGTGGGGGCAGGTTAGTGGCTTCTTCGATGCTTCAAGGATTAAGCCTAAAGGTCAAAAGAGCTCAGTTAGAAGGTGGTAACGACTATAAACAAACCACCTAGGGATCTTGTTAACATGACCTTAGGATTCAGTAGGTCTTGACGTGGGGCCTGAGATCTGCATTTCTAACAAGCTGCTGCTCCACGGACCCCATTTGGAATGGCAAGGGGTGAGGGGATGTTGCTGAATGCTGGTTACCTGGTTTTAGTTGCTTTTTATGAGTCTTAACCAAAAATCAAGGCGATTAATTCTAATCTGTATCTGCCGGCTCTTGGAGCACCCATAGGTCGGCAGGAACAGCAACAGACCAGTTGCTTTAATAGTAGGCAGCATTTTTTCAGTGCTCACTAGGGCCGGGCACTGTTCCAATGGCTTTGCATGGATTATTTTATTTAATGGCCACAACCCTATGAAACAGGCTGAGAGAAAGGAAATAACCCACCAAAAGGGAAGCATATTAGCCTCGTTCTGAGAAGTGAAAGGAATAGGTCAAGCTGTAACTGTGGGTAAGAAGACATCATCTAATGGTCATCTCAGCAGCAATTAAATTCAACAATCAGAAAGAAGGGTCAGACTCTAAGCATAGAAATAAGAATTATAGAAAAAGAGAGCACTTGGGGAACTTCAGGATGAAGAGTTTTAAAAGTGAATATAGCCCAGAAGGCCTGGAAACTACTTAGAACTTCTTATGAGCATCCTGGCATACAAGTGTGCTGAGGGCCCTTGGTAAGAAGCCTGGCTTCTTTGACTGCAAAAGTCAAAGGAGCCAGAGTAGGGAAAATGAGATCTTTTTTCACGTGTAAATAGCTCAGGAGAAGAAAACAGGGAACCTGCAAGGTCAGAAGAAGGTGTCCCCAAAAGACTCCAATAAGCACCTTGCCAGGGACTAAAGCCAAATAAATGAACATTAGCACAGACTGCTGGCACGAGAACGGCCGGCGAGAGATGTCTGGGCATCCTCTTCATTTTACAAATGGAGAAACTGACTTCTAAAGAGAGGAAGGGGCTTGCCCCGGGGTACATGGGACTTAGAAGCAAAGCCAAGAATAGAATCTCGGTGACCTGCGCTTCATCCAGTGCAACACAAGATGGGAAGCAGTGAGCCGGGGAAGCCAGCCAGTAGGACCTGGCTGGGTAGAGTGCAAAAGAACTGCTGAGGGGCAAAAGGGAGATAGAAGAGAGCCTGAACATACTCTGAGCCTTGTTTTTTATTTTCAAGTTGTCTTTCGGAGGAAGGCATTTGGATGTTCTAAATGAGATGGCGGTACACGCACACAGTGTTCCAAGTCTAGGGGACTAAGTGGATGTTGATGAACCACCAGGACCAGGTGGCATCTACCCAGATTTTGGGTAAAAGTGTGTAACAGCTGACCGAAGTGTATAGCTTGTTATTCCAAATAACTATTGTGCCACGAGCCTGGCAGATTGCCAATGAGTCTCCTCTCCATGAGAAGCATTTCAAAGGGGACCCAAGGAACTCCAGGCTGGTAGGATCACTGAACATGTTAGGCAAGTGTAACCTATTGGGAGTAAGGCATCATTTTTCCCGTAAATTAAATTAACCACCATTTGTGTAGCGTTTTACAGTTTACAAAGCACTTAGGGTAATCACGCCTAACTAATTGACTAGAATTGAGAGGATAGATGTGCATTTGGACAAAGGGAAACCAGTGGATGTAATCTATTCAGATTTTGAAAAGGCCCTTGACAAGGTCCCAGACCAAACACTGTTTTAAAAAGTTAAGTCACCATGGAACTGTGGAATCGTGTTTTGAAATGGATAGGGAAGTGGCTTATAGGCAGGAAAGCAAGAGAAGGGATAAGCAGGGACTTTTGGAGAAAGTGGTATGTACTAGGGATCAGCGTGGAGACCAGTTACGAGTTTGCTAAATCACCTGGGCAACCTTTAGATGACCAAAAGCTTTTGGGGGCAGCAAAGCAGATTTGTCCAAAGAGTGGCCTCTGAAATCTGAATCCTAACTCTCGACCTTAGCCACTGCATGACCTTAAGCAAATTACTCTACCTCTTCCAGCATCAGTTTTCTCATCTGTAAAGTGGGAACAATAATAGTGATGTTGTGAAAATGACATGAGGCAGTGCCTGGAAAGTCCTGGCACAGTGCTTGCAGCATGGTAAGTGTCCAATAAACATAAGCTTCTATTATTTTTACTTATTATGCTTATTCAACATTCTTTTTATAGGATGCCAGGCTCTGAGCGATCACGTTATGCCCTAGGAATGGAACTTGGGAGCCACTGCAGACTAGTTCTTGAAAGCACTGGTAGAATTTGTTTTAGTAATTCAGAGGACAGAGATAACTGTAGACTGAGATAGTTGTGAAAGACTTCATTGAAGGAAACTAATAATTATGGAGCACCTAGTATGTTCCAGATAATGGGTTAGATGCCTTACAAACTTTCCCCCTCGATCTGATCCTGAAATAGTCCTATGAAGTTGGGGTAATGATCCCCACTATGATGGATGAGGGAATGCAGACTTAGATAAGAGGCTAAGAACTGACCCAGATCCTGCTAGCTCATAAGGAATAGAGCCAGAATTCAAATACAAATTTACTCTACCCCTAAACCTATTTTTTTTTCCACTGCATCATACTTGAAATGTACTTTTAGGGATGGGTGTAATTTAAGAAAAAATAAAAGAGGGGTATCTATATAGAAATAAATGTGGGCAACGCTATGAAGACAGATAAAAACAGTATGTCTACTCTTTTTTTTGCAGTACACGGGCCTCTCACTGTTGTGGCCTCTCCCGTTGTGGAGCACAGGCTCCGGATGCGCAGGCTCAGCGGCCATGGCTCACGGGCCCAGCCGCTCCGCGGCATGTGGGATCTTCCCAGACCGGGGCACGAACCCGTGTCCCCTGCATCGGCAGGCGGACTCTCAACCACTGCGCCACCAGGGAAGCCCAGTATGTCTACTCTTGCTCATGGGGCGTGAGTATGGTTGTTCCTGCCAAAGTGCAGGGTTCCTGTGGGGCTACTGATGGGAAATGAAGCCGAAAGGATACTTTAGGCTAGACCAGAAGGCCCTCAGAACTCTGCGAAGGAGTCTGAGCATTATCCTCCAGGCAGTGGGGACAGGATGAAGGTAGCTGAGCTAGGGAGTGGTCAGAGATGCTTTAGAAAGATTCACCTGGCAGCTGTACAAGGTAAATTTGGTGGAATCTTCTGCCTGGGTCTCTGATTCTTTGTTCTCTAATCTTCTAGCCTAAGGCTCTCAATACTCCTGTCTTAGCCTAGAAGACTGGAGACCACTTAAGATGTGACTGAAATAGCATATGCAGGGGGGTGAAAGGGGGATAGAAAGGAAACAGTGAGATAAGCAGAAAAAAAAATACAGATCATCTACCGTGATTTGGTGCCCAACTATATATGAAGGGCAAGGGAGAAGAGTCAAAGACAACTTCAGTTTTAAGCCTCAGCGACTGGGAGAATGGTAGTGGCATTAGAAAAATAAGGATATTAAGGGAGGAGCCAGTTTGGATGGTCTGTTGATACGTTTGATTTCTGACACATAGAGCTGGGGGTAATGGTGGGAAAGCCAGGAAGAAATGACTAGTAAGCAGCTGGAGATGTGGGATGGGAGCTCAGGACAGCAGTTAAGATTGGAGGTAATGATTTTATGAATTATCCCCATAGTGGTATAAGAGTTAAAGAATGCTCACTGCAGCATTACCCACAACAGCCAAGAGGTAGAAACAACCTAAATGTCCATTGATGGCTAAATGGATAAAGAAATCGTGGTGCATACGTGTAGTGGAATATTATTCAGCATTAAGGAAGAAGGAAATCCTATAGTCATATGCTACAACATGGATGAACCTTGAGGACATTACGCTAAGTGAAATAAGCCAGTCTCAGAAGGCCTCCATGATTCCACTTAGATGAAGTAGCCAAACTCACAGATGCAGAAAGCAAAATGATGGTGCCAGGGTTTGAGGGAGGGGGAAAGGGGAGTTAGTGTTTAATGGGGACAGAATTTCAGTCATACAAATTGGAAAAGTTCTGGAGATCTGCCGTACAATCTGCATATTATTAACAATACTGTACACTTAAAAGTTTGTTAAGAGGGCAGATTTCATGCTAGATTTTTGTTTGCCAGAATGGAGGAAAAAAGAAAAGAACTTACAGAAATCATAAAAAAAATTGAAACTGCCAAAATGGGTAAGATCTGTGTTTTCTCTGGAAAAGAGAGAAAAGATAGAGGCTTAAGGAGAGACCCAGTTTCAGGCAGGATTAGAAAGAACTAGTGAAGGAAAGAGGTTGAAAAAGAAAGAGGAGCCTGCAGGGTCTCAGAGGTCGTGGGCAACAGGGTTTCAAGGAGAAGGCTGTGCATTGCAGAAGGAAGAGCATGACATTGGAAGTCTTAAGACCCAAGTTAGATTTCCAGCTCTGCCATTTAGATGAATCTCATTTCTTCTCTGAGCCCCAGTCTTCTTATCTGTAAAATGGAAACACGAACACCTATCCATACAAAAGTATTTTGTAAATTGGGCTAATCGATACAAATGTGACTTGTGAGGGAATATTTTTTTTTGTGGTTGTTTTGCCTTCTTGACAGCATCAGCTGTTTTTCTTCTATTTGTTTTCACCTAGCCGTGCAGTTATGTGTCATAGCCTATCAGTGTTAGACTACTTGTGGGAAAAAAACCAAATATGACATTCTAAAAAGAGAGGGTCAGCTAATGTCTTTTCCTTTGAAAGTTACCCCATCATTAGTTTTCACCAGACTCTCAAGATTGCATTTCTTTTTTCATCTCTTTTTATAACTGAGAAGAACCAAGGAAATCTCCAGTAGGAAACAGAGCCAACTGATTTAGGGCAGTTCATTTTAGACAATGAGAAACAGGAAGTTACCCTCTACCCAGGTCCAGATATTTAAAAGAAAAGAAAGGATACCTGAAAACTTCATTTTCTAGAGTGTAGTCTTTCCTTGAAGAACCGATGGCATTGTGTGTTGCAGAGATTTTAGGGGAGTTATAGAGAGCAGATTCAATTGGTATTTAATTCCGAAGCATCAGCATTTTAGCTCAGATTTGAGTCAGCACTAGTCAGTTACCTGCAAGGAAGCGGAGCTGGTTCTTCACTTTCATCATTCCATCACCAGAGCCTCCGATACACTCATCTTCATCATCGCCGCAGTCTCCACTTTCAAGCCCTTCCTCATCAAGGTTTTTATCCAAAACTCTACCCTTGGGCACAGACATGGTCCTCAGGAGCTGAAAGAAAACAAGCAGGATTGTAGCAGCTCTTCATATTTCTCAGGCAGGGCTAAAACAGTGTGTTATTAACAGGAGGCATTAAAAAATGCTGAGAGTTACACAGAGGTTTTAAAAATCATTTTCAAACTTAAATAGACGTACACTGCTTATACTCTCTAGAGTTGCATACTTCTGGACCCTTCCATAGCATTTGATATGATTCTCCACCCTTCCACTCTACTTCCACCATCCAGTAGCCAGAGTGTATATTGTATCAGAACGTTCCCATGTCTTAAGTTCCTGAAAGCCTCCATGGGAGGAGAATTTACTGATGAGGAACTTAAGACGTGATAGGCAAGGCATATTTATAGGCTGAGAGAACACCACGTTCAGAGAAGATGTTTATGGAAGCCCTCTCTAACTATATTTACATTCACTAAATTAAAGCAACAAGCGCATCCCACCAAATGAAGAGAACAGCAGTGACATTTTATACATATTTAAATGAATACTTATAATTCATTGCCTCGTATTATGCCCTGACCACTAGAAAAACTTTAAAAATATCTCCCTCTTCCACAATTTCAATAAGATGCTTTGAAATTCATTTTGCTTCATTGTAGATCATATGCCTAATAAGAGGCATGTCTGTTTTGCCCTTCAGTTTCTGGATTTTCAGTCACACAATCAATACCTTTCTAATTTTATGGTGACTCCCGCCTCCCAAATGTCTCTCCATTGACTCAGAAGCCCAGCTCACAGCATGAGAGGTCTCTGAGAGCAATTTTACTTTTCCTCACTCTCTCTCTCCAAGGCTGTAATCCAACATCCTCTATTCCTCCTCTAGCTTCTGCCCCATCATCCATTTTTAGTTCTAAATCTCAGTCCCACCTTCCATTTTTAAATAATGGACAACAAAAGATGTTGGATGTGCAGAAAGTGAGATTTCTGCGATTGCAGAAGAGGTATTTGGAAGAAAAAAATGCTGCATACATAACACAGGCACATCTTGGTTTCTGTGGCTTCCACTGTCTGTGTTCACTGTCACTGCAAAATATACTCTTATGTTCTCCACCTGTGATTTAGCTGTTACACCATGATCTACTTGCAACAAGCTACGCATCATAGAGAAAGATGACTGCAGGTTGGTTTCTCTTTTTAAGCAAAGAAAGAAAAGTCCACAACAAAAAGTTGGTTCTTTACTGGCCAACGACTTCTAACGTTGTCTGAGAAGTGAAGCCACCTCCCATCTCCCACTCCAGCAGCACCTCCACCCTGCTGCTCTAAGGCATGTGCTTCGCTACCCCACCTCCCAACCCCACCCATCTAAACGTATAATACACACACACACGCAGTAGGATAAGATACACCACTAGTTCTCTAACTTTTAGAATTTAGGACCCCTTTATACTCTTAGTGGGAATCCCAGGGAACTTCTGATTATATATAGTTATATCTATCCACATTACCATCTTATAAATTATAACTGAGAAATTTAAAAAAATATGTAATAATTAATTTAAATGTAATAATAATAAACCCATGATATGTTAACATAAATAGCATTTTTGGAGTTGAGGAAGATGGTGGAAGAGTAAGACACGGAGATCACCTTCCTCCCCACAGATACATCAGAAATACATCTACACGTGGAACAACTCCTACAGAACACCTACTGAACGCTAGCAGAAGACCTCAGTCCTCCCAAAAGGCAAAACTCCCCACGCACCTGGGTAGGGCAAAAGAAAAAAGAATAAACAGAGACAAAGGGATAGGGACGGGACCTGCACCAGTGGGAGGGAGCTGTGAAGGAGGAAAGGGTTCCACACACTAGGAAGGCCCTTCACGGGCAGAGACTGCGGGTGGCGGAGGGGGAAAGCTTCGGAGCCGCGGAGGAGAGCACAGCAACAGGGGTGCGGAGGGCAAAGCGGAGAGATTCCCGCACAGAGGATCAGGGCCGACTGGCACTCACCAGCCCGAGAGGCTTGTCTGCTCCCCAGCAAGGACGGGCAGGGCTGGGAGCTGAGGCTCGGGCTTAAGTCGGAGCGCAGGGAGAGGACTGGGGTTGGCGGCGTGAACAGAGCCTGCAGGGGATTAGCGGACCACGGCTAGCCGGGAGGCAGTCCGGGAAAAAGTCTGGAGCTGCCGAAGAGGCAAGAGACTTTCTCTTCCCTCTTTGTTTCCTGGTGCGCGAGGAGAGGGGATTAAGAGCGCTGCTTAAAGGAGCTCCAGAGACGGGCGCGAGCCGCGGCTAAAAGCGCTGACCCCAGAGACGGGCATGAGACGCTAAGGCTGCTGCTGCCGCCACCAAGAAGCCTGTGTGCAACTGCAGGTCACTATCCACACCTCCCCTCCCGGGAGCCTGTGCAGCCCGCCACTGCCAGGGTTCCGTGATCCAGGGACAACTTCCCCGGGAGAATGCACGGCTCGCCTCAGGCTGGTGCAACATCACGTTGGCCTCTGCCGCCGCAGGCCCGCCCCGCACTCTGTACCCCTTCCTCCCCCCGGCCTGAATGAGCCAGAGCCCCCGAATCAGCGGCTCCTTTAACCCCATCCTGTCTGAGCGAAGAACAGACGCCCTCTGGGGACCTACACGCAGAGGCGGGGCCAAATCCAAAGCTGAGCCCCGGGAGCTGTGCGAACAAAGAAGAGAAAGGGAAATCTCTCCCAGCAGCCTCAGAAGCAGTGGATTAAACCTCCACAATCAACTTGCTGTACCCTGCATCTGCGGAATACCTGAATACACAACGAATCATCCCAAATTGAGGAGGTGGACATTGAGAGCAAGATTTATTATTTTCCGCCCTTTTCCTCTGTTTATGTGTATGTGTATGCTTCTGTGTGAGATCTTGTCTGTATAGCTTTGCTGTCACCATTTGTCCTAGCGTTCTGTCCGTCCGTTGTTTCATTTTTTCGCTTTTAAGAAACTTTTTTCTTAATAATTATTTTTTATTTTAATAACTTTATTTTATCTTACTTTTATTTTATTTTATTCTCTTGCTTTTTTTCTTTTGACTTTTTCTCCCTTTCATTCTAAGCCATGTGGATGAAGGGCTCTTGGTGCCCCAGCCAGGCATCAGGGCTGTGCTTCTGAGGTGGGAGAGCCAAATTCAGCACACTGGTCCACAAGCGACCTCCCTGATCCACGTAATATCAAACGGTAAAAATCTCCCAGAGATCTCCATCTTAACACCAGCACTCAATGACCAGCAAGCTACAGTGCTGGACACGCTATGCCAAACAACTAGCAAGACAGGAACACAACCCCACCCATTAGCAGAGAGGCTGCCTAAAATCATAATAAGGCCAAGGACACCCCAAAACACACCACCAGACATGGACCTACACACCAGAACACAGGCACTAGTCCCCTCCACCAGGAAGCCTACACAACCCACTGAACCAACTTTAGCCACTGGGGAGAGACACCAAACACAATGGGAACTATGAACCTGCAGCCTGCAAAAAGGACACCCCAAATACAGTAAGATAAGCAAAATGAGAAGACAGAAAAACATAGCAGAAGGAGCAAGGTAAAAACCCACCAGACCTAACAAATGAAGAGGAAATTGGCAGTCTACCTGAAAAAGAACTCAGAATATTGATAGAAAAGATGATCCGAAATCTTGGAAATAAAATAGAGAAAGTGCAAGAAACATTTAACAAGGACCTAGAAGAACTCAAGAGGAAACAAGCAATGATGAACAACACAATAAATGAAATTAAAAATACTCTAGAAGGGATCAATAGCAGAATAACTGTACAGAAGGACGGATAAGTGACCTATAAGATAAAATAGTGGAAATAACTAAGGCAGAGCAGAATAAAGAAAAAAGAATGAAAAGATCCGAGGACAGTCTCAGAGACCTCTGGGACAACATTAAACGCACCAACATTCGAATTATAGGGGTCCCAGAAGAAGAAGAGAAAAAGAGAGGGACTTAGAAAATATTTGAAGAGATTATAATTGAAAACTTCCCTAATATGGGAAAGGAAATTGTTAATCAAGTCCAGGATGCACGGAGAGTACCATACAGGATAAACCCAAGGAGAAACACGCCAAGACACATATTAATCAAACTATCAAAAATTAAATACAAAGAAAACACATTAAAAGCAGCAAGGGAAAAACAACAAATAACACACAAGGGAATCCCCATAAGGTTAACAGCTAATCTTTCAGCAGAAACTCTGCAAGCCAGAAGGGAGTGGCAGGACATATTTAAAGTGATGAAGGAGAAAAACCTACAATCAAGATTACTCTATCCAGCAAGGATCTCATCCAGATTTCATGGAAAATTTAAAACCTTTACAGACAAGCAAAAGCTGAGAGAGTTCAGCACCACCAAACCAGCTTTACAACAAATGCTAAAGGAACTTCTCTAGGCAAGAAACACAAGAGAAGGAAGGGACCTACAATAACAAACCCAAAACAATTAAGAAAATGGGAATAGGAACATACATATCGATAATTACCTTAAATATAAATGGATTAAATGCTCCCACCAAAAGACACAGACTGGCTGAATGGATAAAAGAACAAGACCCGTATATATGCTGTCTACAAGAGACCCACTTCAGACCTAGGGACACATACAGACTGAAAGTGAGGGGATGGAAAAAGATATTACATGCAAATGGAAATCAAGAGAAAGCTGGAGTAGCAATTCTTATATCAGACAAAATAGACTTTAAAATAAAGAGTATTACAAGAGACAAAGAAGGAGACTACATAATGATCAAGGGATCAATCCAAAAAGAAGATATAACAATTGTAAATATTTATGCACCCAACATAGGAGCAGCTCAATACATAAGGCAAATACTAACAGCCATAAAAGGGGAAATCGACAACAACACAGTCATAGTAGGGGACTTTAACAACTCACTTTCACCAATGAACAGATCACCCAAAATGAAAATAAGTAAGGAAACACAAGCTTTAAATGACACATTAAACAAGATGGACCTAATTGATATTTATAGGACATTCCACCCCAGAACAACAGAATACACATTCTTCTCAAGTGCTCATGGAACATTCTCCAGGACAGACCATATATTGGGCCATAAATCAAGCCTTGGTAAAGTTAAGAAAATTGAAATCGTATCAAGTATCTTTTCCAACCACAATGCTATGAGACTAGATATCAATTACAGGAAAAGACCTGTAAAAAATATAAACACATGGAGGCTAAACAATACACTACCTAATAACGAAGTGATCACTGAAGAAATCAAAGAGGATATCAAAAAATACCAAGAAACAAATGACAATGGAGGCAAGATGACCCAAAACCTATGGGATGCAGCGAAAGCAGTTCTAAGAGGGAAGTTTACGGCAATACAACCCTACCTTAAGAAACAGGAAACATCTCACATAAACAACCTAACCTTACACCTAAAGCAATTAGAGAAAGAAGAACAAAAAAACCCCCAAAGTTAGCAGAAGGAAAGAAATCATAAAGATCAGATCAGAAAGAAATGAAAAAGAAATGAAAGAAACGATAGCAAAGATCAATAAAACTAAAAGCTGGTTCTTTGAGAAGATAAACAAAATTGATAAACCATTAGCCAGACTCATCAGGAAAAAAAGGGAGAAGACTCAAATCAATAGAATTAGAAATGAAAAAGGAGAAGTAACAACTGACACTGCAGAAATACAAAAGATCATGAGAGGTTACTACAAGCAACTCTATGCCAATAAAATGGACAACCTGGAAGAAATGGACAAATTCTTAAAAATACACAACCTGCCGAGACTGAACCAGGAAGAAATGGAAAATATGAACAGACCAATCACAAGCACTGAAATTGAAAGTGTGATTAAAAATCTTCCAACAAACCAAAGGCCAGGACCAGATGGCTTCACAGGCGAATTCTATCAAACATTTAGAGAAGAGCTGACACCTATTCTTCTCAAACTCTTCCAAAATATAGCAGAGGGAGGAACACTCCCAAACTCATTCTCTGAGGCCACAATCACCCTGATACCAAAACCAGACAAAGATGTCACAAAGAAAGAAAACTACAGGCCAATATCACTGATGAACATAGATGCAAAAATCCTCAACAAAATACTAGCAAACAGAATCCTACAGCACATTAAAAGGATCATACACCATGATCAAGTGGGGTTTATCCCAGGAATGCAAGGATTCTTCAATATATGCAAATCAATCAACATGATACACCATATTAACAAACTGAAGGAGAAAAACTATATGATCATCTCAATAGATGCAGAGAAAGCTTTCGACAAAATTCAACACCCATTTATGATAAAAACCCTGCAGAAAGTAGGCATAGAGGGAACTTTCCTCAACATAATAAAGGCCATATATGACAAACCCACAGCCAACATCATCCTCAATGGTGAAAAACTGAAAGCATTTCCACTAAGATCAGGAAGAAGACAAGGTTGCCCACTCTCACCACTCTTATTCAACATAGTTTTGGCAGTTTTAGCCACAGCAATCAGAGAAGGAAAATAAAAGGAATCCAAATCGGAAAAGAAGAAGTAAAGCTGTCACTATTTGCAGATGACATGATAGTCTACATAGAGAATCCTAAAGATTCCACCAGAAAACTACCAGAGCTAATCAATGCATTTGCTAAATAGCAGATTCAAAATTAATGCACAGAAATCTCTGGCATTCCTATACACTACTGATGAAACTTCTGAAAGCGAAATTAAGAAAACACTCCCATTTACCACTGCAACAAAAAGAATAAAATATCTAGGAATAAACCTCCCTAAGGAGATAAAAGACCTGTATACAGAAAATTATAAGACACTGATGAAAGAAATTAAAGATTATACAAATAAATGGAGAGATATACCATGTTCTTGGATTGGAAGAATCAACATTGTGAAAGTGACTCTACTGCCCAAAGCAATCTACAGATTCAGTGCAATCCCTATCAAAGTACCACTGGCATTTTTCACAGAACTAGAACAAAAAATTTCACAGTTTGTATGGAAACACAAAAGACCCCGAATAGCCAAAGCAATCTTGAGAACAAAAAACGGAGCTGGAGGAATCAGGCTCCCTGCCTTCAGACTATACTACAAAGCTACAGTAATCAAGACAGTATGATACTGGCACAAAAATAGAAATATAGATCAGTGGAACAGGATAGAAAGCCCAGAGATAAACCCACACACATATGGTCACCTTATCTTTGATAGAGGCAAGAATATACAGTGGAGAAAAGACAGCCTCTTCAATAAGTGGTGCTGGGAAAACTGGAGAGTTACATGTAAGAGTATGAGTTTAGAGCACTCTCTAACATCATACACAAAAATAAGCTCAAAATGGATTAAAGAACTAAATATAAGGCCAGAAACTATCAAACTCTTAGAGGAAAACATAGGCAGAACACTCTATGACATAAATCACAGCAAGATCCTTTTTGACCCACCTCCTAGAGAAATGGAAATAAAAACAAAAATAAACAAATGGGACCTAATGAAACTTCAAAGCTTTTGCACAGCAAAGGAAACCATAGACAAGACCAAAAGAAAACCCTCAGAATGGGAGAAAATATTTGCAAATGAAGCAACTGACAAAGGATTAATCTCCAAAATTTACAAGCAGCTCATGCAGCTCAATAACAAAAAAACCAACAACCCAATCCAAAAATGGGCAGAAGACCTAAATAGACACTTCTCCAAAGAAGATATACAGATTGCCAACAAACACATGAAAGAATGCTCAATATCATTAGTCATTAGAGAAATGCAAATCAAAACTACAATGAGATATCATCTCACACCGCTCAGAATGGCCATCATCAAAAATCTACAAGGAATAAATGCTGAAGAGGGTGTGGAGAAAAGGCAACACTCTTGCACTGTTGGTGGAAATGTAAATTGATACAGCCACTATGGAGAACAGTATGGAGGTTCCTTAAAAAACTACAAATAGAACTACCATATGACCCAGCAATCCCACTACTGGGCATATACCCTGAGAAAACCATAATTCAAAAAGAGTCATGTACCAATATGTTCATTGCAGCTGTATTTACAATAGCCAGGCCATGGAAGCAACCTAAGCGTCCGTCAACAGATGAATGGATAAAGAAGATGTGGCACATATATACAATGGAATATTACTCAGCCATAAAAAGAAACGAAATTGAGTTATTTGTAGTGAGGTGGTTGGACCTAGAGTCTGTCACACAGAGTGAAGTAAGTCAGAAAGAGAAAGACAAATACCGTATAGCTAACACATATATATGGAATCTAAGAAAAAAAAAAAGGTCATGAAGAACCTAGGGGTAAGACGGGAATAAAGACAGAGACCTACTAGAGAATGGACTTGAGGATATGGGGAGGGGGAAGGGTAAGCTGTGAAAAAGAGAGAGTGGCATGGACGTATATACACTACCAAACGTAAAACCGATAGCTAGTGGGAAGCAGCCGCATAGCACAGGGAGATCAGCTGGGTGGTTTGTGACCACCTAGAGGGGTGGGATAGGGAGGATGGGTGGGAGGGAGAGGGAAGAGAGAAGAGATATGGGAGCATATGTATATGTATATCTGATTCACTTTGCTATAAAGCAGAAACTAACACACCATTGGATAGCAATTATACTCCAATAAAGGTGTTAAAAAATAGCATTTTTAATGAAAAATACACATATTTTCCCCTGACATAAAACCATTAGAAGAAGGGTGGCACTGTTTTACATTTTTGCACATATCTTTAATATCTAGTTTCATATGACAGCTGGATTGTCATATCTGCTTCTCCCTTCAATCTGTTGTTATATGTTGTTTTGGTTGAAACATCTGCAGAAAATCCAGCCTCTCACAGGTATGTAACGGGAAAAGAGAGAAGTACTTAATAGCCTTTTCAGATAATTGTGGATATTTTTCACTGATACTACATAAAAATTCAACAAGGAGGAAAGGTTACTTGCATTGTTGAATACGAAACCATATAAATAAACTTTTCATGTTCTGTTACATTAAAATCCATTGGTATGTTTCGAACTTTGTATGGGCCTTTTACCCATTTTGTCTCATCATGCATGGATCATCCGGAAAATATTGGTTTACTGAGTTCTGCAGGTCTTCCAAATGTTGAAATCTTTCATTATATGATGTCAAAAAATCACATTGATTGGGCTTCCCTGGTGGCGCGGTTGTTGAGAGTCCGCCTGCCGATGCAGGGGACACAGGTTCGTGCCCCGGTCCGGGAAGATCCCGCATACCGTGGAGCGGCTGGGCCCGTGAGCCATGGCCGCTGAGCCTGCGCGTCCGGAGCCTGTGCTCCGCAACCGGAGAGGCCACAACAGTCAGAGGCCCGCGTACCGCAAAAAAAAAAAAAAAAAAAAAAAAAAAAAAAAAAAAAATCACATTGATTAACATCACCTGCAATCTCATTTAAAAAAGTCTTTTAAATATTGGGAAGCTCTCAAGGTCATGGTGGCAGACACAAGTTTCCCAAAATTTTAATTTTCTCTTGAAAGTTCAAATGGTATCCTTGGCAACAAATACTGTCAGTTTTTCCTTTAACTGTCAGGCTCTCTTTGTTCCTTTCGAAGAAAATGGCTAGCAAATACTGAAGTCTGTATAACCATCGTTTCTCAGTCATTACAGAGGCTAGTTTAGCTCATAGCTTAAATAATCTCACAAGTGCGTTTCCTCGAGACACGTATCAACAGTTTGCAGCAGAAGTACCTTAAACATACGTCAAATGTCATAACACAGAATATTCTTTAGAAGTATACTCAGGCGTTAAGGTTTAATACATTAATCAGTTTTCCTGCTTCAGCAATGATATTCTTAAGTGAAATGCCTTTTATTTTCCTGCAGGTGGATGCCAGTGAAGAGTACAATGATGACGAGCACACTTTGGTGCCACTGCCTTGATTCATACTGTGGTGCCAACAGTTGTACTCACTATTGCTTCTGCAGCATCAGTGCAGATATCAGCACAGTGGAAAAGGCAAGTAACAGTATTGTGGTGCAAGTAATTTTGACCTTGCGGATCCCTGGGTTTCATAGACTACCAGGGTTCATAAACTATTCTTTGAGTACTACTAACCTAGACTATAATGTCATTTCAGTTTGACCAAAATACCCCAACTTCTTCTATTACCATTATTTCATATGGGAAAATTGCTTTTGACATACACATTTGAAGGTCCATTTTGAAAAATGCATCCTTCGTGTATGTCATGGATTACCTGAATTAGAACTGTTCACATAAGGGGAATCTGCGGTTAGATACAGCTTTGTGAACTTTCTCTTTCTCAAGCATGTCTCACACCTGCGCCTTTCATTAATCCCTTCAGCAAACATTAATTGAGCACCTAATGTGAGTTGTTTTCATTTCTATTGAAAGCACTCCATCCTTTCAAGCCAAGTTCAAATGTCACTTCCTTAATAAAGCCTTCCTGGCCACCACAGATAGTTATTATAATTCTCCCTTTCCCTCTTCCAGCACTGCTCCCTTTATCTGTACCTCCTAAAGAGCACTTTACGTATGCAACCTGGTATTATTTATTTGTACACGTGGCTTCCCTCCACCACCAGACTGTGAGCTGCCCAGGGGCTGTGCCTTATTTACCTTTGAACCCCACAGCATTTAAGGCAGTGTCTGGCACATAGTAGGCACTCAATAAATGTGCTATTGAACTGAAGCAAGATGAAGTGGCATGGCATCTTTAATTCTTTAAAAGCTACTTCCACAACCTCATGAAAAAGGAGAAAGCCAAAGCACACATGAATTATAGAAAAACTTGTGAATGAATAACTAAACCCTTTTGGACGACCCTGGCTAAGATCTGTAGCTAATCTTTGAGAGGCCGTTTTCCAACCTCGTGTACAATGCCCCCAGTATTCTCCGGTATTTCAGTTTTTTTAAAGTGCAATTTAAAAAAAACTTTAAAACTTTGCCAGTGAAATTACTTCTTTAGTTCTCAAATGACTCCCATTTTGGAGACAACTTCAGCATTGAAGAAGGATTACAGCATACTTTCAAACCATATTACACAGACATCTGCTGAAGAGCCTACCCCTCACACATGAACAAAACAAATCCAAACCTAGAAAGCTATTGTTAATGCAAAAGTCTCAAAGAGTCCGAAGCTCCAGAGTGTTGAAAGAAGGGTAACGTGTCAGAGATGAGGAATTACCAGCAAGGACCGTGGATTTAGCATAGCCTGGAATTTGGCACAGAAATCAAATAAGCTAATTACAATTCAGAATATTGACCGTTTTGTTCCCTCTCTCACTCTTTACAATGCCTTCCAGACTGAACGCTCACTTTATAAAAGAAAAGTTATGAGGGATTTGCACACAAATCAGTTAACTTTAGGTGCCTGCTACTTCTGATGAACTGTTTGCCATTTTCAAAGGACGGTATCCTATTAGCTTTTTAAAAGCCAGGGCTCGGAATAATGATTATCAATGTAAACTATCTTATTGAAACACCGATGATTTTACTCCACGACCCCCAGAACCATTCCCTAAACCTGACATTTCTGCCGTGCACTGTTTGGCCCTCCTTAGCAGGAAGTACACGAGGCCTTCCCACTGCCCAGCTTTTTCCACAGTTTCTACCCTCCTTGCGACTCTGACTCACATAAAACTATCATGGTTGCTTAAATATACAATCAATTTTTATTTTATAATCGATATTTTCATTATGTAAGTATTAATGTAATACAGAAAGAGGAAAGGAAAGAGAAATAAGGGGAAAAAAACCCAATTCCCAAACTTTAAGAACCAATGTTTGTGTTCTCTGGGGTAGCGTTGTTTTTAATGTCTACATTTCTACACGGTTGAACTTGCATTTTAGAATCAGACTGACTTGGGTTAGAATTCTGGTTTTTCCCCTTATTAACTTCTTTCTTTCCACTTACTAAATAACTTTGCTGCTTAATCTCCCTAAATCTCAATGTCCTCATCTGTAAAATGAGGAAAATAATGCCTGCCTCATAGAATGGTTGTTATGAATGTGATAAATGAAATGCTTTAAATGCGTTTAAAACACCTACACAGTGCCCCTCAGGGATCTAACCATTTTCCTAATGTTGGAAATATTACATTGCTTCTAGTTCTTTTTGCTCTTATAAATAAAGACGGATCAATCATCAGGAGCATTCCGTAACTCCTGCCATAGTTTTCCTTAGTTTCCCGCCAGTAGGATTACTGGGTCAAATGGTATGTACATTTTTATACACCATGGGAGTGAGTCTTCAATTTCCATAAGAATCACCTAGGATGTTCGTTAAAAACTCAGGCTCCCAGGCCCCACCCACAGAGCTTCTAACTTAGCAGGTCTGGGGTAGAGCACAGATCTGCACTGTTAACTATATCTACCCCTGCCCCTGCCCCAACCTTTCTGTGAGTGAACCACAGACCACACTTTAAGAAACGCTGCTCCAGTGTCACTCCACTTCCCAGAAATCTGGTGAAACCATCTTTGGACAAGAGTCACCTCAGCCCCATGTGTGTTTGAATTCTTAATGCATGTTCTTCAGACCATTTCATAAAAAAGTAAATGCAATCAGATGATTTCCTTTTCACTTAGGTATGGACATCGTGACCCTTTGTCTTTGTAGTTAATGAAAATACCCTTGTGTAAAGTGAGTGACTTTGTTTGATTAGAAAGGGAAATATTTAAAGCTAGCCCTGGAACAGGTACTCAGGGTTGTGTGATAAAAGGAAACAAAAAGCCCGGAATAATTACTTAAGAAAATTAAAACCACAGCGTAAGAGGAAAAAAGGCTTTCTAGAATACAGCAATTTCATGTTCTTAAAACCATAACCAAGATAACAAAAGAGCACTGCAGCATGGGACGATGTGATTTGGCCAAAGCTCTTTTCATGCTTGCTTGACAGCAGAACAAAGATCAAACGACATACTTGTTGTTCTTAGGGGGATCAAATATGCTGAAATTAGACAGCGAGAGCAGCAACTCTTGATCTGTCTGTATGGTATAAGTAATGTGCCTCTCGGAATTATCTTGATTGCAAAGATATGAACCTTATCAGCCACACACTGTGCTAGGACTTAACATATGTTCTCTCATGTAATCCTTGAGTCTGCACCGTCAATTTGTGTAATAGGGAAGATTGTCATCCCCATTTCCCACGTCAAGGGAGGCTCAGAGAGGGACTAAGAATTGACCAAGTTACTCAGTAAGTGATAGTGACCTCATTAAAAATATAGTCTTCTGCTTCCAAGTCCACAGGTCTTCAAAAAAAGAAAAAGCTCTCTTAGGTAAAGACATCAACTAATGGGGACTTCGTTCACATCTTTTGCCATCCTGACTTCTTTACCTAAGACAATTTCCAGTTCAATCTCATTTTCTCAGATGCTATCCATGAACTATACTTTGATGGGAAGCCTTTTGTTATTGGGCCGGAGAGCTGGGAGGGGGAGACAATGACATCGGATGCCTCCTGCTTGTTCTTCTCAGCCTCGCCATCTACTTAAATAACCAAACCATCTCATCACAAACAGGTTTGTTTTGAAAAGCTTCAGACAGCTGGTTAGAATAGAATGAAAAATTCCATTGCTGCTGTTCCATGGTTAAGAGTTTTCTTGACTTTAAGCTCTTCAGCATTTAAAAAATAAAGGACAAGTAACAAGAGTAGATACTACAAATATGGGGCTTGGTACATATTTTGAGGATTTAGCTGGTTTTGTCTCTTTTGGCTACTCACATACCTCTCTCTAGGCATTTTAAAAAATATCTGGAATCCAGGTTTCATTTTAAAGCTATTAAGCTGGGCTTACAAAACTGATTTTGAACTATTTGGATGCCCAGCTTTATCCAACCTGCAAGGAATGCTTTGGGGGTTCGGCTTTCCATGTCCACAGCAATGTAAATACATGCTTTACTGTTTGTATTTGAGTAGCATAAGCTAATGTGAAACAAATGTGTGACTCCAATGAATCCCAGCTTTTGGGGAATGCCATTATTATTTATACGCTGTGCACATCCACAAGACCTAGGGCACGTGACCTCTGCTTTGCATGCACACTTTCTTTGAACAAATGCACCAAACCACAGCCACAACTAATTGGAAACAATTGCGACTCCACACATTTGAGGAGAAGCCAGAACCAAAGTGTATAGGGCTAGAATGAATGGCTATATATGCACTTCACACGTTGCAGAGGCAATAAAGTATAACCCTTAAGAGTGTGAGCTTTGGAATCTGACCCGCATGGGTATGAATCTCTACTCAGCCTACTTACTGGCTGTGTTACTTTTGGCAAGTCACTTAACCTCTCTGAGCTTCAGTTTCCTTGCCTATAAAATAGAGGTTAATGCTATTCATTAAGTTTGCAGGGTTGTTGAAGAATTAAATTCAACAGCACCTTTCACCTTTCACAGTCCCATGTATCCTTCTTTCATAGAACTTTCCACAATTTGTAATTATATATTCCCCTGTTGCACCCCGACTAGACTAAAAGAAGAAATAATGGTCTGTTTCAATGTGCTGCACGGTGTTTGGTACAAAGTAAATGTTCAATAAATACTCATTAAATGGATGAATGAACAGATAAATAGAATGCAGATGAAGTGCTTAGCACGTTGCTTGGCAAGGTAATTAGTTCTCGAACATGTTAACCCTGTTGCTAAGGATAATGATGATGATCTTGAAGATGAAGAAAGGGAGGAAGAGGAGAGGGAAGAGCAGTAGCAGCCACTGAGGCAGACACGAAGAGCTTAGTACACATGCCTCGTGAAGCACAACAAGTAACACCCCCTGGCCAAACACTGAGGCACCAGAAAAAAAAGGGTGGGTGGAATTTTTGTAAGAGTCTGGGGAAACCCTGCTGGATGCTCCCAGTCAGATAAGGGTCTGTGCACTGAGGATGCACGCAGAGATGTGTAGTAGTAAAGAGCAGTGGGACCCGGCAGAGGCTGTGCTTCCATGTGGTGTCACTAAGAAGGCCACCCACACCCAGATACACTTTTGCCTGGGCATTGCTTCCATGTCTGCCTCTTATCCACAGCACACACTTTCTCTACCACTTCTAGCTTCCCCGATTCTTACTTTACGTTTGTTAATGTAGCCTGGAAACTTGTGAGAATAAGTCCTCCCAACTCAATAAATACCTGGATAGTAAAACAAACCAGGATGTGAAAGAAGCAAACTCGGGATGAAATTAAAACTATTTTGGTGGGGCTCGCTCCCAGTGGCAGAAATGGTTCTCTGCAGTTAGGAATCTGTCCACTGCCTTAAAATAAAAATATTTACAATACTATTACCAATAGCTTAGAACTGTATAGAGCTTTACGCTTTTCCAAGAGGAGGCAAAGCACGGTGGTTAAAAGCTCACACGCTCTAGAGACAGAAAACTTGTGTTCAAATCTAGACTTTATCGATTACTAGCTTTGTTATTATAAACAAGTTATTCTTTAACCTCTCTGATCCTTATATTTCTTATCTATAAAACGTGTATAATAATACCTATACCTATCTCCCACATTGCATTATCATGGGGATTAAATGAGGGAAACCATGTAAAAGATTAAGCTTAGTATCTGGCACACAGTAAGTACCTACACAATGTTATATTAATATTATATATTAAAAATATGTTTCTAAGACCTGAATCTCTGAAGAGGATGAATTCTGAATTTTTGGTTCCAGTTAACATTCAATTATGGCCTGGGTAGGGCTCATTCTGTGGAACACCGTAGGCTCTCAATAAATCTTAGTTATTGTGTCATTACTATCAGTATTTCATTATTTTTATAATTAAAAGTAGGTCCATATCTGTTTTCTCAGTTGATCCATCCCGGACCCCTGTGAGGCAGCAAGGCAAGTATTATTAGCTTCATTTTACAACTAAGGAAATTGGAGCTGAGAGAGATGTGAGGCAACGTGCCCACTTTTATCTTGAAAAAGTTCAAGGGTAGTTACTGTAAAGTGGTTAGGATTTGGAACGGGGCCAGGGAGGAGGGCTTGTGTAATCCAGCATTAAATTGGAAAGGGCATGGCCCTGGGACTAGCACAGGGCCTGACACAGAGCAGGTGCTTAGGAAATGCTTGGTAACCGAAAGAATAAATGAACCAATGGGCTAACAAAATAAATAAGCAATTTATTGACCGACTTTTTTTTTTTTTTTTTTCGGTACGCGGGCCTCTCACTGTTGTGGCCTCTCCCGTTGCAGAGCACAGGCTCTGGACGTGCAAGCTCAGCGGCCATGGCTCACGGGCCCAGCCGCTCTGCAGCATGAAGGATCTTCCCGGACCGGGGTACGAACCCGCGTCCCCTGCATCGGCAGGCGGACTCTCAACCACTGTGCCATCAGGGAAGCCCTACTGACCGACTTTTGATTCTCTCAATCTCTCTCTCTTCAACCCTGGTCTGATATGCCATTGCTATTGCTCTGGTATGGAAATAGCTGATTCCTGCCAGGCAGCCCTGGATACACTGAGGCTGGACACATGTACAGATAGACTGAGTGACTGACTGCCAGTGGGTCCCATATTCCCCTCCAGCTGAGGGAGCCCCCTCCTCTGATAAAGCAGGGCCAAGTGAAAGAGGAAGGCAGGAAATTGATCTTTTTAAGCAAATGAACCAACTAATTCAAAGGGATGTGGCCAACCAAAGCACTAAGTGGCTGAACGTGGTTCCTGAGGCCACCTGGTGAGCCCCTTCCAATCCCCAGATGAGTACTCTGTTTGCTAGATCAGTTGGCCTACTGTGTGTTAGTTCTGTGCTCTGTAATGACCTCCTTTAGAGTCTTTAGCATTACTATAATAAATCTCATTTTAAGGGTCCAAAAGCCCCACAAAACACAGAAGCTGGCTAGATAAGGCTGATTGGCCAGGTGTGGCAGCCAGATGCAAATACAGCAGGGTAACCTTGCAGGCCACCAAGTCCAATTTCCCTCTGAAGGCATCTGACCCTGGCTACCACCAGGGCTGAAGGTTAGTGACTTTTTGTCCCTATGTCAGTTTTAAATTGTGAAAAGCCTCAAAAATGAAATATACCTTTTTTCTGGAAGGAAAACTTACTTTGAAGACATCTGCGAAACCCCGCAGCACCACTTGGTTTCCAAAGGATCGCCGTAATTAGATGAGGGCCACTGACAGAGGATAAGGGTCCCAGGGTGAGAGTATACCAAGATATCACGTTTCCTCAGGGAACTGAGGTTACACAGACATGATCTGTGCATTTACTATTGTCTTAGTGTATAAATCTGATTCATTCCAAATAGACTTTTTGTGGTTATACTTTTGGGAAATGAGAATTCTTGCCTCTAAAAATAACCTCTGTGTATGAACCACAGCAGCTATGTCATCAAGCACAGGGCCTTAAGAGTCAACCGAATGCGTCTGGCCCACCAAGGATTAGTGAGATGCCTCTAGTTTCCCTGTCAAAGCTTCCTGCCTTTAAAGGCTAGGTCTAGATCAGGAGTTATAAATAGGTTTTCAGCGAAAACCGTTTTCCTTCTCTGGTGTACTATATGAAAAATATGAAGTTAAAATATGTTTCAGATAATTAAGGCTGCACTGTATTATTCTGAAGTGTAATAAATGGCCTGGTGCATCTGGTACAAATAAATTAGCTGGGATTTGATGAAAAACCAGATTCTGAGTTTCTAGTTATTATTTCCTTGGAGGTCAGAGAGCTTCAAACATTTCCCTTTCCAAGTTTTAGGCTATAGATTCCTAAGGGGGAAGGAGGCTCCCACAGGAACATGAGTAAAATTATTTTAGTATTCATATCTAATCACATATTTTTAAAGGTTGAAATAGAAGAAACAAAAGAATGGTGCTCTTCATCAATGTTCATAGCAGCACTATTCACAATAGCCAAGACATGGAAGCAATCTAAATGTCCATTGACAGATGAATGGATAAAGAAGACATGGTGCATATATAGTGGAATATTACTCAGCCATAAAAAAGAATGAAATAACGCCATTTGTAGCAACATGGATGGATCCAGATATTATCATATTAAGTGAAGTAAGCCAAAGACAAATATCATATGATATCACTTATATGTGGAATCTAAAATATGATACAAATGAACTTATTTATAAAACAGAAATAGACTCACAAACATAGAAAACAAACTTATGGCTATCAAAGTGGAAAGGGGAGGGGGAGGGATAGATTAGGAGTATGGGAATAACAGATACACACTGCTATATATAAAACAGATAAACAAAGACCTACTGTAGAGCACAAAGAACTATATTCAATATCTTGTAATAACCTATAATGGAAAAGAATCTGAAGCTGTACACCTGAAACTAACACAATATTGTAAATCAACTCGGGTTAAATTTAAACATGACATTCTCCCAGCATTTTCTTTATTTATGATCATGATGAATGAGGAGTGTTGTTCAATGGCATTTTACAACAGGCTACCAGTCTGATTCTGCAAGTTTGGAAATCAGTAATAAATACTCAGAGAATTCTCAAAAAAAAAAACGAATGGTGCGTTTGTATATTTTTTAGTGTCACTCCTTAAGTGAAGATTAACTTAAGAAATGCTTGGGTAATTCTTTTAAATATGAAAAACTAGGATGTGTACTAAAACAGTGCTTTGTGTGGTAAACACAGCATTAAAGATGCTAGAACAATTGACCCTTTCTTAATCCACCATGTACAGGTTTTGTAACACTTTGGTCACAGAAGACAACTAGAGAGAGCACTGGAATTTTACGAGGGCCACTGGCATCCCTAGTTGTGTACTGCAGCTACCAAATGATTATACCAAATGATTAAGTCCTTCCTTAACATGGTGTAGTTTTCCTTTCTGTACCTTGAGTGATTTGAATGGAATAGTCAAACGGTGGGTGGAGGAATGTGAAATGGAACTGCCGTTGTTCCCCGATAGCAAAGGAATTCGAGCCCTAGTTTGTTTTTTTTTTTTTTTTTTTTTCGGTACGCGGGCCTCTCACCGTTGTGGCCTCTCCCGTTGCGGAGCACAGGCTCCGCGGCCATGGCTCACGGGCCCAGCCGCTGCACGGCATGTGGGATCTTCCCGGACCGGGGCACGAACCCGTGTCCCCTGCATCGGCAGGCAGACTCTCAACCACTGCGCCACCAGGGAAGCCCTCGAGCCCTACTTTTTTGGTAACTGTTTAGGACTCTGCTTTAAAGGAAATCACTGAACACTGTAGGATAACTCAAGCGTGGCCATTAACACTTTGAATATATTCACTACCTTGCTGGAATTGTATTATTTGGTCAGATGGTCTTTTAACAAAATTCACAGCCATTTTACATCTACTTCTTATTGACATTGGTGATCATTCTTCCAATTTTAGCTTAGTCACTTCTAGTTTCAGAAATTCCAGCTGCAGAATTTTCTACTGGGTTGATTGTGTATACTTACAAAATACTTGCTACTTAGCATTTGGCTAAACTATCGTTCACACTCACCTTTCATCCCCACATAAAACACTCACTAATTTAGTATATCTAAATACTTTCCATTTGGTAGCAAATCTTAGATTAATTTCACTTCTCTGAAGTTAAGCACAGAGTTGGAGTCTAGTACAGATACAATCATTTTCATTCCCATCTGGGTCTCTCTCATCATTGCTTCTTATGCTTAAATTCCAAACCTCATCAAGCATTTCTCCTATTGGCTCTGCCTAGGAATCCATTCCTCAGACAGGCCCCTTGTTTTTCCTAAGAAGCGCATTAGAATTTAACCACAAAGTCTGGGAAGAGCACCATGTAACCAAGTCAGCTAATCTGTACTCAGTGTCGGGCAGGGCTTGATTCTGTGCTATTTTGGTGAGGTATATGTCCCAGAGATTATGGTGAATTATTTTCCCCGTTGGCTCTCACTGGTGCATGGGTTATGCACATTTTGCTTTGCTCCTAGGACTGAAGTGCTTGGCTGGCTGTCTTACCTGGATTTCTTCTCTATTTCACAAAACTATTTGGTGATGATGGTGGTGATACAGGAGCAGGAATAGGAGAATGTAAGTGTGGGAGGGGAAAAGGACAGCTTATAACAGACTGCAGCCAACACACATTCATAGTTTCACCTTTCTTTGTTTCTCGTCACGGAGCTCAGTAGGTAAGAATGTCTTGACCAATTCTAACATGGGCTTCTCCACCATCTTCTGAGATTCCTTTTAGTCATATTCAATTAACATTTTGTTAAATAAACACCTGTTTCCCTCCCCCACAATGTTTAACCCCTTTTGATATACCAGGTAATATGCACACATTCTGAACATCCTGTTTGTTCAATATACTTCTGGATACAGCCATGGTAATTCTCATCTTTGAAGAAATTAACTTGCATACCCTAGCTACATGCAACAGGTAAGGAGATGGCTGGGAAGCAGAGAACCTACCTCCCAGAGAATGGTGCCCAGTATCAGAAATGGAGATATTAGATGTATTGAGCACCCAGAAGTGCTCAGCATTATATTCAACATGTTACTAAGGGAAGCAGGTCATAGACCTGGAATGTTAAGTGAGTTAGAAAGGACCTGAGAGATATATCGTCCAATCCCCCCATTTTACAGATGAGCATAGCAAGCCCACACACACAATTGTTAGTAGAGCTTTTCAACACACCAGTGCTGCAAGTAATGCTAGCTTTCTGCCTAATCCTTGGGGATATCACAGGAGAATCAGTTGAGAGCAGGTAAGATAAGAGAGTGGCAAAGGGACTTGAGAGTTGCAAAATGCCTTTAGTTACAGAAAAAAGGGCAATGAGGTTCTTCTTCCTGGATCCTTAGCCAAAGCTGGTCAGAGCACAGGCTAGGAAGAGGATAGCATGGCCCCTGGGAACATGTGGCAGCCGATTTCCAGGTTGGCATGGGCAAGAGATAATAATAGAACATGGAGCTTGCCCTCAAGAAATACATAGTCCACAAGGAGTTCTTCTCTAGAAGGTTTGAAAAGCAGTGGAATAAAAGCTTCCAAAGTCCTCATCTTATCTGCTCCTGATTAGGTGGATAAATCCACCTGCCAAAGTATTGGTACTTCCTTATTTTCTCCCATTCATCTCTTCTGTCTATTCCCAAGTGATTCTGGTTGAAAACATCTCAGAGAGGCTTAATCATACTGAAATCCTTGCATTTGCATTCAATTAAACATAATTCCATTTTGTTTCCTACTCTCTTTACTTATGCACATTTAAGTGCTTGATGAATTTTGTTAAAACAAATGGTGAATTCCTAAGTTATGGTGGCTTTCAACTAAATTGAAACTTCAAATATGTTGCTGTCCCGAAGATTAGATTTGGTGGGCTGGTTGTAATTTATACATCTTTAAATAACAACTATATTTAAGGACTACCCTGACATTTCAGATGGTCGACATCTTGTGTTTTCATGGTTCCAGAAAGAGACAGGGATATATACAGTGTAACCATCAGTGAAGTTATATGTAGTGACTCTACAAGTTTGAACTAAATTCCAGCATCATTACCTGTGAGATAACAGTGCAGAGACCTTCTGCTATAAATGCACCACCCACAACATCAGGGACAAAGTGTCCAACAAATTCACACACTTGGGTACTCACACTTATGCAGATACCTTAATTAATGGAAAACAAGTGTACAACTGCCTTAATTAGTAATATAAACCTAGAGGGCCACAGGGGTTTATAGGAGGCTGCTGCTACTGCTAAACAAGTTCTTCTCCTTCCCAAAACATGTCCCTACTCCATATCACTCCAGCCTGACTTGTTTCTTATTCTAGTTATACCAGCCAGAAAAAAGATTTTTCCATCAACTCAACTGGGAAAATAGCTCCATCACTTTTGCCATTAAGATAATACCTCCTTTATGCAAGCAGAACCTGTACACTTAGAAACACTACCTTCCTTTTAGAGGAGCACAATCATTCCCTGTATTGCTTTGTGAAATTCCACTTTCTAGCCCTATGTTAAATAATTATCCAAACCTACTATTTCTCACAGCTCTGCGTTTAAAATCAATGACAAAGGGAGAATTATGAAAGCAGTGGGAGAAGCAACTCATCACGTACAAGTAATAATCAACAGGATTAACAGCTAATTTCTCATAAAAAACTAAGAAGCCCAGAAGGCAGTGGGAGAAGAGATTCAAAACACGGAAAGAAAAAAAAAAACCCCAAACTGTCAACTAAGAATTCTATATCCAGCAAAACTGTCCCTTAAAAAATGAAGACATTCCCAGATAAACAAAAGCTGAGGGAGTGTGTCACTATTAGACATGCCCTGTAAGAAACGCTAAAGAGAATCCTTTCAGCCTAAATGAAAGGATACTAGACAGTAACCCAAAGGCAGTAGGAAGAAATGAAGAAAACTAGAAAAGGTAACTCCACAGGATGTTGTTATTATTATTACATTTTTGCTTAGTAAATACTTTTTCCTATTGCTTTTAAAGGACAATTGCATAAAGATATAATTAGAAATATGTGTTGATGGGCTTAAAAAGAGGTAAACTGTATGACAATAATAGCACAAGGGAGGAGAGAGGGAACAAAGCTATATAGTAGTAATGTTAAGTTGGTATTAATGCAAATTAGATAGCTATAAATTAAGATGTTAATCCACAGGGCAACTACTAATAAAATAATTTTTTAAATGTAATAAAGTGAATGACAAGGGAATTAAATGACAAACTAGAAAATATTTAATACAAAAGGCAGTAATGGAGCAACAGAGAGAAAAAGAGAGACATAAGATATGTAGAAAACAAAAAGCAAAATGACAGATTTAAATCCTACTGTATCAGTAATAACATTAACTAATTGGATTAAACTCTCCAATCTAAAGGCAGAGATCTAATGATATACTGCCTATAAGAGATATACTTCACATTCAAAGACAAAAATAGGTTGAAAGTAAAAAGATGGAAAAATATACTATGCAAAGAGTAACTGAGAAAGAGCTAGAGTAGCTACACTAATATCAGATAAAATTTATTTTAAGACAAAAACTGGTACTATAGACAAAGAAGGTAATTTTTTAAAAGACTGAGGGTCAATACCAATAATTCACAATTATAAATGTATATGTATCTAACAACAGAACTTGAAAAGACATGAAGTAAATAAAAACTGACAGAATTGAAAGGAAAAATAGTCAACTTAAGAATAGTAACTATAGATAGTAATACTCCATTTTAAATAATGGAGAGAGCAACTAGACAGAAGATCAACAGGCCATAAAAGACTTAAACAACATTATAAACTAACTGGTGCTAAGGAAACCAGATATCCATAGGTAAAAGAATGATTTTTAATCCCTACCTCATATCATATACAAAAATTAACTCAAAGTGACCAAAGGCCAAAATGTAAAACAATAAAGCTCTTAGAGGAAAACACAGAGGTAAATCTTTGTGAACTTCGGTGAGGCAAAGCATAAGTACAAAAGAAAAAAAATAGATAAATTGGACTTCATCAAAATAAAAACACTATCAAGGGAGATTGGGATTGACATGTACACACTATTGATACTATGTATAAAACAGGTAACTAATGAGAACATACCACATAGCACAGGGAACTCTACTTAATGCACTGTGGTGACCTAAATGGGATGGATAGGGGATAGGGACTTCCCTGGTGGCACAGTGGTTAAGAATCCGCCTGCCAATGCAGGGAACACAAGTTCGAGCCCTGGTCCAGGAAGATCCCACATACCTCAGAGCAACGAAGCCCATGCACCACAAATACTGAGCCTGTGCTCTAGAGCCCGCGAGCCACAACTACTAAGCCCGTGTGCCACAACTACTGAAGCCCGCATGCTTAGAGTCCATGCTCTGCAACAAGAGAAGCCACCGCAATGAGAAGCCCACACACCGCAACGAAGATTAGTTCCCGCTCGCCACAACTAGAGAAAGCCCGTGCACCACAATGAAGACCCAATGCAGCCAAAAATAAATAAATAAATAAATGAGGGGATATATGCATATGTATAGCTGATTCATTTTGCTGTACAGTAGAAACCAACAAAACACTGTAAAGCAATATACTCCAATAAAACTTAGCTAAAAATCACTATCAAAAAAGTGAAAAGACAACTCACAGACTGGGAAAAATTTTTTGCACACCACATATCTGATAAGGGTCCTGTATCCAGATTATCTAATGAACTCTTATAAGTAAAAAATAAAAAGACAACCCAATTTTTATAATGCAAAAAGGATCTGAGTAAACATTTGCCTAAAGAAGATACAGAAATGGCCAATGAAAAGATATTCAACATCGTGAGTCATTACTGAAATGCAAATCAAAACCACAATGAGCTATCACCTCACTGGATGAAGCTTGAACATATTATGCTAAGTGAAATAAGCCAGTCAAAAGGACCACATGTTATATGATGCCATTTATATAAAATGTTCAGTATAGGCAAATTCATAGAAAGTAGATTAGTGGTTGCCAAAGGCTGGGGGAGGGGAGAATGGGGAGTGACTGCTAATATTATGGAGTTTCTTTTTGGGGTGATGAAAATGTTCTGGAATTAGATAGTGATGATGATGGTGATGGCTGTACAACTTGGTGAATATACTAATAACCAGTAGATCATAAATTTTAATAGGGTAAATTTTATGGCATGTGTATTTTATCTCAATAAAAAGAGAAAAAAGGGAAGCAACCAACTGGGAAAAGTTTGCAACCCCATATTTAGAAATAAAATTCCTACTGTTGGCATTACAGAGGTCGCTGAAAATTCTACTCTTTATTGATACGACTGGGTGTCCCCTCCTGTGAAAAGATATATTCTTGGAATAATTTTAAGGGAAAACCTTTATTTTATTTTTCTATTTCAATTTGCCTGAAAATTATTATACCAGCACATCAATTATCTTATTACACCAAAGTCTCAGTGATCTCAGTCTTCCACAAAAATCTTTCATGGATTTGCTTTCAGTACTCATTCAGATCACGGAAAGTGTGTCACACAAGGAGAAGGGCCATCAAGGAGACACAACATAGCTAGTTCTCATATGACAAGGGCCTACAGAGTTTTAGGACATGAAGAAACAATGGAAACACGAGTTCACTAAACAGTTGTCATTTGGCTAAATTCTTGAGGTACAAAATCAAAATGATTCCTAAACCATAAATAATGTATTGGAAGGTTATGGTTTCCTGGGAGAGTTGAATTCACTCTTACTGTTAATAGTAATAGGGGAGGAGCTTCAAGATGGCAGAAGAGTAAGACGCGGAGATCACCTTCCTCCCTATACATACATCAGAAATACATCTACACGTGGAACAACTCCTACAGAACACCCACTGAGCGCTGGCAGAAGACCTCAGACCTCCCAAAAGGCAAGAAACTCCCCACGTACCTGGGTAGGGCAAAAGAAAAAAGAATAAACAGAGACAAAAGAATAGGGACGGGACGGGACCTGCACCAGTGGGAGGGAGCTGTGAAGGAGGAAAGATTTCCACACACTAGAAGCCCCTTCGAAGGTGGAGACTGCGGGTGGTGGAGGGGGGAAGCTTCGGAGCCGCGGAGGAGAGCGCAGCCACAGGGGTGCGGAGGGCAAAGTGGAGAGATTCACGCACAGAGGATCAGGGCCGACCTGCACTCACCAGCCTGGGAGGCTTGTCTGCTCACCTGCCGCGGCGGGGGGCCGGGGCTCGGAGCTGAGGCTTGGGCTTCAGTCGGAATGCAGGGAGAGGACTGGGGTTGGCGGCGTGAACACAGCCTGAAGGGGTTAGTGCACCAGGGCTGGCCGGGAGGGAGTCCGGGGAAAAGACTGGAGCTGCCGAAGAGGCAAGAGACTTTTTCTTGCCTCTTTGTTTCCTGGTGCGCGAGGAGAGGGGATTCAGAGCGCTGCTTAAAGGAGCTCCAGAGACGGGCGCGAGCCGCGGCTAACAGCGCGGACCCCAGAGATGGGCATGAGACGCTAAGGCTGCTGCTGCCGCCACCAAGAAGCCTGTGTGCGAGCACAGGTCACTATCCACACCTCCCCTCCCGGGAGCCTGTGCAGCCCGCCACTGCCAGAGTCCCGGGATCCAGGGACAACTTCCCCGGGAGAACGCACGGCGCGCCTCAAGCTGGTGCAACGTCACGCTGGCCTCTGCCGCCGCAGGCCCGCCCCGCACTCCGTGCCCCTCCCTCCCCCCAGGCCTGAGTGAGTCAGAGCCCCTGAATCAGCGGCTCCTTTAACCCCGTCCTGTCTGAGCGAAGAGCAGACGCCCTCCGGCGACCTACACACAGAGGCGGGGCCAAACCCAAAGCTTAACCCTGGGAGCTGGGCAAACAGAGAGGAGAAAGGGAAATTTCTCCCAGCAGCCTCAGGAGCAGCGGATTAAATCTCCACAATCAACTTGATGTACCTGCATCTGTGGAATACATGAATAGACAAGGACTCATCCCAAATTGAGGAGGTGGACTTTGGGAGCAAAGTTAAATATATTTTTATCCCTTTTTCTCTTATTGTGTGTATGTGTATGATTCTGTGTGTGATTTTGTCTGTATAGCTTTGCTTTTACCATTTATCCCACGGTTCTGTCTGTCCGTTTTTTTTTTTACTTAAAAAAATTTTTTTCTTTTTTTTAAAAATTTTTTCTTAATAATTATTTTTTATTTTAATAACTTTATTTTATTTTATCTTACTTTATTTTATTTTATCTTCTTCCTTTCTTTCTTTCTATTTTTTCTCCCTTTACTCTGACCCGTGTGGATGAAAGGCTCTTGGTGCTCCAGCCAGGAGTCAGGGCTGTGCCTCTGAGGTGGGAGAGCCAAGTTCAGGACACTGGTCCATCAGAGACCTCCCAGCTCCACGTAATATCAAACGGCAAAAATCTCCCAGAGATCTCCATCTCAACACCAACACCCAGCTTCACTCAATGACCAGCAAGCTACAGTGCTGGACACCCTATGCCAAACAACTAGCAAGACAGGAACACAGCCCCATCCATTAGCAGAGAGGCTGCCTAAAATCATAATAAGGCCACAGACACCCCAAAACACACCACCAGACGTGAACCTGCCCACCAGAAAGACAAGATCCAGCCTCATCCACCAGAAAACAGGCACTAGACCCCTCCACCAGGAATCCTACACAATACACTGAACCAACCTTAGCCACTGGGGACAGACATCAAAAACAACAGGAACTACGAACCTGCAGCCTGCAAAAAGGATACCACAAACCCAGTAAGATAAGCAAAATGGGAAGACAGAAAACACAGAGCAGATGAAGGAGCAAGATAAAAACCCACCAGACCTAACAAATGAAGAGGAAATAGGCAGTCTACCTGAGAAAGAATTCAGAATAGTGACAGTAAAGATGATCCAAATTCTTGGAAATAGAATAGACAAAATGCAAGAAACATTTAACAAGGACCTAGAAGAACTAAAGATGAAACAAACAGTGATGAACAACACAATAAATGAAAAAACATTCTCTAGAAGGGACCAATAGCAGAATAACTGAGGCAGAAAAACGGATAAGTGACACGGAAGATAAAATAGTGGAAATACTACTGCAGAGCAGAATAAAGAAAAAAGAATGAAAAGAATTGAGGACAGTCTCATAGACCTCTGGGACAACATTAAACACACCAACAATAGAATTATACGGGTCCCAGAAGAAGAAGAGAAAAAGAAAGGGACTGAGAAAATATTTGAAGAGATTATAATTGAAAACTTCCCTAATATGGGAAAGGAAATTGTTAATCAAGTCCAGGAAGCACAGAGAGTTCCATACAGGATAAATCCAAGGAGAAACACACCAAGACACATATTAATCAAACTATCAAAAATTAAATACAAAGAACAAATATTAAAAGCAGCAAGGGAAAAACAACAAATAACACACAAGGGAATCCCCATAAGGTTAACAGCTGATCTTTCAGCAGAAACTCTGCAAGCCAGAAGGGACTGGCAGGATATATTTAAAGTGATGAAGGAGAAAAACCTACAACCAAGATTACTCTACACAGCAAGGATCTCATTCAGATTTGATGGAGAAATTAAAAGCTTTACAGACAAGCAAAAGCTAAGAGAATTCAGCACCATCAAGCCAGCTTTACAACAAATGCTAAAGGAATTTCTCTAGGCAGGAAACATAAGAGAAGGAAAAGACCTACAATAACAAACCAAAAACAATTAAGAAAATTATAAGAGTAACATACATATCATTAATTACCTTAAATGTAAATGGATTAAATGCTCCAACCAAAAGACATAGACTGGCTGAATGGTTACAAAAACAAGACCCGTATATATCTGTCTACAAGAGACCCACTTCAGACCCAGGGACACATACAGACTGAAAGTGAGGGGATGGAAAAAGATATTTGATGCAAATGGAAATCAAAAGAAAGCTGGAGTAGCAATTCTTATATCAGACAAAATAGACTTTAAAATAAAGACTATTACAAGAGACAAAGAAGGACACTACATAATGATCCAGGGATCGATCCAAGAAGAAGATATAACAATTGTAAATATCTATGCACCCAACATAGGAGCAGCTCAATACATAAGGCAAATACTAACAGCCATAAAAGGGGAAACTGACAGTAACACAATCATAGTAGGGGACTTTAACACCCCACTTTCACCAAAGGACAGATCACCCAAAATGAAAATAAATAAGGAAACACAAGCTTTAAATGACACATTAAACAAGATGGACTTAATTGATATTTATAGGACATTCCATCCAAAAACAACAGAATACATATTTTTCTCAAGTGCTCATGGAACATTCTCCAGGATAGATCATATCTTGGGTCACAAATCAAGCCCTGGTAAATTTAAGAAAATTGAAATCGTGTCAAGTATCTTTTCCAACCACAATGCTATGAAACTAGGTATCAATTGCAGGAAAAAAATCTGTAAAAAATACAAACACATGGAGGCTAAACAATACACTACTTAATAATGAAGTGATCACTGAAGAAATCAAAGAGGAAATCAAAAAATACCAAGAAACAAATGACAGTGGAGACACGACAACCCAAAAGCTATGGGATGCAGCAAAGGCAGTTCTAAGAGGGAACTTTACAGCAATACAACCCTACCTTTAGAAACAAGAAACATCTCAAACAAACAACCTAACCTTACACCTAAAGCACTTAGAGAAAGAAGAACAAAAAAACCCCAAAGTTAGCAGAAGCAAAGAAATCATAAAGATCAGATCGGAAATAATTGAAAAAGAAATGAAGGAAACTATAGCAAAGATCAATAAAAATAAAAGCTCATTCTTTGAGAAGATAAACAAAATAGATAAACCATTAGCCAGACTCATCAAGGAAAAAAAGGGAGAAGACTCAAATCAATAGAATTAGAAATGAAAAAGGAGAAGTAACAACTGACACTGAAGAAATACAAAGGATCATGAGAGATTACTACAAGCAACTCTATGCCAATAAAATGGACAACCTGGAAGAAATGGACAAATTCTTAGAAAGGTACAACCTTCCAAGACTGAACCAGGAAGAAATAGAAAATATGAACAGACCAATCACAAGCACTGAAATTGAAACTGTGATTAAAAATCTTCCAACAAACAAAAGCCCAGGACCAGATGGCTTCACGGCCGAATTCCATCAAACATATACAGAAGAGCTAACTCCTATCCGTCTCAAACTCTTCCCAAATATAGCAGAGGGAGGAACACTCCCAAACTCATTCTATGAGGCCACCATCACCCTGATACCAAAACCAGACAAGGATGTCACAAGGAAAGAAAACTACAGGCCAGTATCACTGATGAACATAGATGCAAAAATCCTCAACAAAATACTAGCAAGCAGAATCCAACAGCACATTAAAAGTATTATACACCATGATCAAGTGGGGTTATCCCAGGAATGCAAGGATTCTTCAATATACGCAAATCAATCAACGTGATACACCATATTAACAAATTGAAGGAGAAAAACCATATGATCATCTCAGTAGATGCAGAGAAAGCTTTCAACAAAATTCAACACCTATTTATGATAAAAAAAAAAACCCTGCAGAAAGTAGGCATAGACAAAACTTTCCTCAACATAATAAAGGCCGTATATGACAAACCCACAGCCAACATCATCCTCAATGGTGAAAAACTGAAACCATTTCCACTAAGATCAGGAACAAGACAAGGTTGCCCACTCTCACCACTATTATTCAACATAGTTTTGGAAGTTTTAGCCACAGCAATCAGAGAAGAAAAAGAAATAAATAAAAGGAATCCAAATCGCAAAAGAAGAAGTAAAGCTGTCACTGTTTGCAGATGACATGATACTCTACATAGAGAATCCTAAAGATGCTACCAGAAAACTACTAGAGCTAATCAATGAATTTGGTAAAGTAGCAGGATACAAAATTAATGCACAGAAATCTCTAGCATTCTTATACAGTAATGATGAGAAATCTGATAGTGAAATTAAGAAAACACTCCCATTTACCACTGCAACAAAATGAATAAGATATCTAGGAATAAACCTACCTAAGGAGATCAAAGACCTGTATGCAGAAAATTATAAGACACCAATGAAAGAAATTAAAGATGATAGAAAGAGATAGAGAAATATACCATGTTCTTGGATTGGAAGAATCAACATTGTGAAAATAACTCTACTACCCAAAGCAATCTACAGATTCAATGCAATCCCTATCAAAGTACCACTGGCATTTTTCACAGAACTAGAACAAAAAATTTCACAATTTGTATGGAAACACAAAATACCTCAAACAGCCAAAGCAATCTTAAGAAAAACGGAGCTGGAGGAATCAGGCTCCCTGACTTCAGACTATACTACAAAGCTACAGTAATCAAGACAGTGTGGTACTCGCATGAAAACAGAAATATAGATCAATGGAGCAGGATAGAAAACCCAGAGATAAACTCACGCACATATGATCACCTTATCTTTGATAAAGGAGGCAAGAATGTACAGTGGAGAAATGCCAGCCTCATTAATAAGTGGTGCTGGGAAAACTGGACAGTTACATGTAAAAGTATGAAATTAGAACACTCCCTAACATCATACACAAAAATAAACTCAAAATGGATTAAAGACCTAAATGTAAGGTCAGACACTATCAAACTCTTAGAGGAAAACATAGGGAGAACACTCTATGACATACATCACAGCAAGATCCTTTTTGACCCACCTCCTAGAGAAATGGAAATAAAAACAAAAGTAAACAAATGGGACCTAATGAAACTTCAAAGCTTTTGCACAGCAAAGGAAACCATAAACAAGACGAATGGACAACCCTCAGAATGGGAGAAAATATCTGCAAATGAAGCAACTAACAAAGGATTAATCTCCAAAATTTACAAGCAGCTCATGTAGCTCAATATCAAAAAAACAAACAACCCAATCCAAAAATGGGCAGAAGAACTAGACATTTCTCCAAAGAAGATATACAGACTGCCAACAAACACATGAAAGGATGCTCAACATCATTAATCATTAGAGAAATGCAAATCAAAACTACAATGAGATATCTCACACTGGTCAGAATGGCCATCATCAAAAATCTAGAAACAATAAATGCTGGAGAGGGTGTGGATAAAAGGGAACTCTCTTGCACTGTTGGTGGGAATGTAAATTGATACAGCCACTATGGAGAACAGTATGGAGGTTCCTCAAAAAACTAAAAATAGAACTACCGTATCACCCAGCAATCCCACTACTAGGCATATACCCTGAGAAAACCATAACTGAAAAAGAGACATGTACCAAAATGTTCATTGCAGCTCTATTTACAATAGCCAGGACATAGAAGCAACCTAAGTGTCCATCATCGGATGAATGGTTGAAGAAGATGTGGCACATATATACAATGGAATATTACTCAGCCATAAAAAGAAATGAAATTGAGTTATTTGTAGTGAGGTGGATGGACCTAGAGTCTGTCATACAGAGTGAAGTAAGTCAGAAAGAGAAAAACAAATACCGTATGCTAACACATATATATAAAACCTAAAAAATAAAAATAAGGTCATGAAGAACCCTGGGGCAAGACGAGAATAAAGACACAGACCTACTAGAGAATGGACTTGAGGATATGGGGAGGGGGAAGGGTAAACTGTGACAAAGTGAGAGAGTGGCATGGACATATATACACTACCAAACGTAGAATGTACAGCTAGTGGGAAGCAGCCGCATAGCACAGGGAGATCAGCTGGGTGGTCTGTGACCACCTAGAGGGGTGGGATAGGGATGGTGGGAGGGAGGGAGACCGAAGAGGGAAGAGATATGGGAACATATGTATAACTGACTCACTTTGTTATAAAGCAGAAACTAACACACCATTGCAAAACCATTATACTCCAATAAATATGTTAAAAAAAATAGTAATAGAGCTGTGCAAATGACTCTCTGGATATCAAGTGGGAAACTTGGCCTATGAGGTTGTTACATTTCTGAAATTTCCATCATATTTCCAGTTTCAACTTACAAAAGAAATATTACCATCTGATGCTTTTGGAACATGGCTACACTCTTTCCTTTAAACTAATGGTGCTGGTTTTCTGTCTGATAGGTACAAATTCAACAAGAGGCCTACTGCTAAACCTGGTTGGATGAGTCAAAGCTTTATCTGTTCCAATCCACAGGTAACTTAGGACACCACACGTAATATTTTGGAGCCTATTTTTACAGAAACAGAAAAATGGCAAATTCTAAATACATTGCAATTATATAAGGAAAACAAATGATTCTGTGGGCAATCTATCTACGGTTATTGCCTGAGTTAACAGAGTGCCCTGTGGACATTGGGTGTAGGCATAGAATTTCTTACTACAAGTACTACATATTTACCAAGCCATTAATTCTCCTTATGAAAGAGCTGCCTACTAGGCTTCCTGTTTGCACCACTGCACCTTTTTGACATTTGTCAATCACACCAGGAGCCTAGAGTCTAGGACAGAGGGAAAATATGGCTTAATCAGTTTGACTTTTAGTGTTGATGGTTTAGGCATTTTAACAATCCTTAAGTCCACCCTTAATTTTTTCTTGTTGTTACTGTTGTTTATCAATTTTCCATTTGAGGTTGTTGTATAGATAAAGTTTAGCTACCTGAAAATAACTAGACTGAACCTATCTCAACATCTGCATTTATAAACCAATGGAGTTGCTTATGTAGTCGATGGCTTCTCCCAAGAAACTACTGAAACCCGCATGTCCCAATTCTAACTATTCTAACATACTAAGAATCCCTGAAGAGAACAATGAAATAAACCACTGCTTGACATCAGAACCGTCATCCTAATAGTTGGTTGACTGTTGATAGCCTTTAAACTGCTTAATGGCATATGGCCTTAAATACATATACACCAATATGTTAATTAGCAAGTGAATACGAACATTACCGAAAAGTACCCCACCCCCATTTTTTCAAGCAACATACATTTTATCTTTGTTAGATTCTAACCAAACTTTCCTATCGAGTCAACTATTTCCTGGTTTTTATTGAGCTATATAGTCTGTGTATCATTTACAAATAGGGTATATCCTACCAAGTTCCTATAAAACCTGTTAATTCGCAATAACAAGTCCCTTCAGAATCTGAATAAATCTGCTCTGGGGATTCACGTAAATCAAAGCCACCAAGTCATTCCACTGGATATGTTTGACCTCATTGCTGTATGTTTACACATAAAACAAAATGTCACATTATAGTCGACTGTACATTCTTACATGTTGTGAACACTGATTTATTTCAGGTTTTAAGTTTCATGCTCTGCCTACAAATTGTATTACCTAAGAGAAATTGCATTCTGGCGTTCAAATCAAAACCCTTGTTATCTGCTTGTCTCATAAACAAATTTAACCTGGAGTCATAGCTATATTGGGCCCCCACAGATCATCTTCTAATGAGGTAGCACAGTGTATTGGCAAAGGACAGGCAGGTGTTCTTAGCTCTGTCACTCTTTGGGTCTTGGGGGAAATCTCTTCCCCTCTTTGGGCCTTGTTTTCCCCATATATATAAGGAGGAAGTTGGAATGCATGAGTTCTAAGTCTTTCCTAGCTCTGACAGTCTATGATTTTTAGAGATTGTTAAGGAGAGGAAAAGGGGAAATCATTTTAGAGTGATTCTTTGTGAAAGAGAGTTGAGTTTTGGGGGCTCAGGATTTTGTGGGGGGGTTTTTGTGTTTTTTTGATGGCAATGCAAGGAAACCTGATCTAATTTCAGCTTCAACGCAGTAAGGAATAATTGCTAATCAAATGTTAATAAAATGCTTACAGGCTTTAGGTCTGGGAAAGTCATTTTAAACACTTAGAAAAACAATCGGGAATGTCAGCTGTTTTTTCACCTGCTCCTAGAGGAAATTCTTGGCTTTTAACCATGACATCCTCCTTTAACTCAACTACAGTACATTTAAACCTACTAGCAACCTCTCGTTTTGAATTACACACGAAGATATTCAACCCAGAGAATTATCTTTCCCTTGACCTGAATCCTGTTCATCCAAAGTATCCAGCACTGCATTAAAGTTCCTGCTTAGAAGTGCCTGCTATCTGTACTAGAAGGACTGGATGCCTTAATGAAATCGTGAAACTTTATAATGAGGTACTAAAGATTGCTCCCCGCCCCCGCCAAGAATACTTTCTAAATTTGATGGTCTCCTCTCTCAATTGCCAAAATGCAGGGCCGACCTTGCAAGCAGGCAGAAGAGTCGGCTGTTGACAAGCAGAGATCAGAGAGATGCTGGGTGGCACTATGCCCCCAAATCTTTCCCTTCTTAGGCACTTGCAGGGCTCGACATTCTATCTGTAGAGACACATTCCTTTGGGATAAACATTGATCATCCCAGGTGTCTTCTTGAAATAAAGTGTCTGTTGGAGAGGTAATATATTAAATCACCAACACTTTATAGTAATATTTCCTCGGGTGAAATCCTTAATATATTTTCCCTAGTTCCATAATACTATGGAAAAAGAGATCCATGGTCAGACAAGTCAGGAAAACACATTACGCTACATCGCTTCTGGGAGCAAAATAATGCACATTAGCATAGTAAATGTTCTAAGTCCTGATGTAAATAAACTAAATTATTTGAGCATATGGAATGCTTTTGAAAAAATTTTTAAATTGTGGTAAAATACACATAACATTTACCATCTTAACCATTTAAAAATATATAGTTCAGTAGTGTTATGTACGCTCACATTGCTGTGCAACCAATTTCCAGAACATTTTCATTTTGCAAAACTGAAACTCTGCACCCATTAAACAACAACTTCCCATTTCCCCCTCCCCCCAGCTCCTGGCATCCACCATTCTACTTTCTGTCTCTATGAATTTGACTATTCTAGGTACTTCATTTAAGTGTAATTACACGGTATTTGTCCTTTTGTGACTGGCTTATTTCACTTAGCATAATGTCTGCAAGGTTCATCCACGTTGTAGCAAGTGAGAGGATTTCCTTCTGGGCTGAACAATATTTCATTGCATGTACATACCACATTTTGTTTATCTATTCATACATTGATGGACACTTGGGTTGCTTCCACCTCTTGGCTACTATAAATAATGCTGCTATGAACATGGGTGTGCAAATATCTCTTTGAGATTCTGCTTTCAATTCTTTTGGATATATACCCAGAAATGGAATTGCTGTATCATATGGTAATTTTATTTTTAATTTTTTGAGGAACCGCCATACTGTTTTCCATGGTGGTTGCACCATTTTACATTCCCATCAACAGGGCACAAGGATCCCAGTTTCTCCACATTCTTTTTTTTTTTTTTTTTTTTTTTTTTTTTGCGGTACGCAGGCCTCTCACTGTTGTGGCCTCTCCCGTTGCGGAGCACAGGCTCCGGACACGCAGGCTCAGCGGCCATGGCTCATGGGCCCAGCTGCTCCGCGGCATGTGCAATCTTCCCGGACCGGGGCATGAACCCGTGTCCCCTGCATCGGCAGGTGGACTGTCAACCACTGCGCCACCAGGAAAACCCCTCTCCACATTCTTGACAACTCTTGTTATTTTCTGTTTTTACTGAGAGTAGACACCCAAATAGGTGTTATCTCATTGTGGTTTCAATTTGCATTTTCCTAATGATTAGTAATTTTGAACATCTTTTCATATGCTCGTTAGCGGAACGCTTAAAAAAAAATCACACCGATAATAAGTTCTGGGGAACACACTGGGCGATATGCTGCTAGAGCGAATGAGTGATAATGATTGCTTTTCAGAATAGACGAGTTTTTGTCAATTTATTTTAAGAGCAGCTAACATTTCTAGTTTGAAAGCAACACATATACAGTAAGTATGTGTCCAAACAGTGGTTATCTTTGGCTAGTGGGATTAGGAGTAGATTAATTTATTTTCACTTTTCTGTAATTTCTAAATTTCTACAATGAACCTGTATTATGTAATTTTTAAAGTTTAATATACTTGATGTTAAATAAATAGAATGCAGTGCTGTGCTAGTTGTTTTGGTCGTAGCACTCAGCTTCCAATGATCCTTTCCTCGTCACAATCCTTATGCTCTTGTGCTCAGTCTAGCAGTTTCTTAGGTTCTGACTTATATCATTTCCTAATTGTTCTCTATGTGTGAATAGTGACTGCTTCATTACTTGTAAGCTCTTTAGTGGAAGGCACTGTGTTTTATACTTCTTTTGCATACCCCAGTAGTAATAACCACATTTTCCAACCCCAAACGAGGCATAACATCTAACAAAGGATGTGTTTGTGTGTGTGTGTGCATGCTGTAACTGACTGAGTATGTGAGGCAGTTTGGGAGTCTTCATATGGATATTAAAATACTGAAATTCCGGTGCAGTCTCAGTGATTTATGAGGCAAAACAGATAAAAATGTTTAAAAGTGTGCCCTTGAATGATGCAGAACTGTTACCCAAACCCCTACAATAAAACATTCTTAAGACCTTAGAGGCCACTGAATATAATAAATTAAAAAATAATTTCTCCCATTATACAGACGTTAGTATTCTTATTTCTCCATTTAATTTTTTTTACAATATTCTGAAACTACAACTTAGCATTTTGTCAAACATTGTTTAGTTGGTTTTATGTAAACTGATTTGTTCCTAAAATAATCTCCAATCAGAACATGCCATCTCATTTATTAGCTTTCCTCCTCTCAACAGATGTTCTGAGTCCTCATTGTTTCCAGATTACAATCAGGTTGTCCATAATACACAGATGCAGACATCTGGGCCAAGGGAAAATGGGCAAAACCATTCAATCAGGTAATGGAGGAAATGCTTCCTGCAAGTTTGTCCAGCAGCTATTCCTACAAGTGATATCCTGAAGGTGGTAGTCTGAGCTTTGCTGCAGTTCTGATACCTGAAACCAGAGTGGACTTTAAAGTGTGGCTGCCTGATATAGTGGAAAAAGTAGAGGATTGGGAACCAGACCTGGGGTCAGAACTCAGCTCTACCAACTTACCTACTGATTACACTTGTACAAGTCACTTCCCTAATCAGAGTCTCACCTGTAAAAAGCAGATAATAAAAGTGCAATCATCCCTCTGTATCCTTGGGTATTGGTTCTAAGACCGCACGTGGATACCAAGATCCTCAGGTATTCATGTCCCTTATATAAAATGGTAAAGTATTTCCATACAACCTAGCACATCCTTCTGTGTACTTTAAATCATCTATAGATTACCTGCAATACCTAATGCAGTTGTACATGCAATGTAAATGCTCTATTAATAGTTGCCCATGCACAGCAAATTCAAGTTTTGCTTTTTGGAACTTTCTAGGATTTTTTTTTCTGAATACTTTCGATTTGAGGTTGGTTGAATCCACAGATGTGGAACCTGCAGATACAGAGGGCTGACTCTAGTACCTCATGGAGCAACTGTGAGGAATCAATGAGATGAGACATGTGAAAGCATTTTGTAACATGTCACCCATAGTAATTTAAGGTAACTTTATCTCTGCTCTGGAACAGAGAAACTCTAGTCTTACTATACTTAGAGAATTATCAATGTCTTCAGAAATTGTGTTTAGCCCAGTGGCTACGATGGACCATTTTAGTCCTCTACTTATTCAAAACAAAACAAAACAAAAAACCCAAAATGACTCTAAAAGGAAACAAAGTCTAATTAATCTGTGGAGGGGAGGAGTGCACAACTCTCCTAGCATAGTCACATTCTTTCCACTTCTACCCCCTTACTTAAACTACAAAATATCCACGCAAAATGATTTGAGTAGACACTTCATTAAAGAAGATATACAAGTTGCCAAGAAACACAAGAAAAGGTGCTTACCATCATGACTCACTAGGGAAATGCAAATTAAAACCACAATGAGATAATACTACACACCCACCAAAAAGTCTATACTCGATAACAGTACCAAGTGTTGAATAGGATTTGGACAAATTAGAATCCTCCTGTATTGCTAGTGGGAATATAAAATGGTAGCACCACTTTGGAAAACAGTTTAATGTTTATTTATCATATGACCCTCCGGGGTATCTACCCAAAAGAAATTAAAACATATGTCCACACAAAGACTTCTACGTGAATGTTCGTAGCAGCATTATTTATAGTAGTCCAAATCTGGAAATGATCCAGATGTCCATCAACTGGTGAATGGATAAACAAAATGTGGTATATATCCAGACACTGAAAGACTACTCAGCAATAAAAAGGAACGAAGTATTGATACATGCTACAACATGTATGAACCTCAAAAACATTATGCGAAGTGAAAAAAGGTAGACACAGAAGACCGTATCTTGTATAATTCTGTTTATATGAAATATTCAGAAAAGGCAAATCTATAGGGACAGAAAGTAGCTTAGTGGTTGCCTAGGGCTGGGAATAGGAATGGGAAGTGACTACAAACTGGCATAGGGAAACTTGTTGGGCTGATGGAAATGTTCCAAATTGGATTGGGGTGATGGTTGCACAACTGTATAAATTTAGTAAAACTCTTCAGACTGTATGTATGCTTATAATGGGTGAATTTTATGAAATGTAAATTGTATCTCAATAAACTGGTTAAAAATATCTTTGTAATAAAGAGAGAAATGCTAGTCAACGTGACAAGGGAGGAACATAAGCTTGGATGAAAATGCCTGCCCTTGGAGTGAAAACCCAGTAAGAAGCCAGCAATGTCTTACCAGACTCCTTTCTTTCTTTTTTTTTTTTTTTAAAGTAATACACAGATTTACTAATACCTTCTGAAAATAATAAAGTAAAATAAACTCTTTGGAAAGTACTACTTTTGGGATTCCCCCTGGGCTGTGACTCCCACCCCACAGGGAGATATTGAGCAGGTGCAGCTCTACCTGTCTCACTGTGTGCCACTCACGATGCAGTAATACACAGCAGCATCTTTCAGGGCAGCGCAGGGCAGGCTCAGGGTGCTGGGCTTCCTCTCAGTAGGGATAAACAGAGATGCCACTTCATTTACAATGTTTGCCAGACTCCTTTCTTACCCTAGCTTTCAGCCACTAAAATCATGCCATCAGCCAGGAGGCACACTAACTACAGGAAGTTCAAGTTGATACTTTTTAAAACTCAATTGCTATTCTTCTGAAATCTCTCTTTTCCATGCCCATGTCTCTCACTTTTCTCAATATTTGTTTTATTTTATGTTGTCCCCCAGGAAATGTGTTTCTTTGCTCAGTTTATACATACTTCTTTCTTCTACAGTATGCATGAGCTCTTTTCTCTACCTCTTACCTAATTCCATATTCATGGCTCTTACAGCCAGTATTTCATAGCAATGAATTTATATTGGAACAGACAGATCCCATCAGATAAGTGAACTACTTACTTGTAGAACTAGTCATTTCCAATGTATACTCACTCTTTTATGGATGCAAAATACCGTTATTTATCCAACAATGCAGGAGTGACAAGAAAATGAAAATAGGCCAGCTAGACAGTACTTGTTTGAGTTACTCGGTGAGGACTGGAGGCCTCCGAGATAGAGCCAAAGGCAGAAGTAGCCAAAAGGAGTCTTTGACACTCAAGTGACAACATAAAGCACCTCCACCTGCAGTACAATGCAATCATATAAGGTAAGGGAGTCTATTTTAGAAAGGTTTCTTTTTTTAAAAAAGTTAGCATTTTGGTCCTAACTTTCAGGTGTCAAAAATACCTGGGTTTCCAGGGTCCCAAGAATTCTCGTAACTCAGTGTTTAAAAGGTACCTAAGAAGGTATGCCAGATCCCTGATTTGTTCATCAAACCACAACCAGCACGTTCATTAAGCTATGGTATGCTGCAAAGAGCAAAGAATTTGGAGTCAGAAGGCTTGGATTCCCATCTTCTTTGTTTCCTCCGCTTGCTAGAAGTGAAATCTTAGGCAGATCACTGAACCTCACTAATCCCTAGTTTCCTATGCTATAAAATTAGGATAACAGTAATACCTACCTCACAGGGTTATGGGAATTAAATGTGTTTGTGTGTATAAAAAGCACTTTGTAAACTGCAGAGACCCATGCAAATAGAAGATTTCTACTTTCCAGAAAACTCCCAAAATTCTTTATACGTTATCCTGAACTTATAGGGCACCCCCCCAAAATTACTTTAAAAAACATTGTTTTCATTTCCCCGACTCTAAGGCGTCTTGTTGACCCTTGGCATACCTGGCCTTGCATATGGTGGTTTCTTACTCGGCTGTACACATTAACAGTTAGCCTGCACAGTGTTTGGATCTGTTTCTTACACTTACACTTCCTGGCTCACAAAAGAAAAAATACTGTCGATCCAACATTTCTATTGCACCACTTTTCCCGAAGGATTTCCACACGCATTCCCCGCTGGGTGAGATGCAACTGCTGTTTAATAGCACATAGCAACACTATGCAAGAGTCTAAGACAGGATGCGAGAGAGGCAATATTGTATGCAGCTGAAAGGACAAGGGAAGCCAATGTCAACAGATGCAATTACCAGATGTGAACTTTGGCCAAGGAGGTCAGGGCAAACTCGCCTTTAAGAAGTGCCACGGGACCTTTAATGCCCCAGAGTCATTGCAACTTTGGCATCACATCTTATTCAGCATGGAATATTCTGGAGCCCTGACCCTTTGTGGTTGCATCAATCCAGTTTTGAGTGGGGGTTGTGGGTGACTTAAATGGTTTCACTAGCAGATCTCCCCTTGCTATTCAGAAGGTAGGCTCTCTGGAAAATTCGCTTCTAAATAATAACTTGGCATTATTTGGAGTGATTTAAAGGGATGATAGCTAGAGTGGATCCGGACACAAGCCACAATTTAACACTCCTTCCCCCATGTGGCTGCCTTTCCCCCCCTCCAACACACTGGGAAGAGCATTGTACTCCAGTCCCACACAAACTTGGAATGAGCCAATTGTCCTTATTTTGTTCTCACTTTGCCACTTATTTCCTTTCCAGTACAAGGCAGGTGCACTGGTCCTTGTAGTGCAGGACCATGGAAATGCACTGGGAAGAATGATGCTCTCAAAGGCAGCAGATGCCTTAGCCAACCAGATCCAAAGAGAGAGTAACGAAGTTCACTCTTAGTAAACTGAATTCTCCCCAGGGCTTCCTCTCTAAGGCCATTCGTGAGGACCTACACAGTGGTGTCCAGAAAGAAACTCCACTGGGGGCAACATAAATTCACCCAAGGCTTATCTATGAAATTCTTGAAGGCAAAATAGTAAGGATGTGTAAGCACCTGGTCCTCAAAATGACTCATTACTAAATATTTTAACTGAATCTATTTTCAATACAGCAGGAAGTGTCGAATACTTATGTATTTGCACATGATGAGAAGGGTTTATTGTCCCCTAGGGAGTCCACACATGTGGGTCAGACAAACTTCCTATTCTCACACCTTTACAGAAACAAAGAAGGAATATGGCCTGCCTGCTTATTCCATTCTGTACTATGAGGTGTTACTTTAAAAATCTGAACAGATCCTTTATTCATGATAAAACAGGGGAAAAACCAATCACCTGGAATTTATGATCAGTTAATTTTCTCATTCTCCAACCTAAAAATGAATTGCTTGTTCCTTCGCCTGCCAACCTTTTCTCCTCTGTCCCCTTCCTTCCCAACCACTAGTGTTGATGAATGAAGTCCGTTCGTGGTTTGTGGAAGTGTTTATCTAGGAAGGGTGTGATATTTGAATGGGGGGGTATACCAAGGCTCCAAGTTGGCCTCAAAAACAATAAGTCACCAATAATATATCTTGCGCTTTCCCACTGTTCACTCCTCAGCCGGTGCCCATGCATAGTGTAAGTCTTTCTGTTTTCTCGTATAGGTATATATGAATGCCTTGCCTCTTAATTTAGTTGTGGACCCTCAAAGAGTAGAGGCTGAGTTCTAATACTGTCCCCAAGGGACCCGGCTGCAAGGGAATGATACTGTTCAGATTAAAAAAGAAAAATCTGTTGTTAGACTTTTCTCTCAGGCTGCTAACTCAGGTTTATAACTGCCCAAGCTCTACTTCCCCTGAGTCCCCCAACTCTCACAATTCTCTCCAGGTACCTTCAAATGTGTTGATTTATTGAACTGTCTGTGTGTCTTCTAGCTGTTAATCAAGGAGCCTGGCATAGACCACAAACTCAATACAGAACACAGAACATCTGTGTCGGAATAACTCCCCAAATTTTTAAATGTCAAATTTTTGGAAATTTGTTTAAATTCTTTTGCTTGCACGAAACCTTTGTAGGCCTGGCAGTTCATAGGAAAAAAAAAATCACTGACTTATACCTCCAAGCGTTTAGCCACAGAACATTTTGCAGACCGTTAAGAATGAGGGCTTCTGTTTAGGCAGTACTGGTTAATTTCTAACACAGAAAGTTATTTCTGGTACAGTGCATACATTATTTTTCGCTTTTCTCAACACTGTCACGCCCTGAACAAACACTCCTTTTTGGAGAGCCTGCCTTTCTGAGGGTCCCAAATAACAGGAACCTCTACAGGAGTGCAATCTAATGGTGCCCCTCCCCCTTCAGCCTATCAGAAGCTGGGTTGGGGGTGTTCCTGCAGGATGTTCTTGCTGTGGCCACCAGAAGCTCCAAATAAATGACCTCAAATCCTTCTCTAGAAAAAAATGAGGGGAAAGTGCCTTGGAACATGTTCCACTGATACTAACTAAACATGTTTGCCAATATGTCCAGCATCAGGCCCAATAAGTCAATGGGATGTTAGGTGTCGATTTGCGGTGGGTTTTTTTCCCCCTCTCTGAATTCTAGACATCTTGGAACCTACGCCATTGATATTCCAACATGCAAGTTATTAATGACTAACACAGACAGAATTACCTGCTGCTCCATTCCAGGTATGTTTATGTATTTCCCTGTCTAACCTGCTTCCTCCCTCCAGCTGTCTCAGTGTGGGGGAAATGGGGATGTTTCCCCCTCCCCTGCATCTTCTCCAACAACTGTGATGTCAAATGCAATCATTTGCCGAGGAATCTGCTGTACGCATGGATGAAAGGGACACATGCAAATCCTCAACAAGAAAGGGAAATACCAGCTATGGGGAAATATGTCCCGAAAGCATGCCCCTCTGGCCGACTCTGCTCAAGGCCCCCTGCGCACATATTAACAAGCTGAACACAATATGACTTTAGGAATGCAAAGAAAAAACTGTTTAACAGTTGAAAAATCTCCTCCTCAATCTGAGGTCAACCCAGCTAATAAAAAAAACTTCAAAAACTTCTGAAAAACCATGAATAAGCCCCAGATGTTCCCGTTCTCAGCTGAACTTTCCACCGAGTTATTTCATACCCTCTGTTTTTCACAAGTAAAACTATTGCAACCTCTTGTGCTTTCCTATCTCTTTCCAAAGAAAACTGCCTCCAGTCAAATTCCTTCTCCCACCCACAGTAACTAATTGTCCATACTGTTATTCATCTCCTTTTCTGAAGAAGAATTAAATTGGCAAGACCCCTTAGTGCAAGGGTGGGAACCTTTATTCTGTCAAGGGCAACTGACCCACAGAGGGGAAAAAAATCAACGGGGGCCACACACAAGTAAGAAGCCACTGGATTTAGTTTAGTTTTTGTTTGTTTTTGTGGAATAAATATAAAATATTCACCTCATCTCCTTTAAAAAAAAAAAGAACAGAGGGGGAAAAAAAAAACTCCATTCAAAAGATAAAATGAATAGTTAAAAAATACTCCAGGTCTATGCTATAGCAAGTTTGGGCAATGAGGTGGTAATACAAACAAACAAACAAACAAACAAACAAACAAACGATGTGGAGGGAGAGAAAAGAGAGATAAGAGAAAAAATGGGAAAAGAAGAAAAAAAAGAAAGGTAAGGAAAAGAAAGAAAGAGGCCAGGGGATTGTGAAAGGAAGGAGAAAAACAGATCCTGAGAGAAAGGAAAAGAGGGAGAAAACAGAGAGAAAGGCTTGGCAAGGTCCCTAGTTAACGTGTTAGTTACAGTAAACAGCTTGTCCCACCCCTGGTGCTCCCTGTACTATGGGCATTAGAGTAAGTTCTCACTGCCCTTTGAAATCCTTATTAGCTTTCTAGCAGTTTAGGCAAAGTCCTTTCTGTGCTGAGAAACAGCTGGTCTGCTTTGATTTTCAAACTTCAAAGCTATTTTTGAAATAAAGGTTATTTTCTCAAGAAAGTCTGAAGGTTTTACATGTGTGTAAAGGAATGACTCTCTGACGTTGCAAAGCTGTCAGATGGCCTTATCTTTGGTCTCTGAGAGATTAGGGCTGTCTTATTTCATAGAGTCTGAATGTTATATTTGGAATCAGCATTTATTTCATTGATTTGAAAGTTTTTTTTTTTTCCCCAAAATTAAACTTAGTTTGGGGTTTCGCTGGATCCTGGTGTAGTAGACAATATAAAGTGGAGACCACATACACATCTTGAAGTTAAGACAAAACATACCAGCATTCACAGCTCTTTAATCACTACTCTTCTCCCATTGACAGCTGAACTTCTGAATGACTGCACCTAGCAACCCACTAAGAGAGAAGTTGCTTTGAAGCTGCAGTACTGATTTTGGAGCGACTATGTATGTGCTCCTGTACCTTATTCCCAGAATATCTGGGATTACCTTCTGCTGATGGTGTATTAAAGAAGACAAAATGCAACAGGAAAGTGTCCAGAGAAGGGGAAATAAGATAATGAAAGGTGGAGAACAAGGCAATGCCATATGACAGACTAAAATCACTGGCCTTTTTTTGAGTCTGAAAAGATGAAGGCTAATGGGGAAAATGAGAGAAATGCATACAGTTGTGATGGGTAGGTTAACTATAATCTTATGTCTTAGAACACTGCTTTTTCTGATTTAAAGATGATTTTTAAAAAGTATTTGGGCAGAGTACACAGAGGTAAAAAAGAAAATGAAAACTACCCTGATATTGCTAATGTTTTGATATGTATTGTTACCGACTTTTTCCCCATAAATACATTTACACATGTGCTAATTTTTGTTAAAATTGGACTGTACTTTACTACTGTCTCATCACCTGCTTTTTTACTTCACAATATGTCGTGGATATCTTTCTATCCATAACAATGTTTTACAAATATTTTTAATGGCTACAGATTACTCCATCGTATAGAAATGACACAGTTCACATAATAAATCTCCTACTGATAGATATCTGGGTTGCTTCTAATTTTTTTTTCTATGCAGACACCACCACTGAAATATCCCATACACACATCTTTGTGGAGCCTTGGAAGAAATTGCTAGAGGTAGAGCTGCTAGTTCTACGCTACTTCCAATGACCTGCTACATGATGAGACTGTCTTAATGGTTCTTCTTCCCTCCAAAGAGTAGAAGAAAGATCATAGAACTTAGAGTAAAGGCAACCTTTTAGTCACGTGAAATCTGAGTGTCATTTTCTTCATCTGTAAAAGAGAATATTAATGATGGCTAGCTCACAGAGTATTAGCGAGAAATAAATGTGGTAATATAAATTAAAGGGCCTCATAAACTTTAAAACACTTTAAATGCAGAGATTCTTAGTTTCTCAACATCTTTATATTAAGAATCTGGAGGCACTTTTAGTGAGCACACCCTCCTAGATGTCCCCCACACTGAGAGGGCCCCAAGAAACCTCTGAGGGCTTGCCATCATCCAGAATAACACTTCCGAGTCTCCAAACCTGAACTGGCTGCCTACAGGGTTGAGGGGAACCCTTCAACCTAGCAGATGTCTGGCTGCCACGTACCACGATGGCATTTGGCTCCGCAAGTTGTGTGCTACATGGCATTCACCCGGTGACTGTTTACCATTCTCTGCTGTACTGGGGAGAAAAGTTTATCATGTTCTCTTCCTCCTTTGGCCCTCTATAAATACACCCAGTTTGCGTGGGCCTGAATTGAACGCTCTGGCAAGAAACCAACTTTCTCAGGAAGAAAGAGATCAGTTGCATTACAACACAACTTGCAAATTCCTTTCCAAACTTCTGGTGTTTTTGCTTTGAAAAAAAAAAAAAACCGCTGCTGTTCATCATCACTAGCCAAAAGCATTTATAGATTACGGATTTTTTTAATCTAGAAGGGAACATATAGCATGCATGGTGCTTTTTATTAGATGTTTCGAAACACCCAGTAGTACCAGCACTCAGCAAGTGCTCGATAAACGCTGTTTAGTCTCGATTACTGTCTTTTTCCAGGAGCCATTTTTTACTTTCCATTAAAGACAGAATCACTAAGGGCATAGAGAAAAAAATCGACCTATAAGAAAAATTCTTACATTATGTGGAACATGAGAGTGGGTGGACAGGAAGAAGAGGAGTGAGGAGTTGTGGGGAAAGAGGTACCCCTCCCTCAGGGAAGGTAGCATGGCATAAGTGGGAGTCAAGTCCCATATTTGGGGGACCTATAAAAGGAAGGCAACAAGTATTTTTGTGGCAGAGACAGAAGTTATACAAGTGGATCAACAAAAGAAAAATATAAAGCAAAATATAAAGCCACGTTGGAGACTACAGTGCTACAAGAAAACAGAGACGTAAAAAATGAATGCGAAAAAAAAAAAAAAAAAAATGAATGCGGGTCCCTAGAGGCCAAGGGCAGTGAGTGTCTCATCGATTTTTCTAGTCCCTGTGCCCATCAGGGGATTGGTGGTGAAGTAAGGCAGGCCTGGACTAGGGTGATGGCATACAGATGGAAAAGGATCTCAGACAAAGAAGGTTCCAAAGAATGATCTGAAAGCACTTGGTGACTGAATTGCTACAGGGAAGAGAGTTGAGGACTAGTGATGTCAGCAGAGAAGTGATAACTTCAGTGAGTGGCACATAGTAGGTCCAAAGAAGATGCTGAAAGTAGACAAGGTCGCAGACCCGTTTGTCCTCCCTCACAGAAACTATTTCCTAGGGGAAAGCACGAGAAATCTGTGTAAACAGGATAGGTGGTGATAAAGATTTTGATCACTTTATTCATTTTCATAGGCTGCAAATAAGAAAGTTTCTCAATATCTAGCCACCTATAACTGAGGCATGAATCACCACAGTCTCCAGGATCCAGAAAGATGAGTCCAGAAATAAAAGAGACACATGAATTACTATTTCATCTTAGCTCTTCAAGCCTTAACAAGCTGAGCTTGGAGTTGAAAGGAGACAGCCAGAAAATGAAAGTTCCCGTTACTCAGGCTCTGACAGATAAAAGTAGGTTTTCCATCTTCGCTCAATACTGTATTTTACAGTGACAGAATAGGCACAGTAGGAGGGAGCAGGCCACAGCCTGGGGTCTCTGTCAAAGATCATTGCAGAGCCGCCAAATGGAGGTCAGAAAAGGGAGACAGAACAGTGAGTGCACAGATTTTCCAGGTTCTGCCAAGTTAAGGAACTTCTGAGCAAACAGAATGAGGACTCTCGGGGAGGACACGGTACTATTCCACCACGTTTCTCAAGAAAGTGAAGAAAGAGAGCAGATCTCAAATGTTCTCACTATAGAAAAAGAGATGGTAATTATGTGATGGAATGGAGATGTTAGCTAATGCTGTGGTGGTCATCACTTTACAACATATAAATGTATCAAATCAACACGTTGTACATCTTAAACTTTCACGATGTTATATGTCAATCATATCTCAATAAAGCTGGAAAAAATAAAATTTTAAAGTGAAGGAAGGACTATTCTGTTTTTCTTTTTTTTTTTTTTACACCTTTATTGGAGTATAATTGCTTTACAATGGTGTGTCAGTTTCGGCTGCCTAACAAAGTGAATCAGCTACATGTATACCTATGTCCCTGTATCTCTTCCCTCTTGCGTCTCCCTCCCACCCTCCCTATCCCACCCCCCAGGTGATCACAAAGCACCCAGCTGTTCTCCCTGTGCTATGGGGCTGCTTCCCACTAGCTGTCTATTTGACATTTGGTAGTGCATATATGTCCATGCCACTCTCTCAGGAAGGACTATTCTAGATGACTTTTGGCAGATTTAGAACATTCTGTACATACTTTTACGGTAAAACTGTAGTGTAACATTTAATATTTTCTTTAATGCTGGAAAGAATCCCCCTACTCTCTTTCTTTCTGTACATGCGCGTACACTTTCTCCCCTACTCACATCTGTCCCGTGTACAAAATACATTCACCCTATCCCAATAGCCCTTAAAAGTCTCAACCCATTACAGTATCAATCTAAGTCCCAAGTCTCATTAAATTGTCTTAGCTCAAAAGTCCCAAATCTCATCATCTCAATCAAGTACTAGTGAAATGTCGCAGATGGTCCATTCTGGGTCAAAATTGCCCTCTGTCTGCGTACCTGTGAGACTAGGAAACAAGTTATCTGCTTCCAAAATACAATGCTGGGACAGGCATAGGATAAAAGTTACAGTCTCCCTAAACTGGAGTTAAACAGCCAGTTCAAAAGTTGGAACAGAATCCTTCACTTACTCGTGCAATAAATAGTTATTTGTTGCCTACGATGTGCTAGGCACTGCTCTAGAAGCAGAAGATACAGTGGTGAATGGGGCAGATAAGACCCTACCCTTGTAGAAGTGCTGTAAACAAGCTTTTACGCTGCCTGCCTTCTTCGCATCTGCTCTGACCAGCAAGGGCACAGGAGCGCTCAGGTGGAGAGAAAAAGGGGCATCCAGTGCCTGCCTGCCAGCCAGCCCCCGCTGGTGAAAGGCCAGGTCAGCTCATTGTCAGCACGTGCTTGAGTAAACTGAACAAGCAGGGTCCAATATAGAAAGTGTATAAAGTTCTTGGAGACCATTCTAGGGAAACAGCACAAACTGTTAAGTAGCTGCCGTAATTAGAAAAACACAGGAGTTGATAACAAATTGGGAAACTATGTTTTAAGGAGGTTGGGGAAGGCAAACAGTCACCGCTCCCCTCGGCTCCCCTCCTGCCCTTTGTGAGGCTGTCACGAAACACAGTCGTCTTTCTAACACATCTAAGCACCCACAGTGGCAGCTGAAGAAAAACCATTATAATCTCTCTCAATCTTTCTCACAGTTTTGGTAATTTTTGAGACTTGGGTGAATGGATGGCGCTCAACATTCGACAGCCAAGGAGCCACTTTTCATTGGAATCCTGACTAAAAAAAGCGTGTAACAAATTGATTCAAAAGTAATAGTTAACACATTCATCAGGGACTCTAAATACTCCATTGTGAGAACTTCTACTTAAGGTTCAATGACGTACTAGAACTAAAAATTTTTTTTTTTCTACTGTGAGACCTGGATTAGGTACCGGTCTGCTGTGCAGTCACACCACGCTACCCTCGCTCCTGAGACCCGATCCACTGCCCGCTGCAGCCTCCCCAGGTCCTGGCTAACAGCCAAAAGATGACTGGCCCGACTTGAGGAACAGCGCAGTTCTCATCCCCTGAACTGTTCTGTCCGGAAGTGGAAAGCAAGGTTAACGAATTTTAATAACAAGCTTCGCCTCTTTGCCTCGTAAAACCTATCAAGCTTAACTGGACTCCTTGCTTCCAAGTTCTGATCTCCAAGCCACCCTTCATGCTCCTCATGGAGTTAACATCATAAAACACTGATCTGACCGTGTCAGGCTGGCTCCAATCCCTGCACTGGCTCTCCACTGCTAAAAAAGTTCAGATTCTCTATACTATTCATGGTCCTCCCAAATTTTGTACCACCACCTTTTCAGTCTCATCTTTCACTGCCTACATCCTCTTCCACTCTGGCTACTGATGTACTTTCATGTCTTTGTGCCACTGTGCATACCACATTCCTCTGCCAGGAAGATCCTTCCCGCTAACCTCTATCTGTCAAAATTCTCCTCATCTTTCAAAGCCTTAAAGGCTTAAAGGCTACCTATTTTTGAAGTCGTGTCTAATTCCCTTGGTAGAAATTAATCCTTCCCTTCTCTGGGTGAGCAGAGCACTTGGTTTATACTTCTCTTGTGACACTTACACTATGCCTTGGATTATAGTTACGTAGGTATGTTTTCATCACCCTCCTTGAAAGCAAGAATTGTGCTTAAGTTATCCCTGTATCCTCGTCCCCAGCCCCTACCCCCAGTACACAGAGCTGCTCAATACTGTGCAAATGAATTCAAGTGCTAATGATATATGTATATGTGATAAGTCTGTATAAGGAGGAGGGGTTCTCTATGTCTTTATCAATAGAGCCCACCAAACTCAGCACTACACATAAGGTAAGCATTCAGTAAATAACTGCTAAATAAACAGTGCGGAAATATATATGTATATAAAATATACATATTATATAAATTATATATAAATTTTATTTTACTTTATTTTTTTCCTGATGAGTTTCATTTTGAAAAGGGGTCACAGAAGTAGTCATGGTTTAACTGATTTCTAAGAACAAAGGCTATTCAACCAAGTAGAAGCTCAGAGCCAAGCCCCGTCTCAGCATCTTATCATGAAACCTGTAGCTTTAACAATAATTTGTACTGTGGGTTATCAGATTGCAATTATTGATCAAGCAGTTTGCCCCACAATAGCTCAGGGAATGGTATTCTGTAAAAAAGACACCAGCAATAAGAAAACTGCTCCCCACAGGGATACACTTATCCTACGCTTGGGTCTGGCGGACAAAGGCAGCAGCACCACTGGATTCTGGTCTGGAGATCCTTCGTCTCTCAACTGCCTTCAAGCATCCATATGTAGCTATAACGAACTGCCTCTAGGCTGGCTTAATCTTTTGTATTAGCTCATTAATGAGTCTGGATTCCTTCCCCATTTTCCATGGTATCCCAGGCAGGGACAAAGGCTCAGGCAGCAGGGGACAGCTTTCCTTTTGCCTGACAACAAGTGGTGCCCGGTCTCAGCCTGTAGCTAACAAATTCCATAGTTCTTTGATGGTAGGGCCCATGGAAGGGGTCTTGTCTGCCTTAGGCTCTGCAATGCAAAATTGAGCTTTGGGAATTTGGGCCTAGGCAGTGTTCCTGGCATTTGTGACATCACCCCGACAGCTGAAAGTGATGGTGTCTCAAGGAAGCTAGTAGCCCCAAGCCCTGTGAATTCTTTCTGCTCTGTCGGCATGTGAAATACACACACTCACGAACATATTATAAGGCCGCTCAAAATCATTCTAAATACCTCCTGCGAGACATCTGCCAATAAGGATATCAGGTCAGCCGGGTTTTAAATATAGGAACCTCTCACCATCTTCAACCAGAGAGCAAGATGCAAAAGGAATGCAGATGAACTTGCCCTGAACTTTATAGCTCTGAAGTCTCTTCACTTGATACCATCCTTCCATGAAAGGTCCTGGTGGGGCTGAAGATTAAAATGGGACTTCAGGACCATGATCTGTAAGATCTCTAAGCTGTACTCTAAGGATAGCCTGCCTATTTATAGATGCTCCACTTCAGGGCAGAGTTCAATCTTGGGAAAAGCTGAGGAACTTAAACACACACTCCTTCATAGATATATGTATATATATGTACATATGAACATATATAGGTATGTATATATGTATATATACTTTTTAAAATTTATCATCTTCATTTTCCATTCAGTTACTTTGAGCCAAACCAAACTTTAAATAGTTTAAAAATCTGTCGAAGATTGGCTAGATATATTTTTCCAAGAACCTTTACGGTTTAGATAATTATGTGCAAAATTCTAAAATCATTTAAACAATAACCCAAACTAGAAAAGTTGTAGTCTCTACATTCCAGAAAGTGGTAAGTTGAGGCAAAGTGAATCAAGCCACTTAAAAGGTTACTTCTGGGGCTTCCCTGGTGGCGCAGTGGTTGAGAGTCTGCCTGCCAATGCAGGGGACCCAGGCTTGTGCCCCGGTCCGGGAAGATACCACATGCCGCGGAGCGGCTGGGCCCGTGAGCCATGGCCGCGGAGCCTGCGCGTCCGGAGCCTGTGCTCCGCAACGGGAGAGGCCACAACAGTGAGAGGCCCGCGTACCACAAAAAAAAAAAAAGGTTACTTCTGACTTTCCTTTATGTTAACTCTTCATACTATCATAATATAAAGAAGAAGAATAGCTTTAATTTATTGTGTTACTACATGCATCATCTCTAACACGTCTACTAACCCTTCAGGATAGATTGTAGTATACCCATTTCACAGATTAGGAGACTTGAGTACAGGGAGGTTAGATAATTTGGCCATTAGCTAGGCAACTACAAAGTGACATATCTGGGCCTTAAACATAGATCTATGTTTGATTCTAAAGCCTTTGTACTTTCCCCCAAACTAGATTACACAGTGTTATGGCTCTCAAATTTCTCATTATGACTCTAAATCACATACCAATAAGACTTTACAACCGAAACAGGTAGTACTAGTTTATTAAAAACTCATGTGGAATAGTGAACTTTACAATCCCAAATATTTCTCTAGCTACTTACTTGCATGCCCCTCCCTCCATTCCCCCCACCAATAACGGCCCCACCATCAAAAGAGCAGCTAAGTCATGTTTGTGAATCTCCGTGTAATACTTCCCATTTCTCCCTGTAACATTTCACTTTGCTACTTTTCTCTGCCATTCCATCCTACTGAGACATTTTTAGATCCTGATTGTGTTATCCACGTATTAGCTAACCCCATCTAGCTTCATGCCATCACTAAATACTAGAAGTATGCCTTCTCTGTCTGCAGTGAAGTCACTGGTAAAAACTTCAGGCAGTAAAGGTCAAAGCAAACAACTAAAAGCCTCTCTCCAGGCTGACACTGATACGTTAAGAAAACACTCTTTAGGAATGACGGTTAATCAGCTACACATTTACCCAACTATATGATTACTTAGCCAACATTTTGTGTCACTTGTTTAAAAACGATCATAGGAATTTCTATCAAACACTTTGCCGAAATCTCGATATACCATGTCTGCAGCACATGCACACACACATAAGCGGAAGTGGCCTGATTGGTTCGGAGTGAGCCCACGGTGGCTTCGGAACGCTCATGCTCTCCAAGACTCTAGTCTAGAATTCTGGGAACATGTGATACCAGGTTCCCTGACTTGTGGTTTCCACAGTCCAATTTCCACTTCGTATTAAAGGTGAGGGTAAAAATCTGTGCCTGTCTCCAGTCTTTTGGTTCTCCTTCTACTTGTTATGATGACTCAAAATTTGCTAATAGTGATACCATGATAATAACCAGAAGACTCTTCAGTGCCCTGGGATATAACTGATCTGAACTTGGGCCTCATTATCTATGACATACCACAGTGGTAATTCTCTTAGCTTTTTCGGTTTTGTCAACTGCTTACCCATGGTACAGAATAGATAGTACCTTGAAAACTGATGAACTAGCAAAATATGGACTGTGAAGAAAATAATATCTAGATCAACTAATTACACAAATAAGATCATACTTTAACTATGTTAGGAAAGTATCCAATAAGATGAAGTACATATGAATAATAATGCAATTTTCACCTTGGATATTAATTACAACTCTGCTGGAAATATTCCACTTAGTAGCTGCTATGCAAAATCACTGTGGTTGCTATCTAGAGAAAGCATATAGTTAGGGATACAGAATCGACCCCATTATTATTATTTCACATTCACTAAGTACTAACACTGAGTCTACGTGGAATATGGAAACACCCCTGGTCGTACGGCAAGTAAGTTTACAGTTGAAGGTTAGGTCTCAAATAACCATAGGCATAAAGGAGTAAGGCCAAACCTTTGGCTGAGCCAGTCAACATGGGGCTGCCATCCAGGGGCAAAAGTATCTGCTCTCTGTAGAGAAGCTAGCTTTATTTCCATTGAACTTTGGCAAAATCCTAATGACATGGGCAAGGAAAACTCAGCTGTGTTGGTCTTCAGCTTCAAAGAAGATGCTTATGGCTCACTAGTACAAGAATAATGGCGGGCTTCCCTGGTGGCGCAGTGGTTGAGAGTCCACCTGCCGATGCAGGGGACGCAGGTTCGTGACCCGGTCCGGGAAGATCACACATGCCGCAAAGCGGCTGGGCCCGTGAGCCATGGCCGCTGAGCCTGCGCGTCCGGAGCCTGTGCTCCGCAACGGGAGAGGCCACAACAGTGAGAGGCCCGTGTACAGAAAAGAAAAAAATAATGGGCCTTCCGATAGGAACATCACTTCCAATAGGAATAATGTCACCACCAAGCCGTTCATACTTTCCATGTTGTCTCCATTTTAACTAACAATTCATTTTAGGAGGTGCCTAATGGGGACTGGAAGGCATTCTGTGACTGCCTTGTGTATTGCAGATACTTAGTACTTCATTGAGTGAATGCTCAAACGAAGAAATGGCTCATATGGGATTAAACCTTTAACATTAGCTTCGAGGGCTCCCTGAGACGTTTTATCGTTTTAGCAGTTGAAACCCTTTGTTTAAGTGAAATCTTACTTAGAAGACCCATATGTAAAGCAGATTTTAGACATGCTCTGGTTAAAACAGGAACGGGGGACTCAGAATAACCCCCGCAGCATCTCTCCCACATCTCTACTCCCCGTGGAATATGATCTGAATACACTGCCTAAACAACTGAGTTAACTGGCACAGAAACCCACTGACTAATATGGTGCTAATTTTGCCATCTGGAAGGAGGGAGAAGGCACTGGATAAATTATTACAGGGTGCCCAGGAAGGTGGAGGAGTTGAGATTCAGAGCATGAGAGTGAAAGGATGACTAATCCTGAATGTGGACAGGAGCCCAAGTCAGACTCTATGAGTGGGTATAAGACCAGGAGCAACAGCTCCTGCTGAATCTGCTTGGTTTTGGTCCAGTGATCCCAGCAGAGAGCCCACCCCCACTCCCAACCCACATGCAACAACTGCTCACTGGGCTGAATGAGGCAGGAGGCGCTGATGTGTACTTGTTACGACCAAACACTAGTTAATAGATATGATAAGAGATAAAAACTTGGCAAATTCATGCCTCGTGCTATATCACTTTCTGTTCCAAAGACGAACGGCTTAAGTAGGGGCTTCTGCTATGATCGGGAGTGCTGTATAAGAAAATGTGCTTGCATGTCTGCAAGCATGTTTTGCATTATACGAGAGCCTTTGGAAGCAGAGCAAAGTCACTATACAATATTGATCTGTTCACTTTCCAGTCCCAGCTTTGTCATTTACTAGCAGCATGACTTTGGACAAGTCATTCCACTCTCTTGGCTTTCATTTCCTCATCTATAAAATCAGAGGGTTGGACCCTATGACCTAAAGGCCCCTGCAAACTATAATCCTGCACTTATGTAACACTGCCCTTTAGCACAGAAACTGGTTAATACTGAATATGAAAAGTACCTTAAATTAAATCAAAGTTTAGAAATAAATTGAGGGCAGCACAGGTTGCATTCTTTGAATGAACTGATCAATAAAATACTGTATATGAGGGTCTATTCTGTATATGCCACTATGTTGGGTGCCACAGAAGACAAAGAGTTGTATGCATGATCCCAGACTTAAGGAGCTGACAGTCCAGAGGCAGGATATATATATATATATTCACAAATATATCTGGGTAAAAGTTGTCTCTGAGTTTCCAAATAGTATTTGAACATACATATACCAATATACTGCTTATAATCCAGGTTTATGGGGGTAGAGAGCAATCATTTGTAACTGCTTATGTTTGCTGTGTTGCATTTGGTCAGTAGGTAGATGTAAATAGAATATGAGACCCTATGGATTTCATAGATATTTTGGAAATACATTTCTAACTTTCTAAACCTAGTAGTCTTCATAATTTGATAGAATTTCCTTTTCATATGTAAAACCTGTCTTCCCATAGCTAACACTTCTGATACTTCCTACTAAAAAAAAAAAAGTTTATGGGGCTTCCCTGGTGGCGCAGTGGTTAAGAATCCGCCTGCCAATGCAGGGGACACGGGTTTGAGCCCTGTTCCAGGAAGATCCCACATGCTGCAGAGCAACTAAGCGCGTGCGCCACAACTACTGAGCCTGCGCTCTAGAGCCCGTGAGCCACAACTACTGAACCCGCGAGCCACACCTACTGAGCCTGCACTCTAGAGCCCATGAGCCACAACTACTGAGCCCGCGTGCCACAACTACTGAAGCCCGCACACCTAGAGCCCGTGCTCCGCAACAAGAGAAGCTGCGGCAATGAGAAGCCGGCACAGAGCAACGAAGAGTAGCCCCCACTCGACGCAGCTAAAGAAAGACGGCGCAGCAATGAAGACCCAATAAATTAATTAATTAATTTGAAAAAAAGTTTATGAAAGAGTACAATACTGCAGTGAAAAAGGATCATGTACTTTCCTTCATTGCTAAGTCAAGATCACCACAACACTGCTATCAACAACGTTTTGGCCTACCACTCTTGACTCATCTTCCATTTTTGAATAATTTAATTTAATGTGCAAGGACTAAAATACATGACCCAATTTAAGTACCTTTAATCCTGTATATTCTAAATAAAGCAAATAGTTCATTTTCAAGAAATTTAATATGAAATACTTGGGAATTCATCTTGGTGCACTATTATTAAACTGTACATAGTAATTAAGATATTAAAAACACATGCTCCCCAAAGCCACCAGACACTGTAATTATTTTTCAGTCTATTAAGCAAAATGACAGAAGATTTTTTTTAATGATAAATGTGTTTTGGAACGCATCAGCTAATTCCCTTTTGCTTCATGAAATCATGTTTAGCTCCACAGAGTCTAGGTCTGGTATTTAAAGACCAATTCACATTGTCCTTTTGTAACTCAGAAGTCATTCATTGGCTCTTGTTAACATGCCATTGTATGGAATATTACTCAGCCATAAAGAGAAATGAAATTGAGTTATTTGTAGTGAGGCGGATGGACCTAGAGACTGTCATACAGAGTGAAGTAAGTCAGAAAGAGAAAAACAAATACCGTATGCTAACACATATATATGGAATCTAAAAAAAAAATGGTTCTGAAGAACCTAGGGGTAAGACGGGAATAAAGACGCAGACATAGAGAATGGATTTGAGGACACGGGGAGGGGGAAGGGTAAACTGGGACGAAGTGAGAGAGTGGCATGGACTTATATATACTACCAAACGTAAAACAGATAGCTAGTGGGAAGCAGCCGCATAGCACAGGGAGATCAGCTCGGTGCTTTGTGACCACCTAGAGGGGTGGGATAGGGAGGGTGGGAGGGAGGGAGACACGAGAGGGAAGAGATATAGTAACATATGTATATGTATAACTGATTCACTTTGTTACAAAGCAGAAACTAACACACGATTGAAAAGCAATTATCCTCCAATAAAGATGTTAAAGAAAAAAACCAAACATGCCATTGTAGATACTCTGTCTTTCACACACACACACACACACACACACACACACACTCATTGTGGCTCCATATGGAAATGGCATTTACTAGAGTTCTGCCACACTATTTGCATGTGAAGAAGTGTGACAGACACTGGCACATCTTTTCATTTGGAAAGGCCTTTTTTAAAATTTGACTCTCAAAAGGTTTCTCCTTTTGTTTAGAAATGTTAGATCAGTGTTAGCTTTTCTAGCAACCACTGGAGTAGGCTAGCATTTTATGACCCTCACTGGTTTTACTGTGAGAAGACTATGGAAAAAGTTACTCAAAGCATTTTCGATCATGCCTGAGATTCATTTAGAGATTTTAAAAAATTACATACTAAGGTATGTCCTGGGTACTTTTCTGACATGTAACAACTTTATTAATTAACTGATCAAAAGTATAACTTTTGGGACTTCCCTGGTGGCGCAGTGGTTAAGACTCCGCCTGCCAATGCAGGGGACACGGGTTCAAGCCCTGGTCTGGGAAGATCCCACATGCTGCAGAGCAACTAAGCCCATGCGCCACAACTACTGAGCCTACACACCTAGAGCCCGTGCTCCACAACAAGAGAAGCCACCGCAACGAGAAGCCCCAGCACCGCAATGAAAATGGTCCGTGCTCGCCGCAACTAGAGAAAGCCCGCGTGCAGCAATGAAGACCCAACGCAGCCAAAAATAAACAAACAAACAAATAAATAAAGTTATAAAACAAAATGTGTAACTTTCTGTTTCAAAAGTCAGTGTCTTTTCATGACACCAGAGTAATCTGTCAGGCATCTTAAAACATACTTTTCAGGTATTGGTGAAGGGGGATGGAAGTGGAGACATTCCACCGTCTGCTGTACATTTAAAATTTTCTTCGACCATTTAAAATCATTTTATGAATTCGAGATAGCTAATCAAAAGTCTGTCTGCTGTCTATAGCTCAAAGTACCTCAGTTTCCACACCATATTCTGTGGTGGTCAGTTTTCTAAGACTCTTCCCAACTGAGACTTGGTAAACAACGTGCTTACTCTTTCTTTGCTGATTTCGGAGCTTCAGACCACAGACATTACTATATTAGGGACTTGGAAATCATTAGACAAATTGAGGACTTTCTGCTCTTTGTACTTCTACGCATCTTTTATATATGGATCATACTAACCATAGCAAGGTGTGCCGTGGCTTTAAAGATGTCGAAGGAAAGAGCACAGAGACTGAAAGCCAGTATCCTGGATTCTAGGTCTAGTTCTACCACTTACTATATGAAGATCACTTAGACTTCCAGTGCCCACAGTTTCTTCATCTGGTAAATCTAGGTAATAATGTCTGCTTCTGAGAGTCACTGTGGAGATCAATTTATGTAATGTACATGAAAGAGCTTTACAAACAGAATTGTGCTATGCAAATTTATGGCAGAATTATTATCATTCGTATGGAGTCACACGGCTAACAAGATGTGAAGGCAGGTCACCTATCTGATTCTGGAGAAAGGTGATAAATGCCAAAGTGTTTGTACAGTTTAATGTTTTCATAGCCTAATGAGAACAAGGCAGTAGAACAGAAGAATTGCATGGGGGGAAGGGCAAGTTTAAGTTCCATCTGCCCAGGCTGGAAGACGGGTGGGAAGGGAAGAATCTCTGAAAAGATGAGAGGTTACGTAGTAGAAAGGGGTGACCTGGGAACAGGGTGTTTTAAAAAGAGTGGCAGGAAAAAAAAAAAAAAAAGAGTGGCAGGGCAGAGAATAAAGTCACAAGAGTTGTTCACAAGAGGGTGCTGGGTTAAAGCCTGACCTTGAGCCACAAATCACGGAATCACACGGCTGGAAGGAATCTTAAGAGGCTACCTCGTCCACACCCCCACCATTCAGTTGGGTATTTCAACCATCCCAAACAGATGAGACTTTATCCAACTTTGAATGAAAAGCTCTGACACTAAATGAGCAGGTATTGACTGCTGTGGCTTCAACTGTTTACAACAGGCAGGGAAACAATTTCTGGAATTTCATTTGAACCTGAACTGAAACGGGAAAAACAATAAACAAGCTAGATTCTCCTTGGGAACAATAACTTCTGTAGCAGTTTAGGTACTGACTGCTAAATTAACACTAACCACATAGCTACTCTTAGAGAGAAAATGTTACCAACAGAACTGGGTTAGAGGACAAACGGCCCACAGTGTCACGTGGGAAAGAATGTATTGTGATCATTCCTGGTATTTGTGGGTCCTTCTCTCCATGCAGGAGCCCTGGAGCAGGATACTAAGAAAAACAAAATTTGGTTTTTTTAAAGCAATATGGCCCAGCAAATGCCAGGACTGACACTGAAGACTTAAAAGAGTTCAATTCCTCTCCTAACACTAGACAATAAATCCTCACACAAATTAGAACCTGAAAAGGAAATAAAAAGGGTCCTCATTTCCAATCGTGGGAATGTTACACAAGAACTCTGGCTTGGAAGGAGGAGAGGAGGACATTCCACACCTGCAGGCCTTCCCAGGAAAGGGGCCCAGGCCTGACCCTGAACCCATCCCCTCAAGGTTACACCGTGAGACTGTCAATATGGAAATAATGTTACATTATTCCCTTAGTGAATATATTATTTCCAGTGCTATCAACAGTAACCATAACCTGAAAGGAGGCAGCTGAGAATTTCCATGGAAGAAAGTGAAGAGTTATTTTGGGATGTGCTCATAAACGGCCTAGCTACAGTCCATCTGGATGGACACACATGGGCATAGACAGAAGTATCTCCGCATTTATAGCTGTGTACGTTGGAGCATCCTACTGTAGTTTAATAGATGCAGCACCAAGTGAGGGGCTTAGGAAAGTAACATTACACTCCTGGATTCAGCACTCACTTACATGTGAACCAGGGCAAGTTAACTTGATTTCACCTCCTCATCACTAAAACTTTAGGTCAATTTAGCCAGGCATTCAGTGAATCCAGATGTTGGGCAGGGTACAGGAAACAACTGGATGATTAATTGAATTTTCAACTGAACTTACCGGATGTTTTGGCAGCATGTCTGCACAGCCTTTAATGGCTTTCTGCCTCAGTTTCCCTAGCTATAAAAAAGGGACAGGGCTTCCCTGGTGGCGCAGTGGTTGAGAGTCCGCCTGCCGATGCAGGGGACACGGGTTTGTGCCCCGGTCCGGGAAGATCCCACATGCCGCGGAGCGGCTGGGCCTGTGAGCCATGGCCGCTGGGCCTGCGCGTCCGGAGACTGCGCGTCCAGAACCTGTGCTCCGCAACGGGAGAGGCCACAGCAGTGAGAGGCCCGCGTACTGCAAAAAAAAAAAAAAAAAAAAAAAAAAAAGGACAAACATTATCACTTACCTCACAGGAGGTAGTGAGGATGAAATAATAACCAAGGATAACAATGAGTTCCTGAAAAGCATGGTTCTTTGACAGTACTATACCTTATACAATTTCAGGCTGGATATTTTCTCCAACATGAGCAGTTAGACTTTTAGGACATGAAAGCACCTTGAAATATGGTTCAATGCTATACAAATACAACACATTATCATCATCAACATCATCACCATCCTAACATTCTTCTTTACGACTTCTCTAAAGTATCTCACTTTCAGATTGAATCATGGCCAAAATATGAACTTTATTGAGGGTCTGAAAGAAGACATGTTTTGGCCACGTAAAGCAATACAGATGAGAAAAAAAAATCAGTGTGGGTGTTTGGAGCCCAACCAATTTAACAGCTCAATCGAAACAGGTAAAACTGGTCTATCAATGAGAATTAATTGGTTGCTCAATGGTATTTGTAAGGGAACCAAAAATGTTCACACATACATCCATGGCAAACGTAATTATAATGGCGACCTTTCCGACACTGACAATATACACCTCCCCACATGTGAAGTGGCTTCAGCTTTTGTGGCTGGAAGTTAGTGTAAATAGAAAGAAGGAAACAATATGGGAGAGAAGAGAGATGCATCAAAGGGATCTTTTTGATCCACCCAAAATTTGGGTGGCAGAATTAGACTGGCAAAAAGTATTGGAATACTGCTCCCTTTCAAACTCACTCAAGTCCTGCCTATAGAGAAAATCCTGAATGGACTAATCATCTTAACTGTGTCACGCACGTGCAATTATATATTTGTGTATATATGTAAAATTGTATAATTATATATAAATTTTATATAATGGGATAATATAAATAGATATAGATACATAGATATAATATCCCATCCTCATAATGACCTTGTAAGGGACGGTTTTGACAACTCTAAGTACTATAGATGAGAAAACTAAAGCTCAGAGAGGTTGAATGATTTGCCCAAGGTTATATATCTAGTAAGATACACAGGTGAATTCAGATCCATCTGGATCCAAAGCCCATCTTCTTTTCATGATATTACATGGTCTCCCACCGCATTAATATCAAACATCCAAAGTCTTTACTAAAGGGGCTTGCTATAAATATTTTTAGAGACTGTTGGATCATATGGTCTGATGCAGCTCTCCCTTTTTTCACGGTGGGCATCCAGTCACAGGTCTTTCTCTGATATTTCTTATGAAACCCTTCTTACACTAGCCTAGTCCACCTTAGGCCTAAGCAAACCACCCAAAACTGACGAGCAGCGTCACTGCCTGGCTCTTCATTATAGGCTGCCTTTTATTTGTATTTAAGCACTTTCCATGCTTGTGCGTCTCCTCCAAGGAAGCTGTGAAAACAGGTTAGACTTCTTTTGAATCCTCAAACTCCCTGGTACCTGGCTGAGCACACAGTAGGTGTTCCTTAACGTCTGTTGACCAAAGAGATCTGTGGACAATATTCTTCATTTAGAATTAGGGGCACAGTAACGGACCCTGAGATTTTAGCCTCACCAGTGCTTGGGTCTAGCCAGTGGAGTGGAGCCACACAGACACATTTGGTTTGAGATAATCTGGAAATAATTCAGAGGAGCAATACTGCCATCGTCCCCAGGTAAAGCACACCAGTTCAGCAGTGAGTGGCTTACACCGTGCTCTGAATTCTTCAGAGGTGTGTTTTGAAATAATCATACTATATCTAACCAGGCTTTATAGAACTTAGTGAGGTTGTGAGTTCACCAAAAGAAGGATCTGTTATGCAAATACTGCCACTATCCTGTGCTCAGCAGCAGTAACAGCTATTTATTACTCCAAAGTGTAGCGAATACTTTCACATGCCATTTGCAGTGAAATACACCACTATTAGAAAGCCCTTCCAAACATTTTCTAAAAACCGCAAAAATTTCACTGCTAAACTTCATATTAAAAAATGAAATCATGCCAGCGTTGTCATACAGAAACCTCTGTCCTTGCATAAGGATTTTAGTTTCATTAAGTTCTTCCTAGGCTACAAATAGAAGTCAGTGGTGCCAGCGCCTTCCCACCCGTGGACCGTGGGGTAGGAACACTGTCACTCTGGTATCTGGTGGCATTTTTGATGGCATTTAAAAAATTGTGGCCACAAAGCAATCACAAGCAGATGGCACAACTAACTTCTATTTGTGTCTTAGTTACTAAACTCCTTCTGAGAGGAAAAACTGTGTACAGGTTAAGGGAATCTGTGGGTGTCTCGGTGCATGGCAGTGAGTCAGAAGTTGGCAAGGGTGCAGTGAAGCTGGTCCTCTCGTATCTTGCTGGTGGCAGTGAAAGCCGATACGTCCCCATTGGAGAGTGGTTTGGAAACATGCATTAAAATGCTCACATCCTTTAACCCAATAACCCCAGTATTTTAAGAAAATGATCTAAGATCAGGAGATAGCGCTATGCAGGAGAGGTAGCTTTATTTATAATGGCAAAAATTTGAAGCAATCTGAATGCATAGCCAAAGCAGATTGATTAATTATAATGAATACTTAAAGGAATCTTCTGCGGCCACAGAAAATGATTAATATGAAGATATATGGCAACATGAAAAAGTGTTTCCAATATAGTGTTCATTTCAAGAACTCATTATATAGTGTTCATTTCAAGAACTCATTATATTCCAATATAGTGTTCATTTCAAGAAATCACTTGTATACTTCCAATTATGTAAAAAGTCTGTGTGATTTTATGAATATTAAAAAAGAACGTGTGAAAATGAAAACAAAATAGACTAGTTGGGTTGTGAGAAGTGCTTTTCCTTCTGTTTTCTCTTATATTACAATGTTTTCTTTATAATTTAAAAGTGGGGTGGAAAACAAGGGTCAGAAGTCCTTTTCTAGCAGAGAGAATCTGAAGAAAATGAACAATGGCTGCCTCTCCAAAAGCCCAAGAACACAGTTTGAACACTGGACATCATCCATCCACCACTTTTTTGCCATTTCCATTTTTTGTTGGATACACACATACCTGGTTAATGTGCTTCAGTTTGTCAATAATTTGACTGACCACTGGCTCAGGGCCCTTCATTTTCAGCTCATGGAGGTTGAACTGATTTTTCATTCCATTTCTTGCTGCCTTTTGGCTGTATCTGGGAAACACGAAGGTAAAGAAAAGGTTTGTCACAAGAGAGTTCCAAGCAAAGTGCAAGTTGACTGTATTTGGCACCAATGGTCAAGCTGACCGCAAGCTCTCTTCAGCCTTCCAACCCATGGGATGACTGCATGGTACAAAGGTAGACCGCTCCAGATAGGGTCTATCTGCAGTAGAGAACATTCAACAGTCAACAAGTATTCATTCAACATCCTTTTCTTCTAGGTGTTGGATACACCAATGAACAAGACGGACAAGGTCTCTGTCCTTATTGTGCCCTCAGTCTAGTGTACAGTCCAGAGAGCATGCAGAGTGAGAAGAGCTATGCTAAGGGAGCTGCTGGGTCTTGGCCAGGGAAGCACACAGGAAGGTCCTTAACTCTGAGTACGCTTTCTACTCATTTGAAGAAGAAAGACTCTTGCGTGTTCTTTACCTCTTCCTTCTTCTCCACTTCTTCCTCCCATCATTTCCTGCAGGTCTGGGAGCTGGGTTGCTTTTCAGGACGCTTTCCTAAGCCATTTGCAGCATAAATTATGCCGGCCAGCTTCTGTCTGTGTTCTCCACGGGAAGACAGAACACCAGCTCAAGGGAAGGTTTTAACTTGCTGCCCCCGGATAAGCCATAGGCTTTCGCTTCAGGATTGAAGTTTCAAGGTATCTATGGACATCTTTACCAATGCGAGAATGGGGATATTAACAATCCTGGGCAATTCTGCCTTTCAGTGTGGGGCTTTGGCAACTTTGACTGGGACAGTAATTCACTACTGAGGTGACTGCTTCGCTGCCCCCATGGTTCCAGACCTCTACGTAGAGTTACTCCTCATCTTGCAAAACAAAGCAAACAAACGCAAAACAGAACAAGAAACAGATTTCATTTCTTCCTTTATCTTCCATCATGTAGAAAGACCAGAACACTGTTACCAAAGTGGGAAGAGGTTTTTGATCCCTTTTTTGCTTTTTGCTCATCCTGATAATGGAATATTTTCTTAAAGAAATGGAAAAATTTGCAGGTTTTTTGCCCCTACTTTATACATTTAAAAAAATTTACAATAACGCAGTAGAATTAAGGGTAAATTCATATTTCTTTTACTAATATTTTTAATTACAAAAATAATATTGCTCATTGTAAACAATTCAAATGTATAGAAATAAGCAAAGCACACAGCAAAAGTTCTTGTATCATCCTATCCTTCCATGAGAGAACCATGGTTAACACTTTGATAGGTATTCTTCTAGGGGTTTTCACATGCATATACTAACATGTAGCTTTAACCAAAACTGGAATCATACTAGTCATATTGATTTGCAACTTATCACTTAATATAAATCTTGAATATATTTCCACGTCAGAACATAAGTAACTGCCTTGTTCTTATTCCTCTGTATGGCTAGATCATAATTTATTTATCCAATCCCTTACTGATAAACAATTGAGATATTTCTAATATTTCGCTAATATAAACAATGCTGCAAAGAACACCCTCGCATACCGCTCTTTGTACATTTACATTAATATCTATAAAGCATAAGTTTCTAGAATTTAATCAGTTTGTATTTCTAATCCCAAATTATGACATGCAATGAATCATTAATACTACTGTATTTCTGCACAGCATTTTACATAGCAGTTTTGTATCACTCAGCTCATCTGAGCTTCTCATCCACAGTGTGAGGTGACAGGGAAGACCTCATTATCTCTTCATTACTGAAAATTTCACAACTTCAGAAGATATTGACTGACCGTGTTAGATGCTCCCTTCCATAATATAAGGCATCTGCCAATACTAAGGACATGATTCGATGCTACCACGCATGATAGCAGAGGAGGTCAGGAAATCAAGGTCTGACTTTTATAACTGAAAGTCATCTTCTGAGAAGAAAAATATTTTGTAGGAACGTTGAAGAGAACATCTGATTGCATTTCTTCTGAAATGGTAGCCTAACACATTCAGCTTACCTAACTTTAAAAGTTAGTGAACACACAGATCACCAACCATCAAATACCAATTGCCTTTGGGGGCTGTATTAAAGCAACATTCTTTGTTTATATATCTGGTGTGAACCAGCTCCCCACTAGCCTCCTTTTTTTTTGTTCATATATAATGCTGCCTGTTTAATATAATCTCCCTCTTGATGATACTGCCAACTCCATCTCCTTCTTCTTTACATCTACTGATACCTGAAGCAGAGACCCAAGTGACAGGGAAAGACGTAAGGCTCATTATAAATCTTCTGAAATGAACTTCAGGAATGTGTCCCTAGAGACATTTCCCTGGGCTTTGCTCCTATCGAAGCCTGCCGGCCGCTTTTATGCCCACTCCTACAAAACAAACCTCTTCCTGAAGTTTATTATCCTCATTGGAATACTGTAAAGACATCTGCCAACTTAGTGATTTTGCCCTGTACTGCCTCTTCCAAATCATTTATAAATATTAAGTCAAATTAGTCCCATAGCTGATCCCTTGCGGCCCTACTGTCTATTTTCTGCCATTCAGAAAAATGCCCCTTTAGCTCTATTTTTTTTGTTTCTTACCTCCAAGCCATGGACTTGGTGCTAAGGAGACAGCACTGAACACTGCTCCCCAGTCCCATCGTGACTCAATTTTTTAAAAACAGCTTTGAGTTTAAAAGCTTGCCAAACTTTCTGAAAGTCGAAATAGCATCCACTGTTCTGCTCTATCCATGTGCTATTTAAATCCTCAAAAGACTCTAGTAAATTAAGCATGGTTTCTGGTTACAGAAGTGTTGGGAAGAGCTGGCCTATGGCTTAGCTCTAAAACTTTATTTTATTTACTCCATGAAGCAGTAACCAAAAGTACTGGTTCGACTGATGTCTACAGCTGCTAAAATTTAGTGGCACTATTTTAAAACTATTCAAAAACTCTGATCTTGCCCTATCCCTTTAGGTGTCTCAATCTCTCTCCCCCATCCCCAATATCATGTTCTGTTTCTTACGTCTCTACTCTTTCTCCTTAGCCAGACAAAATGTAGAGCAGAATCTTAAAAGCCACGAGTGTTAAAATGGCATACTATGCAGACATTAAAAGAACAAGTAGATCTATATGTGTTGATATAGAACCAAATCCAAGATACATTGTAACAAATACAAGTACTGGTTAAGAATGTACACAGTGTGATTCTATTTGCGGTAAAAATGGGTCTGCATACGCATTACTCTCATACATTTTATATGTGTCCAAATATACACAGAAAATTTTTAGATGGCTCCATAAAAGAATGGTAAAAGTGGTTACTTCCAGTGAGTAAGATTTTGGAGGAAGTTTGACTTTTTTCTTTTATGTCCTTCTATGTCTTTTACACTTTAAAATCTTAAAATAATTTAATTTTTAATGAGCGAAATTTTATATAGTAGTTATTTTTAAGGCAAAACAAAACAAAACAAAACAACCATAGCAAGAACAAAGAACATCCAGAGACTGTCATACAGAGTGAAGTAAGTCAGAAGGAGAAAAACAAATATCGCATATTAACGCATATATGTGGAACCTAGAAAAATGGTACAGATGAACCGGTTTGCAGGGCAGAAATAGAGACACAGATGTAGAGAACAAACATATGGACACCAAGGGGGGAAAGCGGCTGTGGGGGGCAGGTGGTGTGATGAATTGGGAGATTGGGATTGACATGTATACACTGATGTGTATAAAATGGATAACTAATAAGAACCTGCTGTATAAAAAAATAAATAAAATAAAATTAAAAAAAAAGAACAAAAAACAAACAAAAGGAAAATAAAAAGCGGGCCTAACTCCTATGCATAGCTCAGGGCCTCTGGGAAATCTTTCTTGTTAATAAGAGTTATGTTGGCCCTCACTAGAACCCTGGTTTTAAGGTGATTTCTTATGAGAACACATATTTGGGCCAATATACACAATGTCACCCTGGAATTCCTTCACACCTCAGATGGCTATCATCAGGTCACAAATTCTACTTCGTTAGGTTAAACACAGCTTATATGTTTTCTACTCTTCAATGAGGTACCGCTAGCCTGTCTATTTCAAAAGGACAGTCAATATATTAGTGAGGATGTGACTAAGAATGTGCATTATTCTGAGTACCTCCTCTCAAAACGGAGGCAAAAAAAGCCATTCAAGTTCTTACCCACCTTCCCGGCAGACGCCTAGTCCTCTTCTGATGGGACTTGAGGGCCTCCTAGAACCACTGTGATTCATTCTGAACTGCTGCCCTTGTACCCAAATGTATTGTGGGTACCATGCTGAGTTGCTCGTGCTCCTTTTACGTACATTCATCTGCCAGCCCCTATAGGCTGTGAGCTCTTTGAAGGCAGAGGCTTGGTTAGTTCTCTTTTGTACCACCTAAAGCACCTCCTGGTGTTGTAATAACACAAGCTGCTCAGTACTGAAAGTACTGAGTGCTTTCTCTGTGCCAAATACTGTTCCAAGCACTGAGGAAAAAAACACCCCGCATCACCACACCTAATCCTAACAACCCGATGAGGTAGACAGTATTATCATCAGCCCCTTCTTGCAGATGAGAACGCTGAGGCACAAAGTGAAGCCACTTGCCCAAGGTCACACAGCTAGTCAATAGCAAAGCTGGAGTTTGAACCTTTGAGTCCATGTCCCGCTGCCTCTGTTCTTAACCACTCTGCTGCTATTGCTTCCTTAGAGATAATGCATGCTGACTAAATATTTGACGTTTCCACACCACACTGCCCCATTGTATGAGACAATTAGCCAGCTACTGGTAATGGTCTACAAGCCTTGCAACAGTGCCTGCAACAACTGCTGTCTTTATCTACTCAGCAGATTCCTGGGCTTGCCCTTCAAAAGCCCTTGGGGAGAGCCCTGTGTATGGAGTTTCTTCTCCCAAACAGAAGTCCAACAGCATCACTATTCAGTGAAATATTTGCATTCTTGAAAGATAAGGTATTGAAGTTAGAGAAGTAATACACCACCACCACCACCACCACCACCACCCGGCACTAGACAAACACCAAAGGTGATCTGAAATCTCTAAGGACAATAGGCAAAGGAATGCTGGAGAATGTCTCCCTGCCTTGCAGCAATGCAACATATGTGATGTAACCCCAGGGAATTTTAGGTAACATGCACACTCCGAGCTTCAAGGCCAGAGGGGACTCAGTTAGGGGTGTCTCTGTAGAGGTGCATTAATGAATTAATTAATTCAACATTTCACTTCCACTCACTCCCTCTGTGCCACTGGTGCACAATGGTTCGTGACAGGCTTTGAATGAGGATGAGTCACTGCAGCCACAAGTCTCCTCATTCAGACTGCCTAGAGTGTCAGGAATGGGGACACTGACGGCCATGCGGCATTTTAAGGATGGGTTATCTGCTTAGTAACGCTCATCTCTAATTAGATTAACTGTCCTCTCTCCAGAACACTGCTTTTTCCTAAAGCTTTGACACGGTTCTGGCAACGAATACTGGCCAGTGGAGGAGGAAAAGTAGAGAGAAGTTCCTACCTCTTAAATGGAAACTTTTCTTAACTGGACATGTTAGGTGTGATGTCAGAAGTGTCACCTTTAAGCACTACTTGTGGTGTCTCCTTCCCCCACCCAGTGTGGTATCTGCTTAGCACGAAAATGACTGCCTTAATTCCAAGCAAACCTGATTTGTGAAGTGAAAGGGGGACATGCCTCTGTTCAGGCAGATTGGTCAGGGATTGCGGGGGTCGGGGGGGAGGAAAACCTGTGCAAAAGCTGCAAAGAGAAAAGGAACCTAATTAAAACAGGACATCTGGGCGTGCTGGTCTTGGGACAGTTGAAGCAAAGAGAGCACTTGTAGAAGAGGAATAGAGTCAAACATGTGTAAAATGGGCAATCTTTTCTTCCTGTCTCTGTACTGGCTGAGGCAGCACGGGTGTAGTGGATTCAAATATAGAACATTCAAAATGGAAGCACACTTAAAAAGAGTGCATCTTGTCCAATCCACTCATCGGGTAGATGAAGAAACTGAGACCCTGAGAGGGACTTTCCCAAGTAGTTAGCATCATAACTCCCACCTTTAGAAGAAATTCCTTCTTTAAAAGGTTCCTTAAATGCACGTTGCTGATTTTGGAGAGAGAAGTTCCTAGAAAATTCGCTTTCCTTCTTCCCCTAGGCATTAGACTAGTGGCAAGTATTTGAAAGCAAGTCTTAGAAAAACCAACTTGTCCCCCTCCCCCCACCAATTATTTAAGTTCACGTTGCTGCTGGGGTTATAGATGACCTACAATAAGTTACAGCTCTCACATTCTCAGAGCGCCATCTTATGGCGAGACTGCAGTATTGCAAGTAGCCCTTTACCCAAACTCAGTAATTTATCAGACTGTTTCCTTGGAAAGTACTCTGGCTGCAACAATCACTGTGAAAAAATGGTATAATTTAAAGAGTGTAAGTAGCTTTAAAAACAAACTAGAGGGACTAGTGGTGGTGGTACAGTGGTTGGGAATCCGCCTGCCAATGCAGGGGACACGGTTTCCAGTCCTGGTCTGGGAAGATCCCACATGCCCTGGAACAGCTAAGCCCGTGCGCCACAACTACTGGGCCTGCGCTCTAGAGCCCGCGAGCCACAACTACTGAGCCCACGTGCCACAACTACTGAAGCCCACGTGCCTAGAGCCCGAGCTCCGCAACAAGAGAAGCCACCGCAATGAGAAGTCCGCGCACTGCAACGAAGAGCAGCCCTTGCTCGCCGCAACTAGAGAAAGCCCGTGCGCAGCAACGAAGAAGACCCAACACAGCTGAAAATAAATAAATGAATGAATAAAAAAACTAGAACACAGGGTAGAAAACCCTTATTAATAGGCCTGAGAAAGTGTTCTTTTTCTATGCAAGATGCAGTCTAATTTACATAAATGAACAGAAAAATAAAGGTGCAAATAGCTGAGTTTTGTAAATATGCTTAATAAAGAAAGCAACAACTTGCTTCTCATTTATTTATGCACATATTTAAAGAAAAATGTTTTTCATAATTGTTGGTACAGCAGTACCACTTCAGAGCAAATTTCAGCCAGGAGAGTGCCAGAAACAGGTATGACCATAGTACTCCAAGAAGTACTTCTATTCTCAAACAATAGCCTTTCAGAAATTACAAATAGATTTCAAAAGAAAGGAAGCAAAAGGTAGAGAAGAAATCAGGGAGATGTAAACCCATTTACACCTCATTTAGTGGACATTACCTATATAAGGGAATAACTGTATTAGAATCTGTTTTCAGCCTATTTTCAAACCTCACTGTGAGGAGAGACTAAAAGATTGGTCTTGGAATATAATCAAGAAGTCATTTAGACCTAGAGAAGCGAAGAATATTTTCCAGATGGTGAGGAAAGCTTGAGGAGTTGATATCGCCCACCACAGGGAGAAGAGTCTGTGGCTGTGGGGAGACAGAGAGAAAATGCCTGAGATGGGAGCCCCTGAATGTCTGTCTGAAGAGGCAGACTCTGTAGAGGAGCCTGGAGGTAAGGAGAGAGAAAAGTAAATAAGGAAGCAAAAGTGATTCTTGCGAGAACTGCGGGATAGGCAGAGCCTGATGTGTGGGAACGCTGGTGTGAACTGCTTTCTGGGCTTTGAGCCCTGACCACAAGCGGCCAGGATACTAAGCCAGGGCAAGCAGGGCTGGTGAAGGGTTCTCTGAGGGGTGTCCTTGAGGGGAACATACCAAGGAGGAAAGGAATTTGATCCAGTGTAAGGCTGATAAAAAGAACAAAAAATATGTAATTCAAAGCTCAATAATTGGGGGTGGAAATGTCAGAGCAAGGCGTATGATGGGGATTTATTACTAAATCACCCCAAACTCATTTACCGAGTCCTCCTAGCCCAGAGAAGTAGCCCGGAAAACCAGATGTTTTCTTGTCCCACTGGAGTTAAATGAAAAGGAAATGATCTTTACCTGTTTTGTAGTTTTGGTTTTTTTTTTTTAAGTTAGATTTTAACTCAAAAATATTTGAGTTGGAAAGGACCCCCGAAATCATTTAGTTCAATGCACTCCTGTTAACAGATGGGCAAACTGAGCCCCAGAGAGATCAAGCAGTAGCCACGCAAATTATTATTGGCAGCGCTGCTGGTGGAACGTGACTGGAGCTGTAACTTCCCCCAAATAGAAGAGCCAAGAAGAAGGGGTCAAAGAACAGGTCACACACCTCAACACATGACAACACTGTATGAAAGTAACTGATTTTCAAAATAATGATCAATAATTATTTTTAAGACGTAAAATTTAGTCTGGTCTACATAGTTTACTGAGGCAGCAAAGACAATACATTTTAGAAAGGCTGAGTCACGTGGTAGAATAAGCACTGGCCTTGGAGTCAAGACATAGGTTCAAAGGCTGGTACTGTGTGACTTCTGACAAGTAACTAAACCCTGCTGAACTTGAGCTTAAATGCCACCTGCATTTGTTTTGAGGCTTAGTTGATATAATGAATGTTAGTAAACTGAGATAACATAGGTGAAGTGTTCACAAGAGGGCTCAGCACATCTATGAGAGGGCTGGTATTATTATGTGAAAGCACCCAACACACAATGGGTGTTCAATAAATGTTATTTGGAAGAGGATATCTTGAGGGAGGATGAGTAAACCTTGCAATGAATAGTTAGGGGAAGCTTTAAATCTGCTCGTCCCGCACTGAGAGGACTTAAGAAAGTGTGAGTAGCCAGCACTGAGCAGAGATGTCTTCACAAAGCTTCCAGGGGATGGGGCACCTGAGGCGGAGAACTTACTGGTTAGGACTTCGAATGGTTCAGAATTAATTTTAGTCCACTGAAGAACAGATCGTTTACCTGTGGCCCAGGGCAGATAGGTAAGTTTCCCAAGTGATCAACTTTGGGTGTCAGAAGCCTTTTCACTGTCTCCTCCCACCACATTTCATATTCCTCCGCTCTGTGACAGAAAAGTCACTTTTTCAAATCATTCTCTTTGGAACACTGCTTTGTTTGTCCTGGGTCCCTGCGGGGTCTCCAACAAACATCTATTCTTTAATGCAGCGATCTTCAAAATGAAGAACAGGACTCTCAAAGTCCACTTCCAATCACACTTCACTGACCCAAGACCAGTTTGAGGGAGAGGCAACGTCTGAGTTAGGGAAGAGTGTGACTTGTGAACCTTTTTCTCGCGTTGCGTTTCACAAAGGAAAGCCTCCTAACTGTTGTGTCGGATGTCCTGCTGAACTTTATTTAATGAACCGCCAAAGATTATGAGCAAAGGATAAACTGTTTTCACATGAATGGGTACTGCTGAAATACTTTAAAAGCAAGCTCAACATTCCTGCCACTATTTTGCTGTTAGCTTCTGCTGTCTTAGCCACAGTCATTTACAGGCTCTGAAACCTTCAATGTGCAGGATTAGGCCCCTCCCGAGATCCTGAGCCAATGGTGACAAAGGCAGGAAGGTGATAGCTTAGCTGCCCGGCCTATCAGGCCCCAGTCTCTGGAATTAGTCTTTTGCTCCTCGGAGCCAGTATTTCATGCTTTTGGAGTGAATCTCAGATGTTCAGGCGTGACTTCCTTTTGCCCACTATATTTTCCCGGGCCATACGGCCTGAATTCCACCTTGGTTTCCTCGTTTGTATTCACCCCCAAGTCAGTCCTCTGCTTTCTCCAGTGCCCGGCACACAGTAGGCAGTCAATAAGCATCTGTTGAACTGAACTGAGTCTGAAGACCTCACCCGAAGCTCACCTTCGGCGGTGGAGACTCTGACCCATTCGGCCCAGCTCTTGTCAGTCTGTTCCCCTGGGGTCTTCCCCCCAAACCTGCAGCCAGTGACTGAGGACCTGTCTTACACTGGACTTTTGTCTGGGTCCTGCCAGGAAAACTTGCCCCTGTGTCCCACCTGCTAGACTGCGCCACTGTGGAAACCAACGGCTAGCTAGGGAACGGCAGAGTTCCTGCCGGTGCCCCAGCAAACATCAGTATTCAGGTGGTGGGTCACTTCCCACTCGGGCCAGCCAGACAGGACAGTTCCCATAGCCCAAGCACCACTCCTTCAGCCTCTGTCCCATCCCCAGGGACCAATCACTGGGCCCCTGACACTGAGCCCACCCAAGATACACACCTGCTAGCAATATCAATTTGCATCACAAACCCTTTTCCAATACTGTAAACTTGGGCCCACTTCTGGGCCTGATTTAATGAGATTTTACTGTTGTGAAAACAAATATTCTAACCCATCTGTTATATTTGTATGGTCAAGGCAATAACTTTGAGAGGGTTTCAAATCTGATGGTGAAATTTCTAGGTTCTCAGTTTTGGGGGTCAGAGAAAGGATTTGCTGTCTTCCATCAGTATGGAATGCAAATACCCTTTATTCCACACTTACCTATTAAGCACTTACACAGCCCTGTGCTCAGCCACAGAACCGTGACAGTTGGAGGTACTGAATTTTCCAATGTCCTAGCTCATTATCTCCAGTTTGTATTTCATGGACCAGATCCTGGTTTTGGCTTTGGCAGATCTGGTCCTCAGAAAATGAAATCTTCAACTAGTGACTGTGTTGGATTCCCCTGCAAACTTGTGATTGAGAGCATGCAGCTCTACCACTTCATGAGCCGAGGACACACACAGCAGCCTACATCACATCATGACACCCAGAGAGCTGGCACAGAACGCCATTGTGACTGATGGGAGGAAGAAGGAACTAGCAAGAATAAGGTGTTAGACTTGCCCAAGGACGCTGAAAGGTCTGGTCTGAAGAAAGTGGAGCCGTCACTTCTGCTGCCTTCTCTTAAAATCAGCCTCAGAGCCCCAGAATCTAAGCTGCAGTCAGAGCCCTGGGTAGCAGAAGGAAACACACTCAGCAGGTGTTTGCCTGGTGGAAGACAGTGGCCACGGTGGGCATGGCCAGAGGAACCGGAACGGAGCTACGAGCACAGGGGAAAGAGCCTACCACACTGCCAAGGTCTGACTAGCAGAATAGCTCTGCCCTTGGCAGGTCCAAGCCTGGCACTGCCGCTCTCTAGTTGCCAGCAATAAAACTAAAGGATAACGGAGGGAAAGAAAGGTGAACTGAAGTGTAAACCACCCCCATTCCAACTGCCCCAGGAGCTGCAGGTGCCTTTAGCTCCTTGACTCTTTGCACCTGCTCTCCTGCCGGAACAAGTGGCCTATTGTGTGAGGCCGTACACAGGGAGGTGCTAAGCAAACAAAAGTGACTCTGCTGATCGTAAAATAGATGGGATTCCAGGAAAACTTTACCAAGCCAAATAAAAGGGATTGTAAAGCACTTGGTGAAACATAAACTGCTACATACATAAATACTTCATAAAAGCTCACAGCAATGCACACAAGGACAGCTAGGTCAAAAATTACCCTAGCTCTCTAGCCCAGAGGGTCTCGGAAAAGAGAGAATGTTCTCCCTCCCTCGGGTTTTCTCAGCCACTTTGTACCCTCTGCTCTTACCTGCCCTTCAGCCCTCGGCACTCCTCTAGATGTATCTCTCCCCTCAATGATATATCTCTGTGGTTAGAGGGCTTCTAATTTTCATTCTGGGTGGTTTGTGTCAAATATTATTAGGAGCAAGACACTGAATTCCCTTTCTTTTGCTCAGAAGCTCCACTGGGGTCACGAGGTGCTATGGGGGAAGACAATTTCTTTAAGGTTTAATTATGTGAATTTCACACCAAACTCTCCAACACCAGAAACTGAGACCTCTGACAACATCTCAAACAGCCAACCTACCTGCTCCCCTGTAGCCCCAAAGACACCTGGAGGATCTCTTCTAATGAGAATGATTACGCCCCGGGGCTCCTTTTGAATCGCTTTCACTTTGGTCTGTTTGGGAAGCCATCAGGGAAAGAACTGGAAATTCAAAGTCACCAAGGCGGCTTTATGGCATCCCTCCTCCTCTCAGACTCCTCCCTCCCTCAAATATCCTTGCCACAGGATCTCATGGCCTGTTAGAGCTTGAAAGAGCCTTAGAGGTCATCCTGTCTAACTCCTTCATTTTATAAATAAAATGCTGAAGGGCTGTGACTTGCCCAAGATCACACAAACCAGCTCGTGGTAGAGTTAAGACCCAGGCTGGACTTCCAGTCTAGGGCGAAAGGGTCTCTACCTGCATGGGCTCCACAGCTCCACAGGGGATACAGAGGCACTGGCTTCATCATAAGAGATATTGTGTAGAGGAGATGGAATGGAGGTCATCGGCTCTTTCTCCCAGGAGATGCCACCTTCCGGCCCTGAGAAAATCTGAGAGCACAGAAGCATAGTGCAAGAGGCAGGAAAGGTACTGCAACTCTACTGGGTCTGGACTGGGGAGAGACCAAGGAAAGGATAGGATTTCGCAGCACAGGCCAGGGAAAGCCAGACAGGACACCCATCCCAGGTCTGCTGGACTAGAGAGGAGAGCAAGCTTAGATCAGGGTTTCCATCAAGATTAGGAAGAAGGGCTTCCCTGGTGGCGCAGTGGTTGAGAGTCCGCCTGCCGATGCAGGGGAATGCAGGTTTGTGTCCCGGTCCGGGAGGATCCCACATGCCGCGTAGCGGCTGGGCCCGTGAGCCACAACTGCTGGGCCTGCGCGTCCGGAGCCTGTGCTCCGCAACGGGAGAGGCCACAACAGTGAGAGGCCCGCGTACCGCACTAAAAAAAAAAAAAAGAACAGGAAGAAGGTAGGAGGGTTTTGAACCCATGAAGGAGAGAAGCCAAGCATCTGACAGGCAGTATAGTGGGTAAGAGAGCACAGACTGTCTGACTTTGGATCCCATCTCTCTTACTAGTGCTGTGGCTTTTGTTGTTAACCTTATCAATAAATGGGGGTAATAATCATGTCCAGATCAGAAGGCTGTGGTGAGAATTAACTTAATGCACACATGGTAAGCACCACAGAAATGTTAGCTATTATCATCATTAAGCACCTTCACTGTTTCAGTCCTACTTTCTGCAGTCAAATGCTCTACCACTGAGCTATAGCCCCTCTTCTCAGTCCTACTTTCTGAAGTTACACTGCACCCTCAGACAGGATTTGGAGGGGGCAAAGGGAAGAGGAGAGAAGTTTTCAGAATGCCTCAGGCAAGAAAAGGTAAGAGAAAGTAAATAGAGAAGGTAGAAAACCCAACAGAGCTGCAATTCCCCAGCTATCCCTGCACCCATCCAAATGTAAACCTCCTACAACTGCACCTTTTCCCATATTTAGTAGCTCCTAAGGGCACAGGTGCCAGGAGGTGACCAACTGTCCCTCTTTGCCTGAGACTGAGAAATTTCCCGGGACTCGGGACTTTCTGTGCCCAAACTGGAAAGTCTTGGGCAAACTGGAACAAGCTGATCGCCGTAGTGGCCAGAAGGTGTTTGCTGTTCAGAATTGCTATTTGTTATAACTAGAGTGCAGAGCACTACTGCTAAATGCCATCCACTGGGGTTTGGAAAAGCTGTGTTATCCAGAAGCCATGCGAAGGGGGTTTTCATAGGACTTTCTTCGCGTCTATGAAGGGGGAAAAAGAGTTTCTTCAATAAATGGGTTTCACCAGGGGAACGTTAGCCAGTTTGAGGATGATGGTCTTTAGCAGGACATTCACACAGCAATAGCCTCATTATCAATGATTCTTATTTGTTCACTTCGATTCTCCGATGCAGGCTGTCTTTCTCCATGTTCTATTCCCAGCACTGTTATTTATATGTGTTTGCAAGTAATAAAGCTGCATTTATTGTAGAAGTCTGTCACTCAGACGTTTCATTAATTTAAACTGATGCTACAAATCCCTCAAAGTGTTTCCTTACGCCGGGTCAATTGGTTTATTCAACACCATGGAATGACTTGTTTAAAAATAGAATTTGTGGGAGTAGGTGAATTTGCTTAAGGAAAACACATTTTTTTAAAGTAATATTTTTGGAGAGATGCATAGGGAGAGATACTCGGGAAGCTGCTAAAAGCTCTGTGTTTATAAAGAGGGCCAGTAATGCTGTGTTAATTAGCCAACATATAGTTCCATTTATTCGTGGTAGAACTTCCCTCCGGATCTGATCTACTTTTCTACATTAACACCTAGTAAATGGAGGGCGCCTCACAATTTTCAAAGCTATTTCATACATGTTTGCTTATTGGAGTCTCACAACACCCTATGAGGTTGCCAGGGGAGGCATTAATTACACCATTTTATAAAGGAGAAAAAAAGAACAACAGAGAGTTTAAGCAAACCTGTCCAAAGGCACACAGACATACCACGGGGAAGCTAGATCTGGTACTTTGGTTTGTTACCAACAAGTATGTTTGTTGGTTTATTTATTGAATTCAATAAAAATGTATAGAGAGTCTACTCTATGGCAGGTACAACTAAGCAATGAGGATATATAGCCAGAAGACACAGTACTTGTCTTCTAGTGGAAGATTAGAGAAAACATGTAACCGGAGACGTGCCAGAGGGACACCTATGTGCTGAGGGTCTTAACCCAGACTAGGGCATATGGGGCAGAAGGATTCAGGCTCCTCAGAAGAGATGCCATTGAGTCAAGGATAAGGAGAGGTGAGCCAGCACAGTACCTTTTTCTGGCCCCTTCTAGGATGGTCCTGGTCATTAGCTTTTCAGCCTGAGTTCTTGTGTAGCGTAACCCCCTACACATCCCTCCAACTCAAGGTTGGTGTACCCTGACCTCGGGTGAGGCCAGCTCACTCTGGCTCTCATGAAACAGGGACTCATCCCAGCTCCGGGCCTGAAGCTGTGCCCAGAAGTGAGAAAGGGGACAAAACGGGCCAATGAATGGCTCAAACTCGGTTTTTTTTTTTTTTTTTTTTTGGTACGCGGGCCTCTCACTGCCATGGCCTCTCCTGTTGCGGAGCACAGGCTCCGGACGCGCAGGCTCAGCGGCCACGGCTCACGGGCCCAGCCGCTCCACGGCACGTGGGATCTTCCCGGACCGGGACACGAACCCGTGTCCCCTGCATCGGCAGGCGGACTCTCAACCACTGCGCCACCAGGGAAGCCCCTAGGGTGGTTTAAGATCCATCTGACACGTAGATCACTAAAATATTTGGAGGCAAAAAGTAGGAAGCTCCTGTGACACCGGAGCTACAAATGAAAATACATTTTCCTTCACAGGGAAATGAAACTTCCTTACAGAGGCGACAAATCCAAGGATCAAAGCCAAACTCACGTAAAAAAGTAAAATTCATTGGCTTGAGAAATTGGGAAATCATGACCGATTTTAATGACCTCTCTCCTTTTCCACAAAGGTTAACCCAAGGGTGACAGAAAGGACTTCAGAGCATTGGACGACTAGACCCTTCCTGCTTTCTATTGTAAGTAAAATAGGAAGATTACCTGAGTCAATCGCTGTTAAGAAGTTCTAGGAGGAACTGTTGAAACTGCCTTTGCTATAAAACAAGATATTGAAGGTAGGAAGGCCAGTCCAGTACGTACCCATAGATTCAAATAACTCTCCCTTGATCACCAGTGGACCCAAATGCCCACCATTTGTGCCAAGCAGGGCCTGGGATGAGGATTTTAATGTTTTTGCAGACGGGAGAAGAAAAACGATACAAATCCGAGGGAGCACGTAAAGCTGTTTCCCTGAAGAATTAAGAAATGGGTCACTGAAGGGAGCTAAAGCCAGGCTCCAACTCTCTTCCAGTAAAGAACTGGAAGGACCATTTTTATAGGCTTATTTTATTGAATAACGGCAGTAATAGCTACCCTTTCTTGAGGGCCTACTGTGTTCCAGGCACTATACTCTGTATTTCACCATCTTCCTGAATTCTCTCAACAATCCTTTAAAAGTAGAGATTATTAACTCCATTGTGCAGATGTGGAAACGGGCTCAGAGAAGACAAAGAGCTTCTACATACTGGAGCAGAAATCCAAACCCAGGCTTGCTGACCCCAAGGCTGTGAGCTGAAACACTCTAGCCCATGGCTTTTTACCACTGCCATGTAACTGCGCAATTCGCCTCTGTGTGCTTTCTGTTAACTCCCAACTGCTTGACTTTATCAGTAAAAATCATCAGAGAAACTCAAGCAATATTTTGTATTTGCTTAAGTATAGGAAGAAAGGGCAAAAAGACTGGAGAGCTGAGCTTCTTTCAATGGAGACCCCAAAAGCTTACCCTGGGGGAAGAACTGGGGCCAGTGGCAGTAAAGAAGTGGCACCTGCCGACCATGTCCTGCAGCCTGCAGGGGAGAAAAACGAAAACCACAACCACAAAAGTCCCAACAACAAGGCAGTCAGAGGGGTCTAAGAGCAGGGCCATCGGCAAGAGGCTCCCAAGAAAGAGGCTTCCCTAACAGGCCCCTCCCTGTCCTTCAGACTCGGAGTCGCAAGAGTCCATTTTCTTGATACTCAGCGACTGACTACCAGAAATAACACTTCTGGGTCAGAGTACCTGCATGAAAATGTTTCAGGTGTGTCCCATTTGTGTCAGGCAAAGGTGTTCTGATGAAGTGACACTGCTATCACTCAAGGACTGACTGTCTACTTCACCAGGAAAAGGCCAGGGCACTTGTGCCTTCCGGCAGCCTTGTTTCAATCAATTCGTCACCTCCCTTACATGCTCTCCGAGGGGTGAATAAAAAGCAATGGCAGATTTCAAATTCGTAAATAAATATCAACCAGAATGTATACAGCCAAAACCATGTTGGGTCCCATCGACGATTCTGACATGACTTAAAACATTTCTGGAATGCCTCTCTGGAAAGCCCACTTAAAGCCAGTTTAAGTGTCACAAGAAATAAAGCGTCCCATTATTATCCTCTTACCCCAAATGAATCCCAAATGCTATGACCCTGCTTGAGCAGCCTCCCCATTCAACAGTTTGGTTCCAAAAGATGTGTAGATATTTAGCCCGGGTCCAGTTTACCTTTACAGGAAGAATGGCCTACAGCTCTTCACCCTTGCTCTGGACCTTTAACTGTCCTGCTCAGCCGCACTCTAATGACGTGATAACATCAACAGCTATCATTTATTCAGTGCCTATGGGCCAGCACACAGCTTCACAACAATCCTGCACAATAGGTACCATTATGCCCATCTTACAAACAAGGTAACAGAACCGTGATGCTAAATGACATGCCAGAAGCACAGAGTCAATGTGTAAACCAGGATGAAAATCTCCATCTGTATCGTTCTAATGACTGCACTCACTCCTTCCTGATAATGCACTGATCACCTGCTTCATGCATCCTAACCTCTCAGGGTCCTCTCCCTATAACTGTCTGTACCACTGATGACCAACGGGCTGAACACCAACAACCTGCAGACTGCGGGAACGGCCATATGCCCTCAAGGCTTTTCCTAAAGAAGATGTCCAAAGATATTTTAAGGACTGGCAGCCTCAGTGAAATCAGTCTGTGACCTAACAAAGCGCCTACTCAGAAGGAGAAATACTTCAAGGACATAGAAGCCCTGATGTGTTAAATAAATAATTTCTTCAAAGCAATTATAGTCCTTCGTGGACCCATCTCCTAAGCCTTCCCAGCAAAAATAGAAGAGGTCTGGTGCACAGAGCAGTGATAGTGAGAGGAGACAGGTCTTACTCCATCTTCAGAATCACATTTCAAAGAGGAAGCTGTGTGGTGATATTGATTTGTTGATGGTATGGATATGCTGGGACCTGCCTCGGAGGCCCCAAATGCTCTCCATATAATGAGATGATCCAACTGAGCACGGTGGGGCTGGCGTAAGAACTGAGAGAACACAATCTGCTTCAAGAATAAGCCATCCAGCCTTCCACAGGTGGCTACAGACATCACTGCTGAGCCATGAGGATGTCTCCTCCTGCTACTTCAGACCTGACAGTTGACAAGCACAGCCCATCCTGAACGTGGCAGACCATATTATGCTGTCAGTCAGTAGGATAAGCTGGGTTTTTCTCACTCAATTCTGCAGGTAGAGCTGCTGTATGTGACACTATAATCTTAAGGGATAAATGTCACTGTATTGCCACAGAGTAGGTTCTGAAAAATAGCTGTCACTAAAGACAACTTTTGACATAAATCTATAATGGAAAATATGTCAGTCTAAGTAAGCCCTTAGAGGAATTATTACATGGGGGCGTACCCCAAATTTATCTGTCTTACCTTACCAAGATTATAAAAAAATCTCTAGCTGACACAAATATTTCATGCTACACCAAGTCAAGTCATTTTCTATGTAATCTATTTTTCCTTCAAAACTTTTTCATGGGGCTTCCCTGGTGGCGCAGTGGTTGAGAGTCCGCCTGCCGATGCAGGGGACATGGGTTCGTACCCTGGTCTGGGAAGATCCCACATGGTGCGGAGCAGCTGGGCCCGTGAGCCATGGCCGCTGAGCCTGTGCATCCGGAGCCTGTACTCCACAACGGGAGAGGCCACAACAGTGAGAGGCCCGCGTACCATAAAAAAAAAAAAAAAAAAAAAAAACTTTTTCATGAAAAATCTTGACTTACCTAAAGCAAGTTAGAATATATAAGCTGCTATACTAGCTATACCTCAGTATTTTCATTCTAGGACATACACTCAAATCAGAAAAAACTGAAGTGTCATGTTTCTGTTTCCAGGAAAACTGAATGAAATGAAATCCAAAAATGTCTGAAGGGGACCAAGAACTGTGGAGGTAGACAGTGCTCCAAACAAAATAAAGTTATTTTCCCAGTCAAAAAAAAAAAATATATATATATATATACCAAAGCCCTATTTGTCCCTCTCTCCCTCCTGCCAGCCTTTCATAAGCAGAGCTTCCTGCAGGATAGGGGGCAAAGGAGGAACTAGCGATGAGAAGAGCTGGGGTATTGAAGGCTGACCACAGTTTCTAACCCTCCGACCATCACAACAGGGGCTGATAAGAAGAGCTATAAGCCTTGGCTTCAGCAGGAGTTTAGTCTGACTTGTGCCTAAACAAGTTCAGAAGTAAATGACTTTGGGACGTGACTCAATACCATTCAATATTATTTCCATGATCTGCTGTTGACTTTCTTTCCTGTGCCCACTTCCTCTTGGCTCTGTTTTTTATTTTATATTTGCCTCCCCATTGGTGTTTTCATTGGCTAGCCCATATTCAAAGTTCTATGTACACTGCCTTGAGCCTTTTGGAGAAAAGCTACAACGTAAGCCTAAACTAATAAACAACACTCAAATAATAACCTATTTTAGCATGAGAACATGGGAGCTATATACAGCGACTGCTACATATCACTGGCCTGTTCTGATGCGATGGGAATGAGCTGTGCAAGTGCATATGTGTGTCTGAATATGTATACACTCCACACATCGGTCTTTTCTTCAATTAATTCCTTCATAACCAGATTGAAGATCCTGAAGGTCTTTCCATTTTGCTCTTTAAACCAGTGAAAACCTTGATAGTGCTAGAAATTGGTCCCTCCCCTACCTCAAGTCCTCAAAACAGTGTTCTTAAAATAACTGCATTATAAAAACAGAATCGACTATTTCCCCTCACCTTTCCTACATTATAGGGCAAAACCCAGCCGTTTTGTTCATCTCATTTAAAAAAAACATTATTTTGTACATGTCAGGAATTGGGTGTTAATGGTTCTCTCATTCATTCCCACTTGTTGACATGACACAGTCTATCCCTCCAACTCAGCAGAAGAAAAACAGTATCGTTACACTACTTTTCTGAAGCATCCAGAAGGTTTAGAGACAAGAACAAAACTCCTTGAGAATTAAAATAATTGCTTTGTATATTCCTGCTTCTGCCTTTCCAATTAAGCAGAGAAATCCTGGAGAGGCACTATAAACACTGGAAGACTTGTCTGATCAGTGGAAATAAGGGAGAATTTGCAGTGAGTGTGTATGTATATCATTTCTCAGGTGAAATGGAAGGTAAGATTGCGTAGGAGGGAGAGGACGCACCTTCACTGCAATGTGCCCCTGCGGATCTCAGGGAGTTGATTCTCTAATGCCAGGTGCCCCATGTACTCCACTGAGAGTCCCAGAGTCATGCCGAGAAAATACAAAATGGATACTGATCCATAATGAACAAAAGTGGCCATGCAGATCTATCAGCCAGAGGATAACAGCAGTATTGTGGGGCTGACGTTTTGATCCAGGCCCATCGAGCACAGCAACATGATAGAGGAGCAACAAAACCAGCTAGGACTGGATACAGAGGGAACTGAGGCATCGTGCCACAAAGTGTAAGTAGTTGTATATGTGCAACTCATAAACCTCCAAGTCACTAGGGAAGTATAAACTCCTGTAGGAGGTATGCGGACTGCAGGAGAGACCAGCTGACTATACACACAGCGCTGAGAGAAAAAGACTCAGGGGAGAAAAAAATGCAAAGGAATATAGACATGAGGCCAGGTGGAGGAGAGGCTAGCATTTAGGTGGTGGTCAAGTATGATGGGGATGGGAGACCTGAAGGCTGTCCTGTCCTCAAGGTTACGGGTGAGCCAAGCTGATTCAGAAATGGTGGGAAAAGCCTGATTAGAGCAGTAGTTGCTCAGGGTTAATATAAAGATGGGTGGAAAACTGATGACTGCATAAAGAAAATGTGCTATACCCATGCAATGAAACATTATTTGGCCACAAGAAGAAAAGAAGTGCTGATACATGCTACAATTTGGATGAACCTTAAAAACATTACGTTAAGTGAATGGTTCCATTTATATGAAATATCCAGAATTGGTTAGTTGCCAGGGGCTGGAGGAAGGGGAGAATGGGAAGTGATCACTAATGGGTATAAGGTTTCCTCTGGGGTGATGACAAAGTCTTGGAACAAGATAGAGGTGATGATTGTACAACATAGTGAATGTACTAAATGCCACTGTATTGTATACCTTAAAATGGTTAATTTTATATTATATGACTTTCACCATAATAAAACACACACACACACACACACACACACACACACACACTAGCATGCACGCCCAATACAAATGGGTAGGAGCCTCTGCTGTGACGGCTCTGAGGGGAGCTCTGCCTGGACTGCTGAGGAAGGAGGCTGGTTGACTTTTTTCCTCTCATTCTTCTCCTTAAGTTGTAAACTCCTCAGCAGGGGCAGGCACTGCGTTCTACCTATCACTGGATGCCCCAAAGGGCCTAGTACATAGTAAGTGCTCAATCTTTGTTGAAGGAACCTGCATTATCAGATGTTAAATGTAGGAAAAAAACAGTATTTTTTTCTAACTAAGGTTTTTGAACATGTATAGGTTCAAACAGTTTCTCTCTTATGCTATTTTAAAATAAACTTGATTAAACAATAAAATAGGGCTTACATAGTATCAAACCATCCAGAAGAAGGGTGAAAATTTCAGCCAATTATCCAGATATTTGGCCTAACAGTTCTAAAAAGGTGTTTGAGAATGTATTTGCTAATTTGTTCACTCTTCATACAGGCAAAGCCTACATTTAGCTGTTAAACCCAGTGTTAGCTTACTTCTATGGGCTCCTTTATTTTTCTCTTGGTCTCAGAGATTCTGTAATTGAAATTCACTGTAGTTCTACAAAGGCAAAAGAAGGAGGATTTTCTGCCTTTGGCAATGGTAGGAGATCTTTGCCTGTAGGATACATGGTGACTCTCATGATGGAGTATACCTCACACAAGCCAAGCTTGCTAATTTGAAGATTTCTCTGTGAAATCCTGGAAGCCAATATTTATCTCCAGCCAAGATGAGGAGGTGGTGGAGGGAGGGGGAGGTGAGAAGGACAAATGATGCTTATGTGGTACTCCCTGAGACTAGATCTGTGAAAACGTTCTTTTCCTGCACAGTTCAATTGATTTTATTCATAAGAGATAAAAATTGAAAGGATGTGAAATATGACCTCATTGAGAGAGACAATGACTTGTTTGACTCTTTAAAAGTTGAAAGATCTGTACGTCCATAGTAGGAGGTTATAAACAGCTATGATAACCCAGCTGACATGGATATTGATCAATATTTTCTTCAACGTCAATATTTTCTTTTTAATCAGCTGTCTCCACTGACAAGTCTTGTTCTCTTTCAAGATCCTTGCTTTTCATAAATTTTCTTGACTAAAAGTAAAATATTTTCAAAGGAACACAAATCCAACCTATAAAAGCAACAAAGTCACAAGCCACTTGACAATATGAATTGGCAACTGTTACTTAAGACTAAATTAAATGAGAAATTAAATGAAAAGCACTGGAAAGAGGATTTAACTATAGATGAGACATGCAGCGCAAAGCTAATCTTCATAAATGGTGCAAACAGAGGGCACACATGTCCTCAGGCTATAGAACTTCATATTATTAAATGTATATTCTTGAGTAATTTGGTAAAAATCTAGTTCGACACTATTCCCTAGTCCCATCGTTGCGTTAGGTCAGTGATTAAAGTACAGGTTAATTATAACCCGAGGTTGCCAACCATGGAAGGGTCACTTCCTGGATTACACTATCCTTATTCTGTCTACCAACACGTTTGATTTCCTTCCTTCCTTCCACCTTCTTTGTCTTCCTTCCTTCTTTTATTCCTGCAGAGTATATATCAACAATAAAAGTTGTTCCAAAAAAATTGTTTTTTCAGAAGTACAAGTAAGAGTTTGGAATAATGGCTTTCCTCCATACTATAATATTTATTTTATTTTATCATTTTCAATATCCTAAGATATTAAAAGCTAGCAAATTAAACAAAGAAGTTTAACAGTTATTTTAACGGTGCAGAAGTGCATTTAGTTAACTTTTGGACTCATTTAAAGTTAGCAGGCTTTGGATTCTTCCATTTGATAGAAAAGGACTTTCTTGGTTCCAGGACAACATCCTTCATGAAAGCATACTGAACATGAAGTAGTATATGAGTAAAATTCAATTTTTAAAAATCCCACTAATTCGGGACTTCCCTGGTGGCACAGTGGTTAAGAATCTGCCTGCCAATGCAGGGGACATGGGTTTGATCCCTGGTCCGGGAAGATCCCACATGTCGTGGAGCAACTAAGCCCGTGCGCCATAACTACTGAGCCTGCACTCTAGAGCCTGCGTGCCACAACTACTGAAGCCCACGTGCCACAATTACTGAAGCTCACATGCCACAACTACTGAAGCCCACGTGCCACAACTACTGAGCCCACGTGCCACAACTACTGAGCCCACGTGCCACAACTACTGAAGCCCGTGCGCCTATAGCCTGTGCTCTGCAACAAGAGAAGCCACGGCAATGAGAAGCCCACGCACCACAACAAAGAGTAGCCCCTGCTCACCGCAACTAGAGAAAGCCCGCGTGCAGCAGTGAAGACCCAGTACAGCCAAACAAAATAAAAAATAAAAAAAAACATAGGCCTGCCTGACAAGAAATTCTTTTGAATTAGCTAAAACTGGATCATCTGATATACCAGAAGACATATCCAGTGGGGTTACAACATTTGCTCTAAACAATCACAACAGTGAGGAAACATATTAGTGCTTGATTCACAGTAGGTACTCAAACATTTGTTAAATGAGTAAATAAATGAATGATTACTTTAGTAAATAAATATAAACCAAAATTTCCATGGTTACAAGATATGCTGCTTAAAACAAATTAGTGTTCAGGGATTGTTCATTTTTCACCATCTTAATATACCAATGGGTAAGCCATTGGGATGGTCTCTCATCAAGTTTATGCAAGAACCACATGTTTGACCTGTAGGCGTTTTCCTTTTTAAATATTATATCATTTATACCTGTTTTAAGGCATCTGCTTTTTATAAAGCCAAATACCAACTGCTTTTCTTTGACAATTTAAATGAATATGTGGTAACAGTTAGGTACATTTCCATGATTCTACTCAGTACCTGATAGAGATTTTAGGGTGATAAAGATACACCATTTCTCCAGAGTAGAGTGGGCTGCATGGGGCCATTAATCCTTCCAGCCTGATTCACATTTGCTACAGAGAAGTCTATCTCCAGGGTGGCATGCAACCTCAGTCTCATTAGCACCTCATTCTCATTGTTCCAGGTCAGTACAAAGCTTAGTTGAGAAACAAGCTGTTTTCAGGCATGTGTTCTACTTTGCATTGGGAAGAGGAGGGGTGGCGGGGGAAGGGAGAAAGAAGAGAAGTAACATGAACTGAGCTTCCATTATCTGCCAGTCTGCTAGGGGCTTTACCTCACCTACTAGGTACAACAACCCTGTGAGATGCCCCTTCCTTACAGAAGAGGACCTTGAGACTTTCTAGGTGAAGTGACTCACCCCAGGCCACACGCAGTCAGTAACAGAACTGAGATGCAAATCCAAGTTCATCTGGCGCCAAAGCCTTCCTCTGTCCATGACATTACACTGCTAATTAATTCCATGATTAATTATCCTGTGTCCGGATATTGGGTTCCACTAAAATGTAAGCTCCTCAAAGCAAGGAACTTGCCTCTCTTGTTCACCCTCATATCCCTAACTCCTACCTTGGTGCCTAACACATAGTACCTCAAACATAAATGTTGAAGGTATGGATGAATGTATAAATCCATAAGGAAATAAAACACATAGACTGCCGGAGCTAGAGGTGCTCTAATCCAACCATCTCGGTTTTTAGATGGGGAAACTAAGGCTCAGAGGGATTAAGTCGCTTGCCCTTGGTTAAAAAACCGGTCAGTGAAAGATTCAGAACTTGCATCCAGGTCTCTTCTGTATTCTCCTCTACAACATGCTACCCCTTGCACAGACATTTTTGAAAGCATGTTCATCAACTCCATATGGTTTCCTAAGCATTCTACCCTCCCGATTTAATTCTTTAATTGTAAGCTATTCCTTACACATGCAAAGCAATGGAGGTTAGGAATACCATTAGCCCACTAGAATGAAAGCTCACTGAGGACAGGAAAATTTGCCTGTTCTTTTCACTTCGACATGACTGGCACTTAGAAAATGCTCAGTAAATATTTGCTGAAGAAATGAATATATATTATTTCCTTTCCAACAATAAGCAAATTCTTCAGAGATGACGAATGTTAGCACAGATTATACTAAGAAACACTCAAATGATTAAACATTTCAGTAAAAATACTGTGAAATGGTACTCCTCCTTCCCTCTGCTTTCTTCTTTCCTCTATCTTCATCTAGAACACGGGGCACGGGGCGGGGGAGATAATGCTATTTCATAGGATTGATGTAAGGATAAAAAGAGTTAATACATATAAGCACTTAGCATGGTGCTTAACATGTAGTTAACTCTCAATAAGTAACAGCTATTAGTACAAATATGATTTCTTCAAATCAATCAATCAATCAATAAGGGCCCACATAATGAGAAGATGAAGAAGCCAAAGACACCCCCCCCAAAAAAAAGACTTGTTTTATGCTTTACAATTTGTACAATGTTCCTGAATCCACAGTTCTCCATGTGCTTCAAAGTTTGTAAGTTCTATGAGGGCTATAAGTTATAGACGGCATCCGCCATGTCAGAGATGTTCATGTGTATGTTTTTTTCTAGAATTTTTCTCATGAAATTAATGGAGAGAAGACATAACTAACATTGAGATGAACATATGATGAGTATTCCTCAAATACTGCTATATTTAACATTAGAAAAAGATTACCTCTCCACGAGTTCTTGTCCATTCCAGCAAAGGGTGTCGTTTTCAGCCACAGGGCTATGGCTGCAGATGTAGCCAGGCAAAGCACTATAGAAGCTGATGAAAGATTTTAACTTCTGAATTAGTTCCCTGAAAGAAAAACAAAACATCTGTGTATAAGATGCAAGTAAACCCAGTATGAGGAAAGTTTAATTTGCTTATCAGCATGACAGAAAGGCTCTGCCAGGCTGATTAGAGCAATAAATCATTTAAAAAGACATTCTTGGCTACAAGGCCACAATTTAGGGTTTTTTAAATCAGTAAAATGATAGAAAAAAATTTGCCTGCCATATAAGGTGCTGTTCCTATCAGAAGGATGATTTAATTCCACCATCCATTTTTCTAACACGTTCAGCTTCCATTTTTTGTTCTGATGCTGTTACCCACATTCTCAAAGGTGCTGATTACAAGGCACACTGGAGCACTACATCTATCTTTTGGTTTCTGAGTGTAACTGAGTGCAATGATTGTAATTTACAATGCTATTACCCTAGAGATGGCCCCTTTTCATATAGACTCTGGCTAATAGTTGCAGATCAGAATCGCAGGGTGCTCAGAGCAGTATAAGCTCTGTGAAATTCTCCTGACAATATCGTCAGAGAAACTCACATCTGCTAAAGGAGGAAGGTTTCTTTGTTCTTTGTTTATACATTGTGGTTCCTATGGAGGTGGGGTGGGAGGGGTCCTAGTATATTTTATTATATATTTGCTCTAGCTTTCATGTTATAAGAGTGTGTGTGTGTGTGTGTGTGTGTGTGTGAGAGAGAGAGAGAGAGAGAGAGAGAGAGAGAGAGAGAGAGAGAGAGAGAGAGAGAGAGAGAGAGACCAACCGAACGTATTATATATACAAATATGTATAAACACACACCCATAAATACCCAGCAAAACTTTTGGCCTATTATCTTCTTTCAGATGTACATGGACATACAAAATAAGACACTATAGACTGGAAAGAAGTGTTTATGCTTATTAAGAAATATTAAAATATCTATGCAATAGATGTCCAGTAGTAAACAAACCAAAATAAAATACTCTTTATTTTCTAAAGCAAATATTCCTTGTAGAAAGGAAGTTAAAGAGTACTTCATATATATTCAAGTCTATCTTAAGTCTTCACTAAGTTTGTAGAGACTCTCACCAGGGAATTTGCTGGCAGTGGAGTAATTATGCAATATTGTCTCCAGGCTAACAATGGACTGACCTGATATATAGGCCTCTAGAGGAGCCCAGAAATGCCCTCTGGGGGTTGTTCTCAGATCTAGCCAAAAGAGGAAGACTGGTGGAAATTACTGTCTTGCATTTAATGCCATTTTCCATTTTATTACCATAAAACAATTCATTTCAACTAATAATTTAGAGAGAGAGAGAGAGAGTGCACTTACGACACTCAGCACATCTTCACAAAGGCTCGGGTCACAGTAAAGCCAGGGTGATGTACAGAACAACTCGAGAAGGGTTATTGAGACATATATAACTCCTGATACCCCAACAGTTACTTCCTGCTATGCTCAAACCCTCTCACAGCCTCTACTGCTGGTTGCTGAGCTCCGTCAATCTCCAAAGTGAAGAGGCTCAGTATAGGGCTCTGGAGATAAAAGTCAACACTCTAGTTTCTCACAGAGGAAAAAGATGGGTTCAATTAATGCTAATAGGGGAGATGCTCTGTTTTACAAGGTAATAATACGGTTCCCAAGAGTGGAAACTGAAAGACTAAAGCCTGAGTAATTCCCCTCATTCCATGAGGAAATGGAATACAGCCATTAGTCTATGGGAAGTGATGGCCCTCCCTTTAATCAAAGAGTTTCCCTTAGGCCTCCTCCTACCTTCAAACTCTCTCTCACTAACATAGCACATAGCAAGAAAAATTGAACCTCATAGCAAAGCCTTCCAATCTGACTTCCCTAGAAGTTAAAACAAACAAACAAACAAACATAACACTCTGAACTTCTTCCAGCCTCTCAACTCTTGCAGTTTTTTTCTTGGCTGATCATAAAGATCATTGACAAACTGGAGAAGATTCAGAGAGGGTCTATCTAAATGTCGAGGGGACAAAGGGCTGCAATAAACCTAAGACCTCCAACTTTAGTATGAAGGGATATTACTTGGTGGGGTCAAAATAAAAGTCTAAGAAAGCCACAAAGACTGTGAATAATGTCTAGGTCATCAAATTCTAGAACTCGGGGAATCTCTCTGAAACTTGAACAAGGTAACTTGGGGAAATAACAGACCATCCTGTATCACAGAGTACGCATTACCTCCATAGGACATACAGGATGGACCTAGGGAGAGATAGTGTTTTTAAAACTTGCTTCTGAATTAGTTATTTTGAATTTAGAACACAGTTTCATTTAGGAAATATGATATAGTGATGGCTGGATTCTCAGAACAGCCCCTTAAAACCCATTGGGAGTAGTAGCTAAGAGCACTGATTTTGGAGTCTGACCCCCGTGAGTTTCAAATGCCAGTTACTCTCTCACTTACTTAGCAGTAAAATCTTACTAGACAGATTCTAAACTTCTCTGAGGCTTAGTTTCTTTATCTGTAAAATGAAGCAAATGATAGGCTGTTGGGATGATTAAATGAGACAATGCATGTAAAGTGTTTAGCATAGTACCTGGCACAGAGTAACACCTCCACAGTGTTAGCCATTTGGCAATTTATTTCCATTATTATGAGCCTGTAGAATATAAATATAGTATATATATGAAATATATATTATATTCCAGATAAATTTATGTATGCAAGATAATTAAGTTGTTTTCAAGTTCCAGATAACTTTACATGTGCAAGAAAAATAATACTTCATATTTTAAGGTGGCTATTACAAAGTACAACCATGTTTTCTCCCTAAATATTTTTCCTGTTATTCTTTTTCAAAAATTAGCTAGCTATTGGGCTGGGTAAATCACTGGACTAATCTGGTAAAGCATTTTAAATTTTTTTTTTTTTTTTTTTGGTAAAGCATTTTAGATGGTCTTTGCGTGGTAGGAAAGTGGTGGTGGCCCTCACAAGGATTTGTGTCTAAGAAGCCGAAATTGAGTATCAAATGTGGAAGACCACGCCAAGATGAAGTCGAGTTTAAAAAGGTAGGTTAATCATCAGGGAGAGGCAAATCAAAACCACAGTAAGATACCACTTCAAGATGACTATAATAAAAAAGACAACAAGTGCTGGGAAGGGTGGGGAGAAATTGGAACTCCCACACATTGCTGGTGGGAATGTAAAACAGCACAACCACTGTGGAAAATAGTTTGGTGGTTCTTCACAAAGTTAAGCATAGAGTTACCACATGACCCAGCAATTCCACTACTAAGTATATAGCCAAAATAATTAAAAACAAGTACTCAAATGAGTACATGTACACGCATGCTCGTAGCAGTACTATTAACAATAGCCAAAAGGCGGAACAAGACAGATAGGTAAACAAACACATATTCTATACAATGGAATATTCTTCTTTTTTTTTTTTTTTGTGGTACGTGGGCCTCTCACTGTCGTGGCCTCTCCCGTTGCGGAGCACAGGCTCCGGACGTGCAGGCTCAGCGGCCATGGTCCACGGGCCCAGCCGCTCCAAGGCATGTGGGATCATCGTGGACCGGGGCACAAACCCGTGTCCCTGCATCGGCAGGCGGACTCTCAACCACTGCGCCACCAGGGAAGCCCTATTATTCTGTCTTAAGAAAAGTATTCCTGCGTGCTGCAACATGGGTGAACCTTGAAAACATTATGCTAAGTGAAAGAAACCAATCATGAAGGATCACATATTATATGATTCCATTTATGTGAAATGTCCAGAACAGGCAAATTTAGAGAGGCATAAAGTAGATTTGTGGTTGCTTTGGGCTGGGGGGGGATGACGGTTGGGGAATGATAGCTAAAAGGTGTGGGATTTCTTCTTGAGGTGATAAAAATGTTCTAAAATTGACTGTGGTGATGGTTGCACAACTCTGTGAATATAATAAAAACAGCTGAATTATATACTTTAAATGGATGAATTGTATGGTGTGTGGATTATATCTCAATAAAGCTGTTATTGAGATTTACCTCCAAAAAAGGGTAGAGAAGAGGTGAAATATGTCTCAGAGAAAGAGAGTCTTTGTCTACGAGAGAGATACTCTTTGGAATAGTGGAAAGAGATGATCAGGAGAGCTGGGAAAGAGCCAGGTTTGGATGGACATGAAACAACGGCCCGGGTGAAGGGTGAGAAGGGCCACAACTTCAGCACTGCAAGAGCTGCAAACAGTGGTTAAAATCTATTTCTTCCTTCATCTTATAAAGTGAAGTCTGCTTTTTTCTCATCATAAAAGAAATATATGGTCACTATTGAGAATTTATAAACTATAGAAAAGTAGAAGTAAAACCTTATTTATAGTGCTACCAGCCAGATAATCACACTTAATATTTGGATATATTTGGATATATTTCCTTCTAGACGTTCCTCTCCAGTAAAGTTTTATGTTTATTTCTCTAAAACCTATTCTTCCTGATAGGCTTGTTCACTGAGTTCTTTTTGGTTCTCAGTGTATATTATTCCCATTAGAACCCACCTAGAATCCCAGGTAGATTTGATTAGAAAAGAACATCAAGGGCTTCCCTGGTGGCGCAGTGGTTGAGAGTCCGCCTGCCGATGCAGGGGACACGGGTTCGTGCCCCGGTCCGGGAAGATCCCACATGCCGCGGAGCGGCTGGGCCCGTGAGCCATGGCCGCTGAGCCTGCGCGTCCGGAGCCTGTGCTCCGCAACGGGAGAGGCCACAGCAGTGAGAGGCCCGCATACCGAAAAAAAAAGAAAAAAAAAGAAAAAAAAGAAAAGAACATCAAAATAATGAAATAAATACTGGTTCTCAAGTAATTCCCAGGACCTGTGAGATGAGGCAGTAGCCACTTCTGTGACAACGAGGAGCAGGGCTCCAGCACATTTAGCAAACTGGCCAATACTTCTGAGTCCCCAAATACGGTGTTACGGTGCAGGCCATTCCTTCATGCAAAAGCTTCTAAATACCGTGAGAAGACAAATTTTGGTTTCCAAAGAAACTTTGATTTTTGAAAGGAAAGCCAGACATCCTATTTTTCAGGGTAGAAGACTTTCTAAACTGTTGGAGAGTTAATGAGCTTTTCAAAAGAGGGCGACAACAGGTAATAATGTCCTCTGACATCACAGCCCTGCAAGCAGCAGAGTGTGACAGGAGTAGTTTACTGCCTACTGGGTTTACTGCGCCCGTCTTATTTCTTCTCTTCTTTGTCACTCCTTCCTAAACTTGTTCTGGCATGGGAATTAAGTGTATTTTATTTTTACCTTTTCTTAAATAAAGCTTTCTATCTCCCTGCTTATAATTTTAAAAGGAGGTGAGTTGAATATATTTCTATTTATCTCTTTGAAGAAAGATACCTGAAACTAAATTAAGTGACATATTAATTACCCATGTATGACTCAGTCCAGATTTCTTTTCTTTGTGCTCGTAACCCATGACAGACAACAAAAGAATCTCCACCCATGAACTAAGGCAGTCTGCTCAACTGAATTGTCTCTGGAAAAAAAAAAGGATAAAAGTTTGGACAATTAGTTGCCCAGGATGGGAAAACAATTTGATTGAAGGGAATGTTCTTTGATTCGAATTCCACTTTATTCTAATCATACATGCCAAACATACCATTTGACATATAAATAGTGAACCCTACAGCTCTCACTTGGGACAAACCCAATGCTTGCTCACAGCAGTCTACTCAGGAAAAAGAGTCTCTTCAATGTGTTAAATGTGGAACTAAAGGACAGGGCCCCTTTGCGTGCACGAGCCATTTTGAAATACTGCAGCTAGGCGCACGTGATCTTCCCTGGGGGGGCTCCCACCATCCTCAAGAGAAGCATCCCCTTCTTGGGTTGTGGCCGAGGGGATTCCCTTTGCTTTCTTGCAATGATTTGCTTGGGCAGGCATCAAAGCAGCACTAATTGGAAACCACTGCAAGTAAAAAGCAGCCTTTCATCCCCAGCTGCAGATCCTGAACTTTTCTCCTTTATCATTAAGGATCTTACTTTTCTTAATATAAAATAATATGAGCTCATTATTTTTTTAAAAAATTAAAAACACAGAAAAGCCCATAAACTGTTTATCCTTAGAATGATGCAGAATCATACTTATTTCTGCTGCAGAGAACCTTTCATGGTCTGACTCCAAGCTATAATTTTCTACATTCCAGAGACTAGCCCATACTTTTTCTCATACTGTTCCCTTTGCCTGGAATACCCTCGTTTCCCTCCTCCATCTGTTGAATTTCTACTCTTCCTTCAAGACCCAGCTCAAGAGTTACCTTTTCGCAAGAGAGCTGCTAACCCTCCCATCTATGACGCTGCCACTCTTCTGTACATAGCTCTGTTTTGGCACTCACCCCTCAATGCATCAAAACTATTTGTGTGTCTGTCCCCCTAACTAGGTTAGCAGCTTCTCGTAGTCCTCAGAGCCTAATCCTTACACCAGCATAGATGGTGTTCACAAAAGCTGAAAGAAGTAGAGTCCTATTTAGGGCAGAATGACTTGCACCAGAGCTGAAACGCGACGATTCACTCAGGACATACTTTGTTGTGTTCAGAGGGTGGAAGGCAGCAGTCTGAGAGGGAGTGGGAGTAAGCATTGATTCTGGACCAGGGAGCTGAGATCAGCTTTTGTTCTTTTCTTTCTAGGTCATTTACTAGTGTCACCTAATCCACTGCCCCTTTAGACCAAGTCAGAGAGGAAAGGGAGGAGGGGGAGTGCGGGACAGGGAAGGCTGGAATACGTAGATGTACTTTCACAAGGGTGGAGGGACTGTGTGACTTTCTCACAGGTTAGCATCTGGGCCAGAAGCTCCGTGTGTAGATGCTGAATGGACAGATTTTGTGTTTGGAAAAGGGAAAGAGATTGCTCATGTCATAAAATACCAAACTTTATGGGCGATATGCAAATGACAAGGTACACATTATCATAGGGGAAGTGGTGAAAGAGACATTCAATAGGGCAAAGGAGGGAAAGCCTGACATCTGAGAGGAGCTGAAAATATTAGAGTTGGAAAGGCCTGTGAAAATGTCATTTCTTTTATTCTGATTGTACTACTTATGCATCTTGTCCTACCCTCACTGTTTTAAATCTGAGGACAGATATTTTCAATATTTGTATCCAAAAGGAATGCTGAGTCCCATACTTAGGCCGCCAATTGAGTATCAAATCGCCTTTAAATTGAACTAAGCTATTTCTAAGATTAGTTGTGTGTTGCAAACTACCCAGTTGGGGGCAGACAAAACAAACGGATGACTTCTGAATGCTACCAAAGGAATCCTGAGTTTCTTTGTGTGTTTTTATTTTAATAAGGCAACGGGGCTTTTCAACTCATAATCAGGTTCAGCTTGCTCATAACCTCCACAGACTGAATGCTACAATAGGGTTCCTTTCTAATTATCATATTCTTAACCACGGAGGATGGAGCTGGAGCATGGGTGTGAGGGATGCTGGAGGTACATATATTCTTTTGGACTGTGAAATCCTGTGCAGAACATACTGAGAAATGTATAGAGGTTCTAACACTCTGCCACATCAGATTGCAGGGGGGCAGTGCATTTAGCAAGAGATCATCTTAATCCCCTATTCTCCACTCTCCCTAAGAGGGTTTACAATGCTATTTGACAGAGTTAAATGAAATCAGACACTCTCCTGTTGTTTTATTTTCTTATTCTGCCAGAGAATTCAGAAGGAAGGGCTCCATCTCAGTTTTGCGTCAGTGTGCAAAAAAGATGAGAAACACCATGGGGTGGGCTCACGTTCCCAACCGCCAAAGGAGCCCTGCCTGACTATCACTTACTTAAGTCTACGGGCTTTTGCAATTTTTCTTACTATCCTTTCTTCTCCTTGGGGGTTAGCAACAAATTCAAAAACGAATCTAAACAAAGTGTCAAATCTGGGTGCTTAGCCAAAAACTCATTTACCGATTTTTTCTTTCCCTGGAGGAATCAACATCCACAGAGCCCTCCCTGGTAAGGCGGAAGGGAATAGGTCCCATAGAGCCCAAGATAGAAGCCATGGCAGCAGGACCTTAATAAACGAACGTCCTATCTACTTATCAATGTGTCTAGGTTGACAGGGTGATCTCAAAATGCGACTGGAATACTGTGTTTATTTTGAAAAAGCTTTGCATGTGATTCTGTTACAAATTAATATACCACATCCTCAGTGAAGCCTCCACTATACCTGGGCAGAGGTTCTCTCCGTCCCTGTAGGCTGCCTCTTTGCACTTACAAAACTGTTTTGAAATGATCGCTGTTTAAGTCTATTTCCACATTAGACTGATTTGGAGGGCAGAGACTGTGTTTTGATTTCCAGTGCACAGTATACATTATGGCACATAATAGGTGTTTCCCAAATTTCTGCTGAGTTGAACAATATATAATATATATATAATATATATAATAATGCTATATATAAAAACATTTTATTAATATTATACTATAAATGTAATATAAATATAATAATATATAAAACAAACATTGTATTACTTGTAATTTCTATTTTACTTTATATATTATTTATAAATAATTAATCTATAATATTATATAAATTCCTCACTTCAGTGCAGTATGCAAGAGGTTTCCACTAGTTAAAGGTCAATAAGTGAGGTTAATTCCTCAGATGGTTTGGGCAGAGTGAAAGCAATGGAGAGCAATGGACAAAGGACAGACAGGGGCTAAAGAGGGCCTGGAGAAATGGCCTAATTTTGTCTTCCCAGAAAGACAAAAAATTTCCCAAAGGACCCCTATGGTATATGGAAATGGTTCTCAGAGTATTTTGGTGCCAGGACCCCTGTGGTGGTTTTAAATATGTCCAGGGACTTCCCTGGCAGTCCACTGGTTAAGACTCTGCGCTTCTACTGCAAGGGGCCCAGGTTCGATCCTTGTTTGGGGAACTAAGATCCCACATGCCATGTGGCACGGCCAAAAGATAAATAAATAAATAAATAAATAAATATAAATAAGTAAATAAAAATAAATTAAAAAGTCAACAAACTCTGATACTGCTCCTTTCAAGAGGTGGAGCTTAATTTCCCTCCCCTTGAATGTGGACTAGAACTGGTGACTTGCGTCTAGCAAATCGAATATGTCAGAAGTGACAGTATTGTCACTTCCAAGACTAGGTCGTGAAAGACATCTCAGCTTTCTCCTTGCTCTCTTCCCTGGCTCACTTATTCTGGGGAAGCCAGCAGCCATGTTGTGAGGACACTCAGAAGGTCCGTGTGGTGAGAAACTGAGGCCTCCTTCAAACAACCAACCAGCACTAACTTGCTCCATGTGTAAAAAAGCCACCGTGGAAGTGGCCCCTCCAGCCTCAGTCAACACTCAACGGACTGCAGCTCCAGTTAACACCTTGACCAAAATTTCTTTGAGACTGAGGACCACCCAGCTAAGCCACTCCCAAATTCCTGACAGAAACTGTGAGATAATAAATGTTTGCTGTTTTAAATAACTATGTTTTGTAGTAACTTGTTATATAGCACTAGATAACCAACACAACCCAAAGGGTCCCCCCCACCCCTGGCCGTACCATTCGGCATGCAGGATGGAACCCACGCCCCCTACAGTGGAAGCGTGGATTCTTAATCACTGGGCTGCCAGGGAAGTCCCTTTTCTTTCTCTCTTTCTTTTTTTTCTTTTCCAAAGGGTTCTTAAAAATTACTAAGGACCCCAAAGAGCTTTTGTTTACATGACGTATATTTATTGATGTCTACTGTTTTAGAAATTAAAACTCAGGAAAAAAAATTTTCAATTTATTATTAGTTTTAAACTAACAGTAATGAGTCTTTATATGTTAGCATAAATTACATTTTTATGAAAAAAGTGAGAAAAGCGGTAATGCTTCTGCATTTTTGCATACTGCCTGTCTTAATAGGAGTCAGCTAAATTCTCCCATTGGCTTCTGCATTTAATGTGTTGCCATATTTTATTTTGGTTGAAGCGTATGAATAAAAGCCAGCTTCACATAGATATGTAGTTAGTAAAAGGAGGATCTTACAGACCCTCTGAAAGGGTTTTTCTGGGACTCCCTGAGTTCTCAAATCACACTTCAAAACTGCTGCTACAGGGAAACTAGAAATTTATTAGGTTGGAAGTCACCAAAAGAAAATGTTACTTCCTGAAATGCTTCTTTGGAGGACTATCTCCCAAGTGCCCTTACTGCCCTCTCTCTAAACTGTGCCATATATGCCTAAGAGTTACCGTTTCAAACTCTCCTGTGGTAAATGGACATGAAAGGAATAATTTAGCCCAAATATGAGACTATTACTTATTCCATCTCTTAATTTTCCATCTCTAGGCCAATCTCTCCCAATCCTCTCAAAGTCATCGTGAGGCAGAACTCATGTCTAGCTATTCTTAAGCCAGTGGCAGGGTTGGCTACCTGTGCAGTCCTTTTGGGGAAATCAATTCTCCCAGATTTGTGTTGAGCTTCCCAATCCAATTTCCACCCCTTATTTGTAACCATGAAACTAGAAGAGGGAAGGAGGGAATCTGGATAAGGGGAGGAGGAATGAAGAGTATCGTAACAAACTTTAATTTGGTCTCTTGACTGCTATCTTAAGGAATAGAAACCAAATCCTTCATTTTATCATTCATAAAAGAGTGTGTACTACTTTATTTTAAATAGATAACTAACAAGGACCTACTGTATAGCACAGGGAACTTGGCTCAATATTCTTTAATAACCTGAATGGGAAAAGAATTTGAAAAAGAATGGATACCTGTATGGGTATAACTGAATCACTTTGCTGTACCCCAGTAACTAACACATCATTGTTAATCAACTATACTCCAATATAAAATTTAAAAAAAATTTTTTTTTTTTTTTTTTTTTTGCGGGCCTCTCACTGTTGTGGCCTCTCCCGTTGCGGAGCACAGGCTCCAGACGCGCAGGCTCAGCGGCCATGGCTCACGGGTCCAGCCGCTCCGCAGCATGTGGGATCTTCCCGGACCGGAGCACGAACCCGTGTCCCCTGCATCGGCAGGCGGACTCTCAACCACTGCGCCACCAGGGAAGCCCCCCCAAAAAAAATTTTTTAAAGAGTGTGTACAGTGTGAAGTGTGTGTGTATACACATGAGAGTGTCTTGCCAGTTTCTCTTTGGTGAACTCACCCCTGACTCACTGTTTTTGGAAAGCCACAAACCAAGCCACGGAATTGAGACCAGATCATAAACAGAAAAGGTTTTGTTTAATCAACAAAGATCTTGAATAGAGAAGTCTATTCCACCCTGTGTTGCTGTACTGGATATTTACATATGGTAAATTTACATTTAAATATGGCTTGGATATAATACAATATCTTTTTTCTTTAACATTAACAGATGATAGATTCAATTCATCAAACACTCTACTCAGAAGAACTAAATAACATGTATTTAAGAAGCTTCCCTCCAATGGCTGTTGACCTTAAAACACAATTGCTAATTGTATGCTGAAGTAGAGAAAAAAAAATCTCTCACCTTCTTCGGCTGGATAAGGTTTCTTCATGTTCTACATGAGCAACTTTTAATACCTTCTTGTCAATAAACAAATCTTCAGGATAATAAGCAGATCTATACTGACGTTGTTGAGAATGGGCACATAACTTGCCAATCTGAAAAAAGAAATGCAATATAATTATATGATACTTTCACAGACATGATAGTAGAAACAAACTCTGAAACGCACTTCAATTTCTTCCCCAATTTCTTTTTAAAGAGCAGAACGAAGCTATTACTGGAGTCAAAAAAGGTGATAATGCTTTTAAGGCAAAGAACCATCTGTGGAAAAGAAGGTTGAAGACTGTGGTAGGGGGCACTTTGAGCACAGTCTATTCAGAGACTTCCTAAGATGAAAATGCTTTCTCTATAGTGAAGTACACATTTGAGAGGACCCTCCACACAGGACTTATGTTACTGATACCTTTCAATGACACTTGATATTTATCCCTATGAAGTTCACAAATGGTAACTGCCAAGTTTAGGAAAGTCTGGTGAAGGAAGTGAGGGGTGTGACAGATGTGTAGAGTAGTCTGTTAATAGAAGAGCGACCTCCTGCGCACAAAGTGCTCCTGATTCTTCTGAGCATTTTGTTAACTCTTTTTTTAATGATATAAGTTTCAGGTGTACAGCATTATAATTTAAAGCTTAGGGCTTCCCTGGTGGTACAGTGGTTGGGAGTCCGCCTGCCGATGCAGGGGACATGGGTTCGTGCCCCAGTCCGGAAAGATCCCACATGTCGCGGAGCGGCTGGGCCTGTGAGCCATGGCCGCTGGGCCTGCGTGTCCGGAGCCTGTGCTCCGCAACGGAAGAGGCCACAACAGTGAGAGGCCCGCGTACCGAAAAAAAAAAAATTATTAAAGCTTAGCTCTTTTATACTCATATAGTAATGATAACAATGGCATCAGCCCTCTTACTTTTCTCAATTCTAAATGATTGATTTGGTTAAACTACTTGTAGATTTGCTATTTTTTTCACTTTTGGTCAAAAGCCTGAATGAACTTCTGTATAAATAAGTATGAATATTAACACATGTCCCCCTTGTGCCAGACACTATGCTGCATTTCTTTGTGTGTTATTTTACTAAGGCAAAGGGCTTTTCAATTCATAATCAGATTCAAACAGCCCCATTTTATAGCTGAGGAAATTGAGGCTCAGAGGAGTTAAGTGACTTGCCTAAGACAAATAGGCAGTGGATTCACTGTCTGACTTTGAACCCATTTGTCTGACTTCAAAGCTAATGCAATATCACCTTCTGAGAAGATGATGCTTTATTTTCAGTTGCTTACATTCTACATTTTGTGGGAAAAAAAAAGAATTCCCAGTTCTCAAAAACATAGCCACGGTGAAAATATAGATTGTATACTTTAGGAAAAATACTAGAAATACCTTGTGGAAACAAGGGTTATATCTTTGTCACTTCTGTACCTCCATGGAATTCACACTGGATTTTGTACACTTAGGCCCTTAGTAAAGACAAATTAATTGAAGTGAACTGAAGGAAAATCCTCGTGTCCAATCTGGCACACCATTCCACTGACGGGACATGGGCTCTGAGTTGTAATCCCAGCTTTTGGATTCCCGAAGATAGCCCTGAAATATTCTCTAAGTTATGTATCTCTTTATAAAAGCATAAATGGCACTTGGTTTGTATAGCTTTGGAAAGTTATCCATATATAAATAAATTTTTGAATTAGAAAAAAATCTAGAAACAGCAGTAGCATCACCTTTTATGAAAGACAGTAGCTACAGTATGATATTCAGACAACTACTTCTGAATAGTTTATCTTAATGGGAATGAAACAAAAGTTGCAGACACTTTAAAATATTCCATTTGGTTTTGGAATGTATGATACTGAATTTTTCAGATGTGTTTATGTAACGCTATTTGACTTGGGCTAATATTAACTTTAAATGAAGAATCTGCAATCTCTGAATTTGCCCTACTTGGTAGCAGTCTGGTAGGGTACTTTAGGTAGCGGACTGCCCGGCTGTACTGAGGAGTTAACTTCCAATCACTTCCAAAGCACGTAATGTAGCTACAAATAACTGAGGGTAGCCTGTACATCATAAAATTATGTCCATAGACACATATGTGTTTCTTTGTTAAACTGCAGGTGAGCATTCATGGAACAAAACCTTGATTTTTCCTTCCATAAATATCTATTTGTGACTCTGTGAACATACATCAATGTGAGAGTCTATTTCAGCAGGATCAAAGTATTCTTCATCAGCACGTTCGGGAGCACAGGACACATTCTCTTGACTGACACCTGTTCCAAATCCAGCACCAAAATCAAAATCTTTCACACATCTTTCACAGTAACTTGCCTACTTGCAACCCACAGCTGTGAAATCTCCCTCCCCATTGAAAGACCGCCCCTCGTATCAGTGAATACTAACTGGAACCCAGCAAGACGTTAAAGTTTTTAGCCCCTCCCAATCTACTGGAAAGGGCTGCAACTGAGGCAAAAGCAGGAAGGTTAAGAACAAATGAGAATGTAGCCAGCCTGCAGGCCGACCCTTCTTCCCAAGCCACCCAATGTGGCATTATCAAGCCGACTTCCCGAGGCTCTGTGTGGGATAAGGGGCAAACAATGGTATCCTGCCAACACCCCCATCTGAAATCTGCCACGTCTTATCAGACAGCCTGTATTTTCTTCCACAAATTTACCATGAAGCAAATTCTTCTCATATACAAAGTATTTGTCAAATGTAGACACCCCCTTTGGGCCCTTCTCTCCACACCTTTTACCTCCACACTGTGTGCGCTGTAGGTGCATATTACGAGCTTATTCTGAGAAGTGGACACAAAGAGAAAACATAATTTACAAAGAGGTGGGGTGTTAACATTAAAGGGGTCCTTTCATCTTTATACTTGGGAAACATCAGGCTATGCTGGGAGACCTGGGTCTTATTCTACAGCTGTACTTGCTAAAGAAGCCAGCCTCCCAAGTGGCATTTGAGAAATCAGTCTCCTGCCCAGGAGTTTTAGGCTCTTAAATAAAAAATGCAATCCAATTTCCTTTCACTGACTAATGTACCTAGTCAAGGATACCTCTATCTTTAAATTTAGTTAGTTGGACTGAATTTATTGGACAGAAAGGTGTCTCTATCAATAGACCTGGAATATAAAACCTTTTTGTTTTCCGTGAACTGTGATTCCTAATGGTGCCTTTATATATGTGCCAGAACCTGTGGCAGGGAAAGCAACAGTGCTCTGAAGTGTTATAAGACCTTGAAGTGTTATAAGAACGCAGGGCCTCTGGCCATATCCAGGCCAGCAATTCATTCTAGTAGCGCTAGCAGCATTCTTCTCTAGGCAGGGTCCAGACGCACTGGCTTTATCCACACGAGGAAAATACACCGCTGGGCCCAGCAAGGTAAGTAAGAGCCCGGTAGACTGGACATCAGGAAGCGCAGCCTACAACCCCACTTCTACCTCTCACTCCCAGAAGGACTTCCTTTTGACCTGCTCCCACAGTTTCACTCCACTCTGGTCTCAAACAAAAGAGGAAGATATGGTATCTGAAGTGCCATATTTTATTCTGGGCTCCTTTGAAAAAGGGAGGGAGGAATTACTTTGCAAGTAGAGTATGCTACCGAAGATTCTGAAACTGTGCCAAGCATTTGGATTTGATGCAATTCACGCATGCGCCCTATAATTGACATGTCAAGCTACGCCACTGGTTACATTCATCCTCGGACCCCCATTCATCGTTGGTTCTAGGAACTCTCAGGTGACAAAAACTCAGACTTGATCTTTCCCTGAGGATGGCTGAGCAGATAAAGTGAGCCTACATTGTAAGCTTCTTATCAACACCAACACCTCACTCCGGGCTAATGCTTCGCAGAAAACGTCTACATCCATTCTCCATTCTCTCCGGTGAGTCCTACAACAACCCTCTGACGCATACAGTGCAGGTATTATTGACCCCATTTCAGAGATAAGGAAAGAGACTCACAGAGGTTAAGGAACCGAAACAAAGTCAAATGGCTAGGAAAGGGCAGAGCTGGGCCTCGAACCCAGACCTGTCTGACTTTAAAACCTATGTTTTTCTTTTCACTTTTTCCCCCTATGCCATGGGTTTCTGTCAAGAGGATAGACTCTGGGACTCCCAGTATTGGGTGTGGCCCAGTTCTACAGTCCTGTGGACATCCCATCCATAATTGGAGAAAGATAATGATTATGAGGACTGTAAAACTGTACTTCAAAGAAGGGCTAGTTATTAAAGATAAACAGAAAACTGGCACCCAATTTTAACCTAAGTTTCAGGCAGTATTGCTTGTGGAATGATGTAAACTCTTTGACCCACCAGGCAAGAGCGATTTCATAACCATACTAAAGCACTGGATGTCAACTTCTGTGGGCTGTGGGAAAGGTGGTTCTCAATAGGCCCAGGCTGCTGCCTGCAGGATATCCCTGGACCCAGCCTCCTGCCTACAGGATATCCCTGGACCCAGCCTCCTGAAGTCAGATTCTTGCATTGGCTACAAAATCTTCTGTAATTTCTACAATTTACCCCAGGGCTCGTCTGATGTCTGGCCTGAGTATATTCTCTATAGTTTCCCCCCAAAAGGAGATTCCAGGTTGATCCTATGCCTACAAAAATAAAACGGGTTTAAGCTTTTAGCTATAAGAGCCAAAAAGATTAGAAAATGGGGGGGGGGTGCAACTACATTAAAGAGTATCTCTGACTCTCTCCTACTCTTTTTTCTTTTTTTTTTTTTCAGTACGCGGGCCTCTCACTGTCGTGGCCTCTCCCGTTGCGGAGCACAGGCTCCGGACGCGCAGGCTCAGCGGCCATGGCTCACGGGCCCAGCCGATCCGCGGCATGTGGGATCCTCACAGACCGGGGCACAAACCCATGTCCCCTGCATCGGCAGGCGGACTCCCAACCACTGTGCCACCAGGGAAGCCCCGACTCTCTCCTACTCTTAACTAGCCCTAAAAGATCTACTCTGCTCTCAATTTAAAAATCAGATGTACGACTTTACATTCTCCTTCTCATGAAGTAGATAAGAGGGAAGTGTGTGTGTATGTGAGTCTGTGTGTTCTAACTTATGTGGCCCATAATAGAAGAGGGACGGGGAAGAAGAGGAGGAAGGAGAGGAGGAAGCAGAAGTAGAAAGAGAAAAGTTCCCATCCCTAAGTCTGTGGCAGGAGAAGACCCAGGGACACACCAGTCTGCCCTCAGAAATCTGACAGCTTTTGACAGGGAAGATGGATGTCGCACTGAATTGTACTCAGGGAGCAGTACAACTCGTTCCCTCTCAAGAGCTGTACCTGAGGCCACCAAGACTTGAGGACCTCTAGAGGACCTTTTCAGTTTTATTTAATTATTCAATAACTATTCTGCTAGAATCCAGTTGATGACTGTGGTACCAAGGAGTGCTTTTCTGAGAACTGTTGCTAAATAACTGGTATAAATTTAGTCTTTGATCGCCAATGGATTCATCAGAACCCTGAAGAGTTAAAAATAAAACTTCCGGCTTCTACAGACAAGTGAAACTAGACTAGGCATGAAAGAACGTAGACCTTATCACCTAGACTCCATCTTATTTTTCCCGGGGACCCCAGTGGACTTTGCCGGAGACACTGTGGGTGTGCTCTAAAAGAAAAGAGAGACACAGGATTATTAAGGGTTGCACAACTGGATGATGGTAGAATGCTATGGATTTTCCTCTTTCTCACTGCCCTTGGCTCAGCAGAGGGTAACTGGAACACCATAATGACATCTACTGTCATACCATCTTCCTCTGGATGACACACAAGAGAAAGGAAGGACCTTCAAGATGGCGGAGGAGTAAGACGTGGAGATCACCTTCCTCCCCACAAATACATCAAAAATACATCTACATGTGGGACAACTCCTACAGAACACCTACTGAACGCTGGCAGAAGACCTCAGACTTCCTAAAAGGCAAGAAACTCCCCATGTACCTGGCCGTGTGGCTGACAGGGTCTTGGTGCTCTGGCCGGGTGTCAAGCCTGAGCATCTGAGGTGGGAGAGCCGACTTCAGGACACTGGTCCACCAGAGACCTCCCGGCCCCACGTAATATCAATCGCCAAGAGCTCTCGAAGAGATGTCCGTCTCAACACTAAGACCCAGCTCCACTCAATGACCAGTAAGCTCCAGTGCTGGACACCCCATGCCAAATAACTAGCAAGACAGGAGCACAACCCCACCCATTAGCAGAGAGGCTGCTTAACATCATATTAAGTTCACAGACACCCCAAAACACACCACTGGACTCAGTTCTGCCCACCAGAAAGACAAGATCCAGCCTCATCCACCAGAACACAGGCACCAGTCCCTGCCTCCAGGAAGCCTATGCAACCCACTGAACCAACCTTAGCCACTGGGGACAGACACCGAAAACAACGGGAACTATGAACCTACAGTGCGAAAAGGACACCCCAAACACAGTAAGTTTAGCAAAATGAGAAGACAGAGAAACAGGCAGCAGATGAAGGACCAAGGTAAAAACCCACCAGACCAAACAAATGAAGAGGAAATAGGCAGTCTCCCTGAAAAAGAATGCACAGTAGTGAGAGTAAAGATGATCCAAAATCCTGGAAATAGAATGGAGAAAATACAAGAAACATTTAACAAGGACCTAGAAGAACTAAAGAGCAAACAAACAATGATGAACAACACAGTAAATGAACTTAAAAATTCTCTAGAAGGAATCAGTACAAGAATAACTGAGGCAGAAGAACGGATAAGTGACCTGGAAGATAAAATAGTGGAAATAACTACCACAGGGCAGAATAAAGAAAAAAGAATGAAAATTGACAACAGTCTCAGAGACCTCTGGGACAACACTAAATGCACCAACATTGGAATTATAGGGATCCCAGAAGAAGAAGAGAAAAAGAAAGGGACTGAGAAAATATCTGAAGAGATTATAGTTGAAAACTCCCCTAATATGGGAAAGCAAATAGTTAATGAAGTCCAGGAAGCACAGAGAGTCCCATACAGGATAAATCCAAGGAGAAACACGCCAAGACACATATTAATCAAACTATCAAAAATTAAATACAAAGAAAAAATATTAAAAGCAGCAAGGGAAAAACAACAAATAACACACAAGGGAATCCCCATAAGGTTATCAGCTAATCTTTCAGCAGAAACTCTGCAAGCCAGAAGGGAGTGGCAGGATATATTTAAAGTGATGAAAGGGATAGACCTATAACCAAGATTACTCTACCCAGGAAGGATCTCATTCACACTCAACGGAGAAATTAAAACCTTTACAGACAAACAAAAGCTAAGAGAATTCTGCATATGTGATAGCATACAGTATTTATATATACTACCAAATGTAAAATAGATAGCTAGTGGGAAGCAGCAGCATAGCACAGGGAGATCAGTTCGGTGCTTTGTGACCACCTAGAGGTGTGGGATAGGGAGGGTGGGAGGGAGTGGCAAGAGAGGGGGGGATATGGGGATATATGGTAAGTATAGCTGATTCACTTTGTTATACCGTAGAAACTAACACACCATTGTAAAGCAATTATACTCCAATAAAGATGTTAAAAAAATAAAGTTTTAAAACGAGATTTAAACATAATCTATCATGATATTCTCCTGTAAAAATACTTAATAGATAAAACAGATATATTTGTATCTTAAGTCTTATTTTTAAAAATATATATGATTTTAAAAGTTCTGGTAAAGCTTTAAGTGCATTTGAAAACTGGAAATTATGCTACTTCAGAAATATTAATTTACTTAAAAAAATAAAACTTCCTCTATGTTTATGCAATTTAAATATCAATTCTGACCCTGCGGTCCACTCTGGAGGAATATTACCTGTGGCATTTGTTTTAGGGTACCTTGGGGTTGGGGGTAGCGTAGGGTGGGAATGCCATACATTTCCAGTTAGAATAAAATAATGAACTTCAGTTCATTCTGTTAAATTTTCTATTGTATCATTGTTCAGTTTCACTTAATTAAATCTTAAAAGTTTAAAAACAAAATATACATTGAAATTATGTGATATACAACATAAACTTTTAAATAGTAGCAACCTGCCATTTAACAATTCTGCAGGTATAATAAAAATGCTAATATATGTTAATGCTTAGTCTGTGGTTAATGTTTTGTCTTGTTAATTTCCCCAGGGCTTTTATTACTGATTTAAATCTGCCACACTACTCAACTGATTGCACTGCTTCCACAAACTGCATGGAAGTAGCTCAAATGAATACTGATTAACAGAAATGTACAAACATTTGGCTGGGCGAACCATTCTTATTATATGCTTGTAATAATTACATACGTTTTCGTACAATGAGATGGGCATGGCAGGCAGTTTCCACTCATTTATCCTCCAGAAAATATGCGTATGAGTATTAAATTAATTTATAACCTTGTACTTCAGTAAGCACATCATTATTAATTATCTATTGATTGGTCTGGATATAGAGCACAGAGGATAATGAACAGACCTGGTAACAATGTAAGCATTTTATCCCCCCAGAGATCTGCTGTGACTCATCATTAATTGCATGACCATTAAAATAAAAGTTCACTAATAATCTGTAATGCATTCTGAACCAGGCTATTTTAAGGAATCAGGTGCCATTGTCTGAACATTCCGTTCAAGTCAGCTCTTTTCAATGAACTGGAATGTTTTTTAAAAGGAACCAATGTCCTACAGATCAATCTGCTGTTAAATTGAAATATAGCACTACACTACAGCGAAAAGAGCACACAGTTGGAGTCAGGAGACCTTGGTTCCAGTCCCAGCTCATCCTCTTACCATTTCAATAACTCTCGATCAGTCTTTTAATCTCCTTCAAACTCAGCTTCCTCACCTGAAAACCGGAGATAATAACACCTGCCGTACCTGGCAGAAGTGTGAGGATCAAATAAAATAATGGATGAAAGTGTAATGTCTCCCACATCCAGATAGAAATCTGACTCATTCATTCTCTAAGAGGGAACTGCTTACCTTCTGCAGCCCACTTTTTGTGTTAGAGTCCTGGCTCAGCTGGTCAGGTACATAGCTAGCTGTAAGTAATATTTGGAGGAGTTCTTTTAAAGGGGAACTTTGGGAAAACAGTGCAAGTATTTGCTGAGACTGTGTTCCCACTCTGAAAGGGAGCCATATTGAGTTTGCCCACATCGTTCATGCGTCACAGTCTGATCTGTCTTGCTCTGGGACACCTGGAATACCCCCTTCTGTTCTTCAGGGCTCTAGTTACTGATGGGTGGTACGTGATCTTTGCCAGTTACCCTGTGCCTCTAACCTGTTTGCTTGTGTCCATGGAAATGAATGCTGTGGGGATGGGAGAAAGGTTTTAAAAAATCCTTTTGTGGAAGAGACTTGCATTTTACTAATGTAGAGCTGCCACAAGTGGATTCTGAGCAGGAAATAGAACCCTGCACGTGTGCCTAACGCTTTCCATGCAATACCAATCCCTTCTCGGCACCAGGAGCCCAGGACATTATTGCTTAATCACATATGACAAATACTGTGGAGGTTAAAAGAGATCTTCATGTAGTCAATAAACTCTTTACTGAATTCAAACACCACTCCTTCAAATGTACGCATCTGCTTGTGTTCCCTGTCCCAGTGAAAAGGAATCGTCACCCACTCAGTGGTGCAAACCGGAAGAAACTGAAGCGTTTCTGGTAAATTCTCCCTCTCCCTGACTTCTCTACGTCCAGCCACAAAGTCTTATTTTTCTCTCTCTTATAAATAACTTTTAAACTTTTGTACTTTTCTCCATACTCAGGCTTAGGATATCATTAACTCTTAGAGCGGTGCTTCTCAAACTTTAATATGCATACAAATCACCTGGCAATCTTACCCATCTAGATTCACACACAGTAGATCTGGGCCAGGTCTGAGGTGAGTAGCAGGGCCCTAGGGCGGTGGTTCTCAAAGTGTGGCTCCAGAACAAGCAGCAGTCAGTCTCACCTGGGAACTCATTTCAAATGCAAAGTTTGGGGCCCGACCTTAAATCTGCTGAATCAAAAGTGCTTGGAGTAGGGTCTGGCCACCTGTTTTAAATAAACCCTCCGGGCGATCTGATGCACCCTCCAGTTGGAAAACCACCACTACACAGGCCATCCCGACATCCTCTTAATTGGTCTCCCAAGCTCCACTTTTGACCTCTTCCAATTCATTCCTACTAACAGCAGTTCTCTGAGATCCTCTCAGGAGGGCCTAGAACTCAAACCTATTATCATAAAAATACTGACTTTATTTGCCCTTTTCAGTCTTATTCCCTCACAAATATATAGAGTAATTTTCCAGAGGCTTCATGTTGTGTAATGACATCCTTGCTCTGGAATATGTGTTTGTGTATTCTAGAATTTTCTAAGATAGCAGCTTTAGGGCACGAGTATATATCTTTTTCAGAGGTTAATTTATTCTCAGTCCTTAGTGCTCTTTCATTGGCTACTTTGATTATGCCTACTATAATTTTTCTAACTTCATTATCATTTAATAAATTATTTTAAAATCTTGAAGGTTCGTGTCTATGTTATGCTACTCATAAGTAAATACAGCTTGTAGTCTTATTTGCAATATTTAAACATTTTTTGAAAAAATCTAAGTTTTAAGATTAACTATAACTTATTATTATAGATTAAACTCTAAGAAACAAAAATACGACAAAAGCTCATTCCTTTGGCCTTATAGACACTAGTAATTCATCTGACTGATTCAACAGAACATTTCAGAATAGTATTGTAGTATGAGCTAACTTGTAGAGTCATCTTGAAAATCATTCAGCGTTTAAAGAAAAAGGAATTAAATATTTAAAAGTAATGTTATGAGATCTTTAAAAGCCAAAATTATTTGTTGCAGTTTTTCAAAATAGAAATGGAAAAGCAACTGAAACATAGTATAGGGTAAGCCACTGTAGTACAGTCGCTGGAGACCTACACCTAGTAGCAGAGAACTGTAGAGGAAATCACACCACCTTCCAGTGAAAGAGGCTAACTCACCAGATTAAAGACTTAGCTGACAACATAAACATGGAGTCAGTATCTCCCCAGCAGAATTGTGGTTTTGCCTTCCAAATGGACAAATCTATAGATACGAGCTGGACTTGCTGTTTTGCTTGTATCCATTCAGTATCAGTACCAACTAATCATTGAAAAAGATCTATAATATGAGAGCTTGGGGAAAAAAACATGAGTAGTGCTGAAATATTCAGGGTTGAATAATGCTGTTGAAATTCATGATTTATCCTCAAAAATGTGAGGACATTTACACTGACGGTGCAAAAGATACGGCAGGTGAAACTGCTGGCACCTTAGCGTGAGTCAGGTTAGAGTTACCAAACTCTCATAGTAGTCATTGTATTTTTCACTGCTAAGCACTCCCAGTTCTTAAAAAAGCCAGTTTCACTTAAGAATGTACTTGAACAAACAGTAAAAATTTTAGTAAATGTTGACCCTTGACACGTCTTTTTATTATTATGTGTGAGAAAATGGGAAGTATGCCTAAAGTACTTCTGCCTCGTACTGCAGTATAATGGTCAAATAGAGGAAAAGCCCATGGCTAACTGAGTTATGAGATGAACTAGACACGTTTTTCATGAAACATTATTTTCACTTGAAAGACCGACAAGCAAGCTACTGTTAACAAACTTAAGTATTTGGCAGGCATTTTCTTGGAAAGGAGCAAAGTGAGCCGGTTACTTTAAAGAAAACAACTGACACTTTGTAACCAATGATAAAATTTGCACTATCAGGGTGTCCAGTTCCACATATAAGGAACTTGGAAGTTGCCACTCCATCCTAAAAACAAGTAAGAAGCTAAACCGACGGAAAAATCAACTCTTCCTGGATCTATAAGAGGGGAGAGATGGCAAAACCACTGCCGCCAAGACTGGAGACACAGTCAGACAAATACAGGGAGTAAGGGCTTACCGGAGCAGAAGCTGCCTTGGGAGCCAGTGCTGGCGTAGGAAAACGAACTGTAACCGACAAACTGCTGGAGGCTCAACGAAGACAACTCTGAAAGTTAAAATCTCCACAATGTTGCGAATTTTACATTCAGGAGCTTGACCAGATTCCCAGAGTAAAAGAATCCCAGAGTAGATATCTGAGAAAAATTCCCTCATGCTTCCAGCACCGGGAGGAGAAAAGGAACCATTTTGAAATACACCAGAGCACTCTGTTCTTCTCAACAAGGCCTGTCCTCAGGAAAAGCTGGTTAACCAAAGCCTAATCTGCTAGAGTATTTTCAGAACCTAACTCACCTGGGGAAGGGAAAGAACCAACTCCAGCCCACTCTAATCATCCTGTCCCACCTAATAGTGGAGGTGGAATTAATAAAGGCTGAGAAAGAGTTGGGAGGTTCCTGGTCCAGAGGCTGAGGCTCATTAAAAGACGAGACCTAAATATAGGACCGTAGAATGCCTCCTCTACCCCTACACCTTACCACCATCTCATTACAGGCCTATTTATAGCAGTTCCTTTCTACTAGTACATCAGGTCCAGCTATCAAGAAGAAAATTACAAGGCATGCTAAAAGGCAAAAAGCACAAATTGAAGAGACAGCAAGCATCAAAACCAGGCATGGAAGGGATGTTGGAATTTAGACTCGGAATTTAAAACAACTATGATTTATTAATAATGGCTACAGTAAACAGCATGCAAGAACAGGTTGGCAATGTAAGCAGAGAGACAGAAATCCTAAGAAAGAACCACAAAGAAATGCTAAAGAGAAAAAACACTAACATAAATGAAGTATGCCTTTGATGGGCTTATTAGTAGACTGGACACAGCTGAGGAATCTCTAAGCTGGAGGATACGTCAATAGAATGCTCAAAAACCAAAAAGCAAAGAGAACAAAGACAAAAACCGAATATACGATCCAATAACTGTGGGACAGCTACAAAAGGTGTAACACATGCATAATGGGACTATCAGAAGAAGAAAGAAAGGAACAGAAGAAATATTTGAAATAATAATGACTGAGAATTTCTCCAAATTAACATCAGACACCAAATCACAGATCCAGAAAGCTTGGAGAACATCCAACAGGATAAATGCCCCCCGCAAAGAAACCCTACAACCGGCATACAATTTTCAAATTATAGAAAATCAGGAATGAAGAAAAATTCCTTAAAGAAGACAGGGAGGGTGGAATACCTTATAGAGAAACAAAGATAAGAATTACATGTGACTTCTCTCCAGGAACCATGCAAGCAACAAGAGAGAGGAGTAAAATATTTAAAGTATTGAGAGCAAAAAAAAATCACCAATCTAGAATTCTGAGGGTAATCTGAAAAATTACCATTCAAAAGTGAAGGAGAGGGGCTTCCCTGGTGGCGCAGTGGTTAAGAATCCACCTGCCAATGCAGGGGACACGGGTTCGAGCCCTTGTCCGGGAAGATCCCACATGCCACGGAGCAACTAAGCCCGTGTGCCACAACTACTAAGCCTGTGCTCTAGAGCCCGTGAGCCACAACTACTGAGCCCACGTGCCGCAACTACTGAAGCCCGGGCGCCTACAGCCTGTGCTCCGCAACAAGAGAAGACACTGCAATAAGAAGCCCGCGCACCGCAATGAAGAATAGCCCCCGCTCGCCACAACTAGAGAAAGCCTGCACGCAGCAACGAAGACCCAACGCAGCCAAAAATAAATAAATAAAATAAATAAATTTATTTTTAAAAAAGTGAAGGAGAAATAAAGACTTTCTCAAACAAAAATGAAGAGAATTTGTTGTCAGTAGACCTGCCTTGCAAGAAATGTTAAAGGAAGTTCTTTAGAAAGATGGAAAATAATATAGGTCAGTAACTCGGCTCTACATGAAGAAAGAAGAGCACTGAAGAAGGAATAAGTGAAGGTGAAATAAAAATGAAAACTTTTTTTCTTACTCTTAATTGATCTAACAGATAACAGTTTGTTCAAAATACTAATAGTAACAATGTGTTTGATTATGTATGCTTATGTATATATCTTATGCATATATCATTATATATGCTTATATATAAATGAAATGATGGCAATGATACAAGAAATGGGAGGAAGGAATTGGGATTATTTTGTTATTATAAGGTATTCACACTACCTGTGAAATGGTATAGTGTTATTTGAAGGTGAACTTGGATTAGTTGTAAATGTATATTGCAAACTCCACGGCAACCAATAAAAAAAGTTTAAAAGAACTATCACTGATATGCTAAGAAAGAAGAAAAAATTGAGTCACATAAAAAGCTCAATGAAAACCACAAAAAGCAGAAGAGTGGAAGACAAAACCAAGAAAAAAGTACAAGGGCAACAAATAGAAAACACAGTAACCAATATGGTAAACATTAATCCAACTCCATAAATAATGACTTTGAATGTCAATGACTTTTAATGCATCAATTAAAAGACAGAAATTGTCAGGGTAGATCAAAAAACATGACCTAACTATATGCTGTCTACAGGAAACCCACTTTAAATATAAAGACACATATAGATTAAAATTAAATGGATGGAGAAAAATATACCGAGCTAACACTAATCAAAAGATAGCAAGAGTAGCTATATTGGTTTCAGACAGAGCAGATTTCAAAGTAAGGGAAGTTATCAGGGATTTTAAAAAAAAGGCATTACATAATGATAAAGGGGTCAATTCTCCAAGAAGACATAACAATTCTTAACATGTATGTACATAACAACAGAGCATTAAACCACAAGAGGCAAAAACTGATAGAACTGCCAGGGAAAATGGATGAATCCACTATCATAGTTAGAGACTTCAACAGACCTCTCTCAGAAATAAACAGATTCCAGCAGGCAGAAAATCAGTAAGGACATAGTGGAACTTAACAACACCATCAATCAACTGGATATAATTGACATCTATAGACTATGTCATCCAACAACAGCAGAATATACATTCTTCTCAAATGCACATGGGACATTCACCAAGATGGACCACATTCTAGGCTAGAAACACACCTTAACATGTTTAAAAGCAAAGAAATCATATAATGTCTGCTCTCTGACCACAATAGGATGAAACTGGAGATCAATAACAGAAAGATAACCAAAAAATTCCAAAATACTGGGAGATAAGATAACACGTTTCTAAATAACAGTTGGATCAAAGAAGACTAAAAGAAAATGAAAGTACAACTTATCAAAATTTGTGGGATGCAGTGAAAGCAGTGCTTAGAGTGAAACGTACGGCATTAAATGCATACATTAAAAAAACAGGAAGTTCTAAAATCATTAAGTTTCCACCTTAGGAAACTAGAAAAAGACAAGCAAATTAAATCCCAGGTAAGCAGAAGAAAAGAAACAATATGAATTAGAGCAAAAATCAGTAAAACTGAAAACAGGAAATCAATAGAGAAAAATCAATGAAACCAAAAGCTGGTTCTTTGTAAAAATCAATATAATTCATAATCCTCTAGCCAGGCTAAGAATAAAAGACAGAGGACACAAATTACTGGTATCAGAAATGAAAAGAAATTAAAAGGAAATAAAAGAATACTACGAAAAAGTCTATGCCCACAAATCTGATAACCTATATGAAATGCACCAATTCTTTTAGAGACATGATCTGCCAAAACTTACACAAGAAGAAGTAGATGATCCGACTACGCCTATATCTAGTAAAGAAATTGAGTCAATAATGAATATCCTTCCAAAACAGAAAGCACCAGGCCCAGATGGGTTCACTGGTGAATTCTATCAAACATTTAAAGAAGAAATTATACCAATTCTCTACAATCTCTTTCATAGGATAGAAGGAGAGGGAATATATCTTAACTCACTGTATGAAGCCACTCATTACCCTAATACCAAAACCAAAGACATTATATGAAAAGCTCCCTTACATGTCATAAGGGAAATGCAAATTAAAACAAGATACCACTATACACCTATCAGAATGGCCATAGAATTCTTTTGGCTATGAGAATGCTCAAAATCTGGAACACTAACAACACCAAATGCTGAAGAGGATGTGGAGCAACAGGAACTCTCATACATTGCTGATGGGAATGAAAATGGTACAGCCACTTGGGAAGACAGTTCGGTGATTTCTTACAAAACTAACCATACTCTTACCATATGATCCAGCAATTGCACACTCCTTGGTATTTTGCCAAAAGAGCTGAAAACTTATGTCCACATAAAAACCTACACAAGGATGTTTATAGAAGCTTTATTCATAATTGCCAAAACTTGGAAGCAATCAAGATGTCTCTTCATGTCTCTGGATAAATAAGTTGTGGTACATTCATACAATGGAATATTATTCAGCACAAAAAGAAATGAGCTATCAAGCCATGAAAGACATGGAGGAACATGCATGCATATTACTAATATTAAATGCATATTAGTAAGTGAAAGAAGGCAATATGAGAAAGTCTACTTACGACATGATTCTAATTAGATGATATCCTGGAAAAGGAAAAGCTAGGGAGACAATGAAAAGATCAGTGGTTGCCATGGTGGGGGATAGGGGCCCACATGAACAGGCAGAGGATAGAGGATTTTTAGATGAGTGTAAGTACTCTGTATGATATTACATTGATGGATATATGTCATTATACTTTTCTCCAAAACCATAAAATATACAATGTTGAGTGAACCCTAAGATAAACTATGGACTTTGGGTGATTATGATGTGTCAATGTAGGTGCAGCCTTGGTTAAAATTTAAAAGAAAAAGAGAGAAAGAAAGAAAATAAGGACCATTCTGGTGAGGGTTTTTGTTTGTTTGTTGTTTTGTTTGTTTTGTTTTTTATTTGTTTGTTAAGGCTTTTTTATTTTAAATATTTTTTTTTGATGTGGACCATTTTATTGAATTTCTTACAATATTGCTTCTGTTTTATGTTTTCTTTTTTGTTTTTTTTAGCCATGAGACATGTGGGCTCTTAGCTTCCCCAACCAGGGATCGAACCCACACCCCTTTCATTGGAAGGTGAAGTCTTAACCACTGGACCACCAGGGAAGTCCCTGGTGAGGGATGTTGATAATGGGGAGGTTATGCATGTGTGGGGACAGGGGGTATATGGGAAATCTCTGTACCTTCCTCTCAATTTTGTTGTAAACCTAAAACTGCTCCTAAAACATAAAGTCTTTAAATTAAAAAAAAGTTTTCACTATCGAGCAAAAATTAGAATTTGGAAAAACTTATATCTTCCACTATGAGCTTGACAGCTTCATACTTACAGGCTTTTGATGAGGATGTAGTAATATTAACATATATGATATTCTGATGTTGTATAGTGAAGTGCGTTAACCTTTGGTAGATCTGCATAACTCAGTGAACCAATATTCTTCAAATGATACAAAATCACACAATGGCTAAAGATTCACTAAAACTGCAAGAAAGATTTCTTTGTAACAGAAAATGAAAAGTTAATTGATATGATTTCAGATTCCATATTGCAGCTAACCTTTAAGACACTATCACTTGTCAAATTTTTGTGTAATATCAGAGAAATATAGCCTTAATTATCCTAAAAGTGTATTAAAACACTGTTCTTTTTCCACCTGTATATCCGTGTGAGGTCGAATTTTCATCAGTCTAACCAGATTGAGTGCAGAAACAGATATGAGAATCCAGGTGTCTACTATTAAGTCAGAAGAAATTAAAGAGATTTACAAAATGTAAAAAACAATACCAGTCATCCCACTAAAGTATTTTGTTTTGGAAAACATACCTATTTTCTTAGAAAAAAAAATATGTGGGGCTTCCCTGGTGGCGCAGTGGCTGAGAGTCCGCCTGCCGATGCAGGGCCGGACGCAGGTTCGTGCCCCGGTCCAGGAAGATCCCACATGCCGCGGAGCGGCTGGGCCCATGAGCCATGGCCGCTGAGCCTGTGCGTCCGGAGCCTGTGCTCCGCAACGAGGGAGGCCGCGGCAGTGAGAGGCCCGCACACCACACACACACACAAAAATGTGAACATGTGATAACTTAATTATTACTTTTAAAATAAAATAGTAAATAAATATCTTTTAAATCCTGTTTGAATTTACAATACAATAAATAACAATAGGTATAATTCACATAAACAAGTCTCTTTGGAGGCTTCTGTAATTTTTAAGAGTGAAAAAGAGTCCTGACACCAAAAGTGTGCTCTACACTAACACTCAGAATAATCTGAAAATAATAATTTATGAGTAAACTATAAAGAATTTATAGTAAATAAAATATTATTTATTAAGACTAATTTATTAATTTATCACCTACTATGTATTATGAGTGATGGAGTCACAGCAATGATAACATCATTACTCAGCTTAAAAGCCCTCAATGGCTTCCCATAGCCCTTAGGATAAAGTATATATCTTAACTCCACTTACAAGATCCTTGATCTTATTCCTGCAAAACTCCTAGCTTCATGTCGCCTTCCTCCCATCACATTCTATGCTTAGTTCCTTCATAGCACCACAAGCCTTTACACATGCTCTACCTTCTGCCTGGAAACCATCCCCTTGTTCTTTGGGTTCCAATTTACATTTGACTTCCTCCCATAAACTGTTCCTGCTCCCCAAAGTCTGAATTTGATCCCATTCTACAACCTCCTACAGCCCTCTATACTTCCCTGATCAGGGCACTTATCACACTACACTGTAATTACTTCTTTTAGCCTCTTTCTCCACAAGGGTGTAAGCTTCATGAGGACACAGACAAAAGCAGTTTTGTTCATCACTGTATTTCCAGTGCTTAGCAAAACATTCTACGTATTAGGTGATTAATAAACATTTGTTGAATGAGTGATAAATTAAGCAATAAAATGCTATATAACATATTATTAAAATATTAATAGTAGGACATCAGCAAAATTTTCAGTGGACGGATCTGGGAGAATTCTCTCCTTCCCAAAAGCTGTGAAAAAACTGGCAAAAAAAGTCAGAATCAACTTTTTCATAGCTCTGGAAATTACCACAAGGACTGCAGTGATCCAAGGAGCATATATTCAAGAAAATGGCTGAACCTCAGAAAGAGTAGTGAGCATTCTAGGAGGCCAGCATTAGCCTGATATTAAAATTAGAGAAAGACATCACAAGAAAAGAAAACTACAGACAGATACCACTTACGAAGATAGACTAAGAAGTCCTCGACAAAATTCTAACAAGCTGCATCCGGTAACATATCCCTAAATTTGGACCCCTACCTCATACCACATACAAAGATCAGTGCAAAATGGATAAAGACCAAAATTTAAGTGCTAAAAATATAAAACTTTTAGAAGAAAACATAGGCATAAAGTTTTGTGACATTGGATTTATTTGGCAATGGTTTCTTAGATATGACACTAAAAACATAAATGACAGAAGAAAACATAAATTGGACTTCATATAAATTAAGTACTTTCATGCTTCAAAGACCACTATTAAGAAAGTGAAAAGACAACCTACAGAATGGGAGATATTATTTTCAAATCATATACCTGATAAGGGTCTAGTATTCTGAATAGCTAAAGAACTCTTCTAACTCAACAATGAAATACTACTAATGACATTATATACATGGATACAATCTGATTAACCCCTTTATAGTTTGTCACTTATCTGATACTAATTATGCACTTGTACTTCATTTCTCATAGCTTGTTTCTATTCATGTTTCTGTTCCTATTCACTATGCACAATTAAAACCTGAGTCTGATTTAAGATGTTTCTGGGAATGCATGGTATATAAAACTGGGGCTGACTATCATGTAACATTACATACCACCCTATCACAGAATCCCAAATCACCTACAACAAGGTCCCTGCTGTCCCAATTTTCAAAAAGACCCAGGGTACAGGCGACCACCACACAGTACAGTATGTCAGGAGAGCCTAATTTTGGATCTTCTTTTACTCACTATCATTATCACTGTTGTTAAATTCTGACAGGCTGAAGGGGTATTAGATGGGTTAAAAGGAAAAAATATTAGAATGCAACATACATTATTTTCATACTCCATTTCTCATGCAAACATTAAAAAACCACTGTATGTAGCCAGGCACCATTCCTAAAATTGTATGGTAAGCTGTGAACCTGATAGGCAGCAACACTGTTCTAAGATTGTTCCTGCGGTAACTTCAGTCAAACTCACTAGCTACAGTCCATCTAAATAAAGACATAGTCTGATCGATACTTTGAGTCTCTGCTGATTGCCCTGCACTATAGACAGACCTCTGCTGCTTGGTTTTAGCAGAAGTTATAATCAGAATGCCCCAGAAACACTGCTGAGATGAATTTTGAAAAGGACATGATTGAAAGGAGAGAACAAAATCAGGTAAATTGAGAACAGTTGTGATCCCTGAACAGAAATAGCACAGACTCGTCTTGCACATTTCCTCTGTGACAGCAGTGTTGAACATTGCTATCATTCTAACCCTTTCTTTCTACATATGTTATTTTCACTTTTTCCTCCAATCTCTTCTTTTGGTCAGCTCCTTAAATGTCAGTCATGCTTTCTTATACCCCGGATTGTCTTCTGTCTTTGCCTATTCAGTTAGTGAGGTAATACCATTCGGGCAGCTTGTGATTCTTATTTTTTCCTAGTATTTGCACAACTTGCAGCCACCTCACAGAACTTTTGGGCATCATCTAAAACTGGCTTCTCCTGCTGCCTTCCATGTTTAGACTCACAGACACATGGATGTCAGAGCTGGCAGGCACCGTGTAGTCAGTTAGGGCAATTCTCCCTTTTACAGGTAGGTAACTAAGGCCCAGGGAAGGTCAGGGACTTGCACATGGCCTGCTTTTGGAAGTGCCGGATAGGCCCAGGGAATTACATCTCAGCTGAATTTCGCTCTCTGCAAAGAGATTTCAGAAGCTTTCCCAAATATGATAAACTCAAATAGAAATAGTATCTAGCTGCATTGCTGTTTTGTGTTATCTGTGCTCCTCTACCCCACCATTAGTGTGAATAATCGAGAGATAACTGTTCTATTGCTTAATAGATCATTCAAGAACTGAGGATATTTCAGACTAGTTTCAAGAAATCTGTATGGTAGGTGTTCTCATAATCAACGTTCTGGTTAGTTATAGCCCTTTGCTCTTTACAAAGCCCTTGTCCATATTGCGTTATGACATAGGAGCATTATAACCAGGTCTGTGAAGCAAGATATTATGCCTATTTTTACCAAGAGAGGTTTCAAGAGGTTAAGTGATTGCTGAAGGCCACACAGCTAATAAGGGACAAAATAGGGCCTTGAAACCAGGACCTAAAACTCCAAATCCTAATATGTTTGTTTACAGTCTCGAGGAAACTTTTTGGGAGTAACTGAAGATCAAAGAAAGATTCACCTAGTTGAAGGTTAATACTTAAGAAGCTGTGGTCTTGGGCTTCCCTGGTGGCTCAGTGGTTAAGAATCTGCCTGCCAATGCAGGGGACACGGGTTCGAGCCCTGGTCTGGGAAGATCCCACATGCTGCGGAGCAACTAAGCCCATGTACCACAACTACTGAGCCTGCGCTCTAGAGCCTGCGAGCCACAGCTACTGAGCCCGTGTGCCACAACTACTGAAGCCCATGCGCCTAGAGCCTGTGCTCCGCAGCAAGAAAAGCCACCACAATGAGAAGCTTGAGAAGAGTAGCCCCCGCTTGCTGCAACTAGAGAAAGCCGGTGCACAGCAATGAAGACCCAACGCAGCCAAAAGTAATAAATAAATAAATAATAATTTTAAAAATAAATTAAAAAAAAAGAAACTGTGGTCTTCAAGAAGATAGAAAAAACAATGAGTAGCAACAGAAATAACCCTGGCCAAGTGTTTTCTATATTTCTTCCTTAACAATGAATGGTCTCAAGTAACATCCACATTGCATGAATCTCCAGTTGGACACAGGGGTTAAAAAAATGGGACCTGTTTTTATTTATGCTGAAGAGTAATGAGGACTTTACTTGAAATGTGTCTTAGGCGCCCCATATCTGAACTTTAAAAGCCATCTCATTCTTTCTGAGTCACTGAATTAGGAGTGTGAATATCCAAGGCTATGGTCCTAGCCCTGCTACTGGGATTTCTGTGTCCCTGGTAAGGTCTTCTCTGGGCCTCAGTTTTCTCACCTATAAGATGAAGGGATTGGATTTAATAATCACTCACAACTCTGGCGTCTTAAAATTCCACGGCTCTAAGAGCAGGACTGGTACAAGGAATAAGAAGTAATTTCCCTTTGAAAGTAGAGGATGTCTCCTTCTTTTCCCATCATTCTGCCATTTTTCCCCTGGTGGTTTCACAGCAGTCCAAGTAAGGCTTGGACAAGAAGTTTGCTCCTTGTACCATGATCTTTTAACAGGTTTCATAATTTAGCATAGTGATGTGACAAATCTTAATGAAAAATAAAGAAATAGAAATTTGGGGGCCATATATTGGGCTCCTGATACACACCATCAGATCAGACAGTCTGCAGCATGTCAGGAGAGCACACTACCTTGGGCAGCTAGGGCTTAGAGCAGATTGGTAGGTCAGGCCACAGAGAATCGCCCACTAATTTCAAAGTCCCTTTTATGATACCCCCCCACCAAGAAAAGGTTCTGAAGAACCTAGGGGAAGGACAGGAATAAAGATGCAGACGTAGAGAATGGACTTGAGGACATGGGGAGGGGAAGGGTAAGCTGGGACAAAGTGAGAGAGTGGCATGGACATATATACACTACCAAACGTAAAACAGATAGCTAGTGGGAAGCAGCCGCATAGCACAGGGAGATCAGCTCGGTGCTTTGTGACCACCTAGAGGGGTGGGATAGGGAGGCGGGGAGGGAGGGAGATGCAAGAGGGAAGAGATATGGGAACATGTGTATATGTATAACTGATTCACTTTGTTATAAAGCAGAAACTAACACACCATTGTAAAGCAATTATACTCCAATAAGATGTTTAAAAAAAACCCCAGAATATTGTAAATAGAAATAATCTCAGCTCTGCTACTGACTCACCTTAGACAAATCATTTCACCTCTACAGGAGAACTGCAAAACAGGTTTGTTCCAAGGAGGAAAGGTGCTTTTGGCAAAAATCCCTGTTGTAACATCGGATTCTGCCCATGTGGGGATCGTTTGCACAAACTTAGTGACTTGTTTTACAAAATACCAGTAGACGCAATTATGCTGCTTCCACAGCTTGCATGGCAGCTGCACAACGCCATTTGGATTGGGGACACCTGAAACATGCTGTTCCACTTGAAGAAAAATCAAATTACTTCATTTGGAGTCGATTTACAGGGAGTGAGAGCAGGGCTCCTAGGTCCAGAGGAGGGCAAGTGTGATAGAGAAATGAGAATATGACCAAAGAAGAAAGGGAGGAAAAGCAACACTTGGTTACACATATCTGGTGATAATAATTCTTCCAGATCTTCTAAGGAGTCAGCCCCCACTCTTTTACCAAGAGAAAGAGAAACAAAATGAGATTCTCACCCTTTACAACATGGGCACAGGTACTAGTGTTAGTAACACTGCCGTGGAGAACGGGCAGCTCAGACACTGGAAGTCCATTACAGTTACTGGGAAAAGACAAGATGATGATTAGCGTCTTTTGTACTGACTTTCCTTCAGCAACTTTTGATTAACTGACAAATCAGAAAGCCTCTTGCTAGTGTCATGAAATCATATATATCTGGAGCCAAAGAGGGGGAGCGAGGCTGGACATATGAGTGCTCTATCTACTCAGTTTTATTAAAAACTCATTGCTTGGTGCTAAGATATATCACAAAAGATTGCTTTTCTAATAAAGACAATCTCTTCATTCTCTGTTTCCTTATCTACGTTTCTCTAATATACAAAACAGTATCTGCCTCACGTCTTGCTATCCTGCCAGAGCTAATAACATACATGAATCAGAAATGGATTGTTTTGATCCAAATGTTGGCGGCTCAGCAACAAAAGAACACACTGACATTCAGGTTCCAATTTCTCTGCAAAAGGAACAGGTCTCCCTCAGGACACTGCCTCTAATATCAACTCTGAGACAAGGAATCTGGATTAATGAGTCAAAATAAACGCTTAAAAAGCAAATAATTAAATAATCATAATAAAAACACATGAAGTAGAAAGACTACATGAAGTTAGCATTCAGTTTTATGGATCGCTCCATAAAAATATTCCTTACACAAATGTCCAAAGAGCAAACCAAGCTATGAGGAATTCCCTGTAGTCTTTTTTTTTTTTTGCGGTACACGGGCCTCTCACTGTTGTGGTCTCTCCCGTTGCGGAGCACAGGCTCCGGACGCGCAGGCTCAGTGGCCATGGCTCACGGGCCCAGCCGCTCCGCGGCATGTGGGATCTTCCTGGACCGGGGCACGAACCCATGTCCCCTGCATCGGCAGGAGGACTCTCAACTACTGCGCCACCAGGGAAGCCCTTCCCTGTAGTCTTTTGCAGTCACCTACTACTCATTCACTTTCTTAGTCACTCATCTCTCTGATGTATCAGTCTCCCGTCCTCTTCTCACAGGGTTCCCTCTCAGCAGACAGTCACTCTCCTGTCTGTTTTCCTATTGTTGCTCTTATGTGTTCAAATATTCCTTCTCCCCACCCACCTCCATGCTCACAAATCTTTCTGTTTACTCTGTAAGGAGGATTTTACTTGAAATGGATCCTCCAAAGTCAGTCCCTATCTGAGTGGCCTTGTATGCTGTCCAGTGAACAAGCTGGGCACTCATGTGCTCTTCCTATCAAGAAGTCCCTCCAGATCTAACTTTCTTACCTCTGATTTGCCCCTCTCTGTGTACTGACTTCATGACTGACATGTCAGTCTTTGTATTTACTCCCAGGTTACAGACTTGGCAACACGGGCCAGGAGGCAAGGTGCTTCACTTGAGCCCCCAAAACATAGACATCTGATCCCAGGTCTTCTGCTTCGTCTTAAAGGGAAAGAAAACATATGTGATTTCACTCCTCTAAGACTCAGTTGCCTCATCTGTAGAATGTGGACAATAATAAGTTCCACTTTATGTGGTTGTGGTGAGGGTTAAATGAAGGAATCTATATTAAGTGCTTAGCACGAAGCTTGGTATATAAAAGGGACTCAATAAACAGTTAATTCCCTTTCCCCCAATCCATTCTGCATGCCTACCCAGTCACTCCACTCCCTAATCTTACCTAAAATTTTTTAAAGTGACACAGGGTACTTCTTAACATAGTTTATATTCTTCCTCTTGACTCTCTCTTACCACGACTTTTTCCACCTTCCCGTTCTCCTCTATATGCAGCTCTCTTCCCTGATCTGGTTCTCCCATTCCTCATTGATACAAGGATACGATTGGACTAAACAAGCTCTAAAGGTTACAAACAGCACAACTATAGTCACAGTCTGGGTCCCAGTGTTTCTTGGGCAAACAGATGTTATAACTACTCCCTCATAAATATGTTAGATAATGACAGCACATCGTACACGAAATTCTTAAGGGCATTTTATTTTATATTGGATTTTTCTCTGGCCAGGGAAAAGTGCATGAGAAATATTGAGAGTTACAACATTTGTCGTTTCAATGAAAATCTCTGAAAAGCAAATACTTATTACTACAATTTAGATGAAGCCATAGCCTTTTGATTGAAAACATGAAACTGACATATGGTACCTCCCCATCCCCAGGGAAACAAGCCTTCTAGGTTCTATTTATTTGCTTCTGAAAGTTTTATTGAGTTTCCACTTTGAGTCCTGAAAACTGTCCTAAAGGCAATGGAAAGGCACAAGGCTAGCTCTAGTTCTCCCCACAAGCCAACTGCTACACTCCCGTGCCAGTGGCCTGTGTGGCAATGCCCATCCTCTGCCTTCACTTCTTCAGTTAAAGATCGGCCTCTGGAGATAAAACACCATGTAGCAGGTCTTCCCCTGAAAGGAAATTGCAATCTGTTCTCACTAGTACATCTTTCTTGAAGAAGAATGAGAAGGAAGAGGAGGGAGGAGTAAGGGGGAAGGAAAGGAATGAAGGGAAGGAGGAGAAGATGAAGGAGAATTTAGACAGGAAGCAAAGTTACCTATTAGGATATACTTTTCTCACGTGAGAACCAGGAATCGTCCTATGAATCTCTGCCAGTGCAAAATTTATTTAAAACCATCCTGGACTCAATGAGCTTACCCAATTCCATTCCCATTAACTAAAAGTGCACCAATCCAGCCTAGTGACCTCAGCATCACATCACCCAGGCCATTTTGCTTGGTATCTCCTTTAGCAATGTTCTCTGAAAACAAAGATTGGCTATGGCTTGACTTTTAAAGCTATGTATCCGATCTGAGACAATAAGTACATTTTACTCTGGAAGCTAGTAGTTAACTATTTGTATGCAATGTATGATCAAATAAAACTTGAGTCTTGAAGGGCAATATGCTGAAAAGCTGTGCATTAGCTTTTCAGTGACTTCATGAGGGCTTTTAAAAAATTACTACTCATAAAACTCAAGTAGAAAAAATTATTGATGATATTCGGGTGGCTTAATTAGTTCTACATTCCCCTAACAGGAGTCTAAAAGCAAGGGTAAAATTCTATAGAAAGTGGTTTCTTTAGAAACAGGACCAGTTCCCTTCCCCACCAAACCTTTTCTTTTTCTTTTCTGGAAACAATCCAGGCCCTCCCAGATGTACAAGCTCCTGTTTCCAAACCTCCCATATATGCAGGTGGCTGGTCCAGTGTGGGAGGTTTGACCTCTCCAGCCACCATGTTGCCTTCTTGCTGCTGGAGCCAGCTACAGTGGGTCTTGGGGAAAGGCAGTATATCAGACTCCTTTCTTCCAGAGTTGATACAAGGCATCAGGATCTGGGTGGCCTGGCACTGCTCAGGACAGAAGTCTGGGCCATAGCATGAGTTCTGGAAGTGAGTAAGAAAGACCCTCTTCCTCCCATTATTCCTTAGTCTCTACCTAAGCCCCATGCCTCTGTGGTTCCTTGCCAACAGTCATCTATTCCCCACAAACTCTGTGCTCGCCTCTTCACTGGCTAGAAGAGCCTTTATTTGGGTGGAAGTCCCCTAGGACACCTTCCCTGATGTCCCCAGGCTAGGTTAGATGCCCCCTTAACCTGCGTCCTTAGATTGTGCATAGGATGATCTCTGTTTCTTTGACCGTATCCCTCACTAGACCACGAACTCTTTTGAGGCCAGGGGCTGGCTTTTTAAAAAATCTTTTTATTCACATCATACAATCCAGTACAGAACATATCTAAAGTACTCACCTGATGTATAGATAAAACTGTGACCTTGGTAATATTGGTTAGTACCACTGAGTCAGGCAAGCATTTGCTACTGGAGAGAAACCTTATCAAATGAAGTCAGTTTTCTGAAATTAACCGGCTAACAAAAGAAGTGCCACACACATTGTCAAACATTTAAGATATAATAGTCAAATGTTCTTTTCTACCCGTAGTTTTAAGCATTAGTTTAATTAACACTGATGCTTTGAAAGTCCTAGAAATAATCAGGACCATTAGTGTCAGCCTGACAAAGGTATGAAGAAAGTTTCTATAATACAGCCCAAACTGCTTTCACAAGATTGTCTGGAAATAAATAGCTCACTGTGAAATTTATGACTTGTTTTATATATTAATCAACGGTACAGTGGTGCTCTAACAAGGTTAAACGTATTCTCTGATTTCCATTATAAAGATAATTTCAATCAAGCAGCCTAACAGTCTAACAGTGTAGGTCATTCTATAATTCAGTTGTACTAACGACTATGGCATGCATGCAAACAAGAGAATAAAACTGGCTGAAAGACCAAACCTAGAAAAAATGCTTTATTAAGAAAACAACGATTTACATCTTGCATTTTCAATGACCTTTGTAGTACTCATCTGCAAATGAAATAGAATCATTCCTCATGGCACTACAGATACCTTTGTTCCTGCTCATCTATTTTGTGTAAACTATATATGCTGACCTTTAATTGGCTGTAACTGGAGCACATTCTGAGCAACACTTTTATATTGATTTGCTTAGACTTGTGCAAGGGTCTAAGCAGGGAGAAACAAGACTGACAGTTTCTACTCACTATTTATATAGAGAGCCATATTTAAGACGTTCTACAAGCCTCAATTGCATATTTATATATATATTTTTGTTTTGTTTTTTGTTTGTTTGTTTGTTTTTGCGGTACATGGGCCTCTCACCACTGCGGCCTCTCCCGTTGCGGAGCACAGGCTCCGGACACGCAGGCCCAGCGGCCATGGCTCACGGGTCCAGCCGCTCTGCGGCATGCGGGACCCTCCGGGACCGGGGCACGAACCCACATCCCCTGCATCGGCAGGCGGACTCCCAACCACTGCGCCACCAGGGAAGCCCGCATATTTATATGTGATTCCTTCTGCATAAACAATTTCTCAGGTAACTTGTAAAAACACAGATCCAAAATATCTTGGCAAGAAATTTCATCCTCTGCCTATTTTATTTCTCTTCTTCACATAAAAATGCTCATAATAGTCTGGCATTGAAATCTGTATTAATGATGTACTTATTGTGATTTCTAGGAATCCTACAATCAAAAAGCAAAGAAAATCAAGAAGCACCTTAGATGTTATTTTAAATAATAATAATCTGCATATAATGACAATTTTACCTCTTCTCTACAATTTGAATACCTTTTCTTTTTCTTGTCTGATTCCTGTGGTTAGGACTTCCAATACTATACTGAATAGAAATGGTGAGAGTGGGCATCCTTGTCTTGTTTCATATTTTAGCAGGAAGGCTTTCAGCTTTTCACTGACGAGTATTATATTTGCTGTGGGGTTGACATAAACAGCTTTTATTGCGTTCAGATATGTTCCTGCAATACCCACTTTCGTAAGGGCTTTTATCATGAATGGATGTTGAATTTTATCAAATTAAAGTTTCTTTTTTTAACCAATTTTTCACTTTATATTTAGAGAATGCTACATTTGAAATGATCCTCAAAGATCTAGTCTAGTCTCCTTACTTTGGAGGTGAGAATACTGAGGCATATGATTTGAGGCAAAGGATTTGCCAAAGACAAACCGGTTAATGTCAAAGCAGTGTAAAACCTACGGCTTCTGACAAACAAGCCAGTGTTCTTTCTACCATACTATCCATTTCTCTGATATGACGTAGTGAGTATGCTTCTAAGGTTTGCTTTTAGAATTATTCTGTCTTCTTCCACCTAAAAATATTCAAATCAAACCGGTGTGAGGTGGTACCTCATTGTAGTTTTTTTTTTTTTTTCTTTTTTTTTGCGGTACGTGGGCCTCTCACCGCTGAGGCCTCTCCCATTGCGGAGCACAGGCTCCGGACGCACAGGCTCAGCGGCCATGGCTCACGGGCCCAGCCGCTCCGCGGCATGTGGAATCTTCCCGGACTGGGGCACGAACCCGTGTCCCCTGCATCGGCAGGCGGACTCCCAACCACTGCGCCACCAGGGAAGTCCTATATTCAATATCTTGTGATAAACCATAATGGAAAAGAATATGAAAAAGAATATATACATATAACTGAAAAAAACCCACCCACTTTATACCACCTACAGGACAAAGAAGGGGGAGAGACCAAGAAAAGTGAGAACATTTTCCAGGATCAGAGATGGAGAGGTTTCAATAACAGAAACCAAAGTCCTAACCCAAGGTCAGTGTTTCCCTAGGATGTTTTTAGGAACAGACCATTAAGGGAAGCTTGTGGTTTGGGAGGATACTTCCTGTGGCACCCCTGACAGAGCAGAACCCCAGCTTTCAAAAATGCCATGAGGCCAATCCCAAGAATGAAGTTCCAGGTTCTCATGGTCTTCTTTTATGGACATGTATGCTTGTGCTAACTTGGGCTATTTGTCTATACGTCTACACTTAAGTGTTTCACTGTCCCCTGTAAGTTGATATTACGTTTGGCCAATTAGCCAAACAATACAAAGCAAACATCTTGAAGTATTTATGGATTTTTCCTTTTATCCCAGAACTTACAGATGCTACTAAAATACCCACTTAGTATTTGTTTTGCCTGTCTTTACAACATGCAGCCATATCTCATTTGCTTACTTTGCTGTGCTTCTAACCCTCACTTTTCTGTCTTGTTATTGTCTGCCACATTCCATTCCCCATTCTGGCTTGAAAGATAAAACAAGGAAATGTCTTCCCTATGTTAACGCTTTCTAGCTGCTGGGCTGACAGGTTTCTTCCCTTTTTTATCAGATAGGCTCTTTAATTTTGCAGAGTAAAGCTCCGCATATAGATGTCTTCACTCTCTACTTCTTGAAAGTTGTGTACTGCCTTGAAAGTTGCATTCAAGGAGTGTTTCTTTCTTTCTTCCTCTTCTGCTGTCACTTTGAAATCCAAGGCCAGGCCCAGGAGGGTTGGCTGGGGTGGGGTTTCTGGCTAGTACTCTAAGCAAGGAAATCTAGATGCTGTATTAAGAGATGGGAGTGGGGCTTCCCTAGTGGCGCAGTGGTTGGGAGTCTGCCTGCCGATGCAGGGGACGCGGGTTCGTGCCCCGGTCCGGGAAGATCCAACATGCCGCGGAGCGGCTGGGCCCGTGAGCCATGGCCGCTGAGCCTGCGCATCCGGAGCCTGTGCTCCGCAACGGGAGAGGCAACAACAGTGAGAGGCCCGCGTACTGAAGAAAAAAAAAAAAAAAAAAGAGATGGGAGTGAAGAAAGGGAAGGAGAAACAGGCAGGTAATTTAGATCCTAGACTCAGGCCACAAGTTTCAAGGATCCAGATAAGGATCTAGAAAACACGAGCCCAGGGACCTGATCACAGAATATGGGTAAGAAGAAAGCAGCACCTAGGCAAGGAGTCTGAATGGCAGACTGATGGAATTAGCAAAAAGGGAACATGAATCCTAAGCCACTTACTGCCAAAGCCAGAGAGAACATGCATAGCCTTACAAAAAGTCAGAGGCCTAAATCAGTTCATCTGGACTGTCCCCAAACCTTAAGCAAACAGGGTAGGCCTCAAATTGAGTGACTAAGAAAATTTAAGAATTAACTGGGAGAGCAAGTGGTACCTCTTCCTTAAAAAGCAAAGGTAAGTTAAGAATAAGCGATATTCAAGTGACAAGAAACCTTTAATCATCCTAATCAGACAAAATGGGGAGAGATTGAGGCAGATGTACAGATGGTTCTACTCATCTCACCACCTCCTAAACTCCAGCCAAAAAAAAAAAAAGAAAAAATACACTCTTCAGGAGGGAGAGGTCTCTGGAGGGCCTGGACCCAAAATGGCACCTGCAATGGCTCAAATCTGTCCAGTCCCTGAGCAGCCTTCACCTTGCTTGGGCCTGGTTCAGTCCTTTGCAGGTGATCTACCCCAGCGTGTTAGTGTTAAGAGTTCACATAGCAAACCTGAAAAGGCTTTTTAATTTCTACCCTTTATTTTCTACAGACATAAAAAAACTGTTATCATTAACCAAAATATTAACTAGTTCCCACAAATTCGTTTTCGATTGCCTGCAAGTGTGCTCTGGACGAGCAGTTGTATGTCAGAGAGACCACACACTTTCTTCTGAGCTTGTGAGCACTTCTCAGCGGGGCAGCTAGAAGGGCAGTTAGTTGTACTTGTAGAAAGTGGCCTTCCTGGGGTGGGATTGGCATTGCCAACTACATTCCTTCCCAGAGGGGAGGTTGGAACTACACTGTCCAATCTGTATTGTGTGACCACTGAGCACATGAAATGTGACTAGTCCAAGTTGAGATGAAAAACGAACGTAAAATATCTCATTAACTATTTTTAAAATGCTGACTACATGCCAAAATGCTAATTTGGGGGCATAATCAGGCTCAATAAAAATATTAATTTCACCTATTTCTTCTTACTTTTTATTGTGGCTTTTAGAAAATATAAAATTACTTACGTGGCTTGCATTATATTTCTATTGAGCAGTACTAACCTGGCCATCACATTGAGATACAATGGCACCAAAAGAAAGTACAAAATATATTGAATTGTAGGGAGAGAGGAAAATTAGAATTCCATGAAGATTGAGCACAAAAGAAGTGGATGGCTGCAAAACAAGGCTCGGAATTAGTTGGCAGAACTGATAGTAGAAAAGAACTATGAGAGGGACTTTTCCAGCATAACAGATCATTTTCAAACTCTAGAAAAACAAGTAGACAATTATTTGGCCACCAGAGTGGACAGGGTATTGAGGAAAACCAAAGGAGTAATATATCTGTATCTCACTAGAATTAAGTTAGTATAATTCTGAAGTAGATTCTGAAAAATTAAGTTGTGTTCTGTAAGTCCTAGAGCAACTGCTAAGAAAATAACCAAAAAAAATGGAAAAAAATCTTTAAAGGAACAAAAGTGTTACACTAGAAAATATTCACTTAATGGCAAAGAAAGCAGCAAAGGAGGAATAGAGGACCAAAAATACATGAGACATGTAGAAAACAAAGAGTAAAATGGCAAATGTAAATCCTACCACATCAGTAATTACACTGAATATAAATGCATTAGACACACCAGTCAGAAGAGAAGGAAGAAAATAGTAAATTAGATCACAAATTAATGAAAACAAGAATAGAAAAACAATAGAGAGAAATCAACAAAATCAAAAGCTGGTTCTGTGGAAAAAAATCAACAATATGGATAAACCTTTAGTTAGGCTGACAAAGAGAAAAAAAGAGTCAAATTACTATATCAGGAATGAAAGAGGGGATATTACTACCAGTCTTACATAAATAAGATGGGTGTTAAGGGATTACTAAGAAAAATTGTATGTCAACAAGTTACATAACATAGATGAAATGGACAAATTCCTACAATGACAAAACTAGCAAAACTGACTCAAGAAGAAATAGAAAATCTGAAGAAACATAAAAAATAAAGACACTGAATTAGCAATGTGAATCTTCCCACAAAGAAAAGCCCCGGACCAGATGGCCTTACTGGCAAATTCTTCTGAACATTTAAAGAATAATTAATGCCAATCCTTATAAAACTCTTCAAAAAAACAGAAGAGGAGGGAACACATCTCAACTCATTCTATGAGGCTAGTATTACCCTAATACCAAAACCAGACAAAGACTACAAGAAAACTACAGACCGACATTGCTTATGAAGATAAATACCAAAATCCTCAACAAAATACTAGCAAACAGAATCCAGCAATAAATGAAAAGGATCATACATCATAACCAAGTGAGATTTGTCCCAGGAATGCAAGGGTGGTTTAACATCTAGTAATTAGTGTAATTATTATTATTATCACTATATTATAATTATTATATTAATAGAATAAAAGACACATACACATTAGATGCAGAAGAGGAATTTGATAAAAACCAACAGGACTTGATAATAAAAACAACAAATAAACTAGGAATACAAGGGAACTTCCTCAACCTAATAAAGGTCATTTATGAAAAACTCACAGCTAACACTATACTTAATGGGGAAAGACTGAAGGCTTTTTCTCTAAGATTAATAAAAAGAGAGAGATGTTCATTCTTGCCATTTCTGTTCAACATGGCACTGGAGGTTCAACCCATACATTTATGGTCAACTGACTTCTGACAAAGGTGACAAGACCATTCAATGGGAAAAAATAGTGTTTTCAACAAATGGAGCTGGGACAACTGGATATCCACATGCCAAAGAATGAAGCTATACCCCTACTCACACCGAATACAGAAAATTAACTCAAAATGGATCATAGACCTATATGTAAGAGCAAAGTCTATAAAATTCTTAGAAGAAACCATAGGTGTAAATCTTCATCACTTTGGATTAGGCAATGATTACTTAGATATGCCAAACACACAAAAATAGATAAATTGGACTTCATCAAAATTATAAGCTTTTATGTCTTAAAGGATATTATTAGGAAAGTGAAAAGATATCCCACAGCATGGGAGTAACTGTTGGTGAGGACATGGAGAAATTAGAACACTCACACATTGCTGGAGGGAAAGCAAAATGACTCAGTTGCTTTGGAAAACAGTTTGGCAGTTCCTCAAAAGGTTAAACATAGAGTTACTATATGACCTGAAATTCTACTCCTAAGTATATTCCCAAGAGAAAGGAAAACATATATCCACACAAAGACTCATGCATGAAGGTTCACAGCAGCGCTATGCATAATAGCCAAGAAGTGGAACCAACTCAAATGTCCATCAACTGCTAACAGATAAACAAAATGTGGTAGATTTATACAATGGAGTATTATTGAAGCATAAAAAGGGAAGAAATAGTGAAACATGCTACAATATGGATGAACCTTGAAAACATTATGTTAAGTGAAAGAAGCCAGACATAAAAGGCCATAGATTGTATGATTCCATTGATATGAAATGTCTACAACAAGTAAATCCATAGAGACAGAAAGTAGAACAGCGGTTTCCAGGGGTGGGGCCTGGGATGGGGGTGTGGGGAGGGAGAATGGGGAATGACAACTAATTGGTACAGTTTCTTTTGGAAAGATAAAACTGTTCTAATATTGACTTTTGGTGATGGTCGCACAACTCCATGAATATACTAAAACCCACTGAATTGTACACTTTAAATGGGTAAATTGGTAAACGTATTCTATATGAATTACATCTCAATAAAGCTTTTTTTAAAGAGAAGTAATGATGTGGAGTTTACCACTAACCCAGTGGGAACAAGGATTTCGACTGGAAATTAAACTGATTTAAAAATAAAAGATGCTCCAGACAATGAGCTATTATTTAGCACTAAAATGAAATGAGCTCTCAAGCCATGAAACGATATGCAACCACTTGAAATGCATATTGCTGAGTGAAAGAAGACAATCTGAAAAGGCTACATGCTGTATGATTCCAAACATATGACATTCTGAAAAAGGCAAAACTATGGAGACAGTAAAAATAACAGTGGTTGCTAGAAGTTTGGAGCGGGGGTGGGGCAGGAGGGAGGGATAAATAAGCATGCACGAGGATTTTTAGGGCAGTGAAACTATTGTGTATGATGCTGCAATGGATACAATACGATACATGCAATAGCTACTTGGCACTACACATTTATCAAAACGAACAGAATGTATAACACCAAGAGTGAACCCTGATATAAAGGATGGACTTTGGGTGATGATGATACACATCAATGTAGGCGCATCTATTATAACAGATGTACCACTCTGGTGCAGGATGTTGATAGTGGGGGGTGGCGCTTGTGGGTGTTGGGGGAGCAGGAGGTATATGGGAAATCTCGGTACTTTCTGCTCAGTTTTCCTGTGAACCTAAAAGTGCTCTAAAATAGTCTTTTTTTATTTTAAAGCAAAAACAAAAAAAATTAAAATGCACTGTTTCTTACACTTCTGATTTTGTGGGTAGCGATTCATGCTGTCTATACTTTTGATGGCTCCTCACTACCCCAGGAGGGACTCCATTCCCCTTTAGCTTGATTTAAGAGAAAAATTAAACCCCTACCCTGGGTAAGACATTGTATACTAGAGGTGAGAAGAGAATGGTGGTCTCACACCCTAAAACTGATGCTTGATTTAAGAAATGGCAGGTAAGTCAAAGTTGATACATACTGTACTTTTTAAATTTTAATTTAATTTTAATTTTTTTGTGTGTTTTTAAAAAATTTTTGCACTTTTTTTAAATCTAGAATTTGTGACTTATTTGTCTTGTGCTACCATGAGTGGGACAATGATTATATTAGTAAATACTGTAGATGATGTGTGCCAAGAAAAAATCATTTTCAAATGGTTTGATTCACTTCCCAGGTTCCTTTTACTCTCCTAACACTCCCTTCACTTCCTCCCCTACTGTTTTCTTCCTTTCCCTACATCAAAAGAAATACTGATAACCCAAATCCCCCAAATCAGAAAGGTAGTTGCCATTTATTACAAAGTGGGGGAAGAGACTCTGAGTAGGTAGGATGGATAAGAATGGACAAGAAAATTTAGGGATTTCATAAATGGATAATATCTAAAACAAGAGGATATCATTAAATCATCCCCAAAATATGTAATCGATATCTATTCATTTTTATACCAACCTAAATTTAATCATCATTTAACAGTGGTACCCAGCAAAAGCAATTTAGCATTATACTGTACAATACATACTCCAAACAAAGGAGCCATAAACACAGTTTGAATCCTCCTCTACTCCCAAGGATTTCAGCACTAAACCCGAGCAAAAAATCCCCATTGGGAATCTAGATATATCACACTGCCCTTTATCCATGAGTCTTCTGTGAAGATCAGTCTGAGTAGCTAGAAAGCTTCCATGTTCAACTTGGTCTGCCTGGCTGGGAATCAACTCACCTCAACATCTGGAGGAACATGATTGATAGTCCTGGTTATTAGTGGCGAGAGCTGGGCAAACGGAAGCAGAGGCCTGCAGCCATACAGGCTGAATAAACCTGTTCAAAAATGCACCAAGCTCTGAATGGAAAGACTAGTAGGAACTTCAAGTCCACAGGAGAAATGTGGAGTATCTGGACAAGCAGCCTCACCATAAAGAGCTATCCTAGTGTTAGGAAAAGAATCCAGAAATTCTGCTGCAACCCAACTGGTTTTGTCTCTTGAAACAGCTTCCTGATATTTGTGCTGCCAGCTTCTGTCATAGGGTTTTTGTCACAGGAGCTCAGTAAATATTTATCAATGATGGTGCTGCTAATGAGAGGACCCCAAAGATGAACACCCCCATGTGGGGGAAGACAGGAAGAAAAGGTCACTTTGTCCCACAGCATATGGAATCTATCATGTTACGTGTCAGATTTTATAGTGCTACTACATGCTAGGCATTACTGCTAATTTTCATAGCAGTTCTAAGAGGTTGGCGTTTTCATCCCCATTTTATAGATGACACAATTAAGGTTCAGGGAGATTATACACTATGCCCACGGTCACTGAGATAAGGAATGACTGAGCAGAGATTCACATCATAACTCCTGAAGCCCATGTTCCTTCTACTACATCACACAACCTTTTCTTACCCTGCTCCTTGCAATACCAAGCTGACCCATTCCTGGGCAGGGTATTGACTCGGCTTTCCATCTTGAAAGTTTTGCTCTTCAAAATCTCTATGGTGCTATTAAAAATGAATGCTGCAATTTATTATTCCTGCTATCTTGAAGAGTCTTTGGTCAATGATAACCAGAGCTGAGACAATTCTGAATGGGGCTTTTCACAGCAGAGCAGTTTGAGTCATGCATTAATTTTTTTTTTAAATCAATGGATTACAGATTCAGAAGAAATGGTGGGGGAGGAAACAGACGTTAAAACTTGATAAACACAGATGTGTCAGGGAAACGTTTCCACCAGTGTGTATTCTTTCACCCTCTGTGATGTGGGGCTTGTTAGTATCCTTTTCATAGTGGAAGGAAATATAACATGCATCCTATAGCTTCTATCTGTCAAGTTTGATTATGCCAATTTATCACAATTACTGCTTTATTTTTAATCAGAGTAAGGGCACTAATTTAGTTTCCTGCTCTTTTGTCCAGAGTACTTTATGTCTAGAAAACTCGTGAAGAGACTGTTCAAGGGTAATTTAAAATGTTCATAATTTTTTAAAAGCAATCTGCTAGAAGGTTGCCACAGTCAAGAAACCCATTCATTTTACATTAAGAATTGTTAAGGGGGGCTTCCCTGGTGGCGAAGTGGTTAAGGATCTGCCTGCCAATGCAGGGGACACGGGTTCGAGACATGGTCCGGGAAGATCCCACATGCCGCGGAGCAACTAAGCCAGGGCGCCACAACTACTGAGCCTGCGTTCTAGAGCCCGTGAGCCACAACTACTGAGCCCGCGTGCCACAACTGCTGAAGCCCGTGCACCTAGAGCCTGTGCTCCGCAACAAGAGAAGCCACTGCAATGAGAAGCCCGCGCGCCGCAACGAAGAGTAGCCCCCGCTCACCACACTAGAGAAAGCCCACGCACAGCAATGAAGACCCAACGCAGCCAAAAATAAATTAAATAAATTAAAAATTTTTAAAAAGAATTGTTGGGCTTCCCTGGTGGTGCAGTGGTTGAGAGTCCGCCTGATGATTCAGGGGACACGGGTTCGTGCCCCGGTCTGGGAAGATCCCACGTGCCACGGAGCGGCTGGGCCCGTGAGCCATGGCCGCTGAGCCTGCGCGTCCGGAGCCTGTGCTCCGCAATGCGAGAGGCCACAACAGTGAGAGGCCCACATACCGCCAAAAAAAAAAAAAAAAAAAAAAAAGAATTGTTAAGGGGAATGGGACAGTTGAGTAAATCAGAAACTCAGTTAACTATGGAACTCCTTTCCCTGTTTGGAAAGAGATCGTTACAGGGTTTTATGCATAATAAGAAAGCCACAGAGCTTGGTATTTCAGTGTTCTTTGGATTTCTGATCTGAAAGGGGGAAAACTTAAGTGCCATATACCTTTTAAAGTATCTTTTAAACCTAAGCTTAACAAAAAGAGATTTGTTTTGAAAAAAAAAAGTAAATGGAATAGACCCTGATCCTAGGGGAAGCCTGAGCTCTAAACAGATTTAGAAAAATCTCATTAGGATTAATATGGAAAAGTGGAGAATAAAAGGTAAGTCTACTGGAAGTTTCCATGCTGTTCTCAAGGCCACATATAGGAAACAGGATGAATGATAACAGAGAGCAGGCAGGAATGAAAGAGCCTTAGCAATTCCCTGGCTCCACATTCTACCTCATTTCTATTAACTAAGTCGGCTTGTGTCCAACTGCAGAGGGAGCCAGGCTCCACTCACACACTCTAAGGCCGGGTGTGGCCTTGGGCAAGAGATGACCCTCAAGCCCCTGCGGTAGAAAGCGGCTGAGGTAGCCTTGTAGCTGATACCTACTTCCAAGTCTCTCTGCCTCAGCCCTTTAACCTGGAAAATGGTACTAATGATAATTCTTCCTTCCTTATCAGGACTGTCAGAAACATTAAATGAGTTAATCCATGTAAAGGGCTTAGAACTGTGTGTGGCACATAGCAAGTGCTTAATAAATAATCACTTTCGTCGTCATTCTCTTCCTCATTGTACAGATTAAGTTGCTTTTCCAAGGCCACTATCCTGCGGTAGCACAAGGCAGAGACCCTATGTCAATATTCTGATTCCTGGACTGATGTTATTTCCACTGTACGATGCACAGCAGGTGATTTCAAAGGCACCGAAAGGTCCCTCATACATTTCCCCCTACAACTGTGTCACTGTGACTGAGATCTCCATCCTCGATAACCCTTTTGAAGAGTTTTCTGGTGATATAAAATTTTGTTAAGTGAAGTGAGTTTGCCTCAGGAGAGGGAACATATTAGAGACCTAGCAGAAGCAGAAATGGACTCCCTGTGATGACTAAACCATGATCAAACACCATCATTTTAAACCGAACGCAGGGTCTGAATGAACAAGACACTGAGCAAGGTATAATTTTGAAGGGGAGGGAGAAGATATAGGCTTGGAAGACAGGTTAGTCAGAGGTGGAGGCCAGGCAGCTGGAAAAAAAAGGGCAAAAGTCTTTTAAGAGAGTTTAGAGGACTTCCTTCACAAACTCTATGCTCTTGGGTTTCATCTCATGAACCTGAGCCTTGAACTTAGATCTGATTATTCATAATTTTCTAGAAGCATAAGAGCAACCTGCACCCAGAACTCAGAGATTGTATATGCTGACAAGGTGATTTCCGTGCCACATCAATTTCTCCTTCAGCTCCACTTCACGAGATTTCATGATAAAAATAATTCACAGCATAGGCTTCAGTTAGAAAAAGAAGGGTTCATCTATTAACTCTACAAGAATACCAAGAACGGCTTTTAAAAATCATACATATAATTTTTTTATTTGGAAAAAAAAAGACATCACATCATTAACTTCAAGCAGTCCTTGGGTTGCGTATTTTATGAGGTTTATTTGTACTGCATATCTGTGATGGGCTCTATTTGTGGTTGAAAGTACAAACATACTGATTACAATCACTCTTTCCCACATTTAGGAACAAAATTAATTATCTGCAAAAAGCAGAAGGCTCAGATAGACTCTCAGTCAGTAAATGATAATAGACAGCAGCCAAATATAATGACTCCGTCTCCTACTTTATCTGTTTTAGGCATTCTGAGTGGAATGAAAAAAGGAAAAATTAATTCACTTTCTGAATGTTCTTCAGAGAGGATTTGAATTTGGGTAATAAGAAGTCAGTATCAACCCTTCCCCACCTCCCATGCCCCCATATAAAATACGAAAGCAGCCTTGCTGGTATGCTCTTCCCAAAGGGACATTTTTTTTTGCCTTCTAACTTCCCGTACTACTTTTATTTGTTTTATTTTATATAGTAATTTATTGGAATGAGGTATATTTTTGGATGTATACAATTCACCCGTTTCAAGTGTACAATTTAATGGTTTTTACTAAGTTGACCAAGTTGTGCCATGATCATGACAAACCAGTTTTGCAACATTTTCATCTCCCCAGTAAGATCCCTCATGCCCATTCCAGCACTGTTTTTGAGAAGTCTGATGCATTTTGAAGCCCAATCCCCAAAGGGACATTTTCAAAGGACATTAAGAAGTCTGTACCTTCACCAAAACAAAGGTTACTTGTACTACCCTATTAACAGTCCCCCCAATGAGGAAAGGAATGGCAAACAGTGAGACCTAGAACAGTACCCAGTACCAGGACTCAGAAAGTTGTGTCTGCTGGTGATGATGAAAGTTTGTGTTTTATCTTACAAAGGCTGTAACACGCTGGAAGAAATCTGCCCCAGATTCTCTCATCTTGGCCTTTTGTGAAATTCTTCATTACAGCAAATATTCTAATGACCCCCTCCCTGGAAGAAATTACTGTACTACAGTGTGACTTCATTTAAAAATGCTTCTGTGAGCTGGGATGAAGTGAGAGAGTAGCATGCACATACATACACTACCAAATGTAAAATGGATGGCTAGTGGGAAGCAGCCGCATAGCACAGGGAGATCAGCTCGGTGCTTTGTGACCACCTAGAGGGGTGGCATAGGGAGGGTGGGAGGGAGACGCAAGAGGGAGAGGATATGGGGATATATGTATACGTATAGCTGATTCATTTTGTTGTTCAGCAGAAACACAACACTGTAAAGCAATTATACTCCAATAAAGATGTGGGGGAAAAAAGAAACTAAAATACAAAAACAAACATCTGTGATGTTCAAAATATGTGCTCAAGTTTTAGTGTGGGGTTAGGGTTAGGACTGCCTTTTAAGAAACGGGCCAGGGCTTCCCTGGTGGCGCAGTGATTGAGAGACCGCCTGCCGATGCAGGGGACACGGGTTCGTGCCCCGGTCCGGGAAGATCCCACATGCCGCGGAGGGGCTGGGCCCGTGAGCCATGGCCGCTGAGCCTGCGCGTCCGGAGCCTGTGCTCCGCAATGAGAGAGGCCACAACAGTTAGAGGCCCGCGTACCGCAAAAAAAAAAAAAAAAAAAAAGAAACGGGCCAAGTAGAAAACATTTTCTGCCAGAGGCCTGAGCAAGACAGCAAAATGCAGAGAGGCCTAAGAGGTGAGTGAGCCAAGGCCACTGTGGCGCTATCGTGAGTGAAGGATGTAGCACTACAGTTGCCAAGAGTAACCTTATTCCGAGTGGGTAGAAAGGAATCAGAGGAATCACACTGTATACATGACTCCATGTTTTCGGAGGCGTTTTAGGTTTTGCAATAAAAAACAAAGCAAGTATTCGGGGGCTTTTCTGCCCTCACCAGATAGAAGGCTGCTTTCCCTCTGCTCTGATTCCCTGGCCACTCAACATTAGAAAGGCATTTTGGACTTCTTCATTCTCGTCTTGGGAGCACAAGGATTCTCGGAATATCAGGTCATGGGGAAGGCCTTCCTGGACTTCTGCCCACTTGGATGAATATTCCTGACTTTCTAACCTTTCTGAATATACTCTGAGCACAAATCAGTCCTCCACGACACTCCCAACAGACATGGATAAGCATCTGCTTACTACTCTGGGCTTATCACTTGCTTCATCTTAGAACTGCAGTAAAACAGAAAACTATCTGACAAGCTACTTAGCAATACAAGACTCCCAACCCCAGAGTCTGAACAAGCAAGAAAGGAAACCATAGCTTGGGGACCAAAAGAGAGAGCAATAGGTAGTAGCTGGAGGCCCAAAGTAGCGGAGTTTACTCCCAACCAGAGGCAACTAGTCAAGTGCCCCTTTTATACTTTTTAAAGTATTTTCTGAAGAGCTGAGAAAACTGCCACCGTTCTGTCTTTGGATGTGCCTTCTGCTACCCTCCAACAGGTGGGACACAGCCCAGCCTTTTGACCAACCAGTCGGGGCTGAGCTAAGTGTCTTTCACTAACTTCTTACTTTCTTGCCTGATCCTCCCAAAGCATCATGAACTTGCGAGGCTTCTGCAGCCATCCAAGGTTGGGGAAATCACATGTTGCCAGACAATTTTCCGTGGGTCTCTTGTGTTTCTGCATGTCTTATAAACAGAGACACTTTACCCCCCAGACTGTCTTTATCAAGTATCTTTGGATAGTGAATAGTCTTGGAAGACAGTGATAGGGTCGCCCTTCAGAGAAAAGAATGGGCACTCTTACTACCTATTATAAAAGATGTGAGTTCCCTAAGCTCAAGGCTGCTCTCTTGTAATGCAACTCACTGTGTGTGGAGGAGTCATCTGGTCGTCTTTGCCTTTCTCCGTGGGAATTGGGGCTTGGGGAACTGGCACAAATGCTGATACTCTGCCTACTGCTATCGCTGTGAGAAGTAAACTGTCCTGCATCTCTGAGCCAGGAATCTCCCGTCTTTATCCAGCATCCATGAAACTGTGGCCAGGTAACTTGTTGGTTTGCAATTAGGGTAAGAATCTCAGATGTTTCACAGGTCTTGAGGACATTTTCCTGCCACATCGGTCCAGAGACCACAGAAAGGAGGAAAAACTTCTTTCTAAAGATTCACAACGAATAATCACGCTGACACTCTTGCCAAGGGAAAGGCAAGGAATTCCAGATTTATGAGGAACCCATCTGACTCCCTAATATGACCCTTAATATATATAATTTCAGGATGAAGCATGATAAAAAGCTTCCTTTGTGTGACCACTGTTTGAAACCTGTCCTAAACTTAACATTTAGTGCCTGAAAGTGATGCCAATTTTTTCATTTGTATTCTCATCATTAAGTAGGTAATCTATGTTTTAAAACTATATATTTTCCCCATGGGAATCACTAAAGTTATTTTTTTTTGTCAACGAAAAAAAACATGGCAGCCTGTAAACATTTTTGTCTTTCCAGAAATGGACCTCATGCAAATAAAGTTGCCTACCACAGTTCCAGATGCTGACCTGCAGACAGTAATTAGGTAGTTAGCCATTTACTTGTTTTTATCACTTTGAAATCACTTGGTACTGAAAACAGCTTGTAAGAATTCAGACAAGGTATCTATCTCTATAGGAGACTAAAAAATGAAAGTCCAAAGTGATAGCATGAGGAGAAAAACACTGACATTCTGACACCTGAGAAATAACCACAGCCTTCAAAAGCAGAGAGGAAGATAGGGCTAATCTTGGAAATTCTGATGAGTTACAGTCACTCACAAAGACAGCAAAATATAAGAATTTGATAGAGTGAATTATTATTGAGGATCAACAGAGAATCTTCCCCAGATCTTCCTAGCACACATAAATAAATATTGATTTCACTGAAGATATCTTCAGAAATTCTACCAAAGGAAATGGATGTAGCCACTATGGAGAACAGTATGGAGGTTCCTTAAAAAACTACAACTAGAACTACCATACGACCCAGCAACCCCACTACTGGGCATATACCCTGAGAAAACCATAATTCAAAAAGAGTCATGTACCAAAAGGTTCATTGCAGCTCTATTTACAATAGCCAGGAGATGGAAGCAACCTAAGTGTCCATCAACAGATGAATGGATAAAGAAGATGTGGCACATATATACAATGGAATATTACTCAGCCATAAAAAGAAATGAAATTGAGTTATTTGTAGTGAGGTGGATGGACCTAGAGTCTGTCATACAGAGTGAAGTAAGTCAGAAAGAGAAAGACAAATACCGTATGCTAACACACATATATGGAATCTAAGGAAAAAAAAAAGGTCATGAAGCACCTAGGGGTAAGACGGGAATAAAGACAGAGACCTACTAGAGAATGGACTTGAGGATACGGGGCGGGGGGGGGGGGAAGGGTAAGCTGGGACAAAGTGAGAGAGTGGCATGGACATATATACACTACCAAATGTAAAACAGATAGCTAGTGGGAAGCAGCCGCATGGCACAGGGAGATCAGCTCGGTGCTTTGTGACCACCTAGAGGGGTGGGATAGGGAGGGTGGGAGGGAGGGAGATGCAAGAGGGAAGAGATATGGGGACATATGTATATGTATAACTGATTCACTTTGTTATAAAGCAGAAACTACCACACCATTGTAAAGCAATTATACTCCAATAAAGATGTTAAAAAAAAAAAGAATATGTTAGGTTCTTAGTAGGCAATGTTACTACTAAGGAAACTCCATAATGGAGACCTGGACGTACTAAGGTCCAGAATCAAAGGCAAATGCATTAAAAACTATCTGTTGGTCCAACAGGCAGATTACAAGCATTGCAACTGGAAGAAAACCTATACCTCACCACTGGCACGGTGCACAGAGATTCTAGGCAAAGTCATTTTACTGTGTGACTGGGTCTTCCATCACCTACATAAACATTCCTTCTTCCCCTAGAAACTACTCTGTGCCTTTAAGTGTTATGAAGACAAAAAATCTCATGCTTTTTAGTACTTCATTGGGAAATACTACAGCAAAAGTCTCCAAGGAGGGAGAATGAACTCAAAAACTGATTGTGAAGCTGGAAAAACAGTAGAGGGTAGTACAGGATATTAAATAAGATAATAAAGACCCACTTAGCCTATGTTCAAGGAATGAAGATTCTGGTGAAAAGAGAGTGGAACTCTTTGAAAGAGCAATATGGACTAATTATGAAAAGCATGAGCTTTGGGGTCAGACAGATCCAGCTTTGAATCCTAGCTCCGCTACCTACCGGCCAAGTGATCCCTGAGGACAGCAACAGTCAGGGTCATCTTTCCAGCCACTTCTTGTGCCCCTGGTGTCTATCAGTGGTTCCACAATTAGATGCTCACTAAATGTTCCCTGAAATGAATCCTATTTCGGATAGTGCTGAAATGAATATCACAATGAGGAAAGAAAGGGAGAAACAGTGACGGTAGAAAAGGTTGCAATTTTGCACAACATTCAATGAAGCCTACGACAAGTCAAGATAATGAAATTATGGGAGAGGAAGCACTAATGCCGTGAAGTTCTGAGATGAATCAATAAAGAACACGAGTACAAATGGAAACATGAAAGTGCAAACAGCCACGCGAGGATATGTGAGCAATTACTTTGGGGGGGATTGTAAAGAAAATAAATGAAATCACAGAAAGTTTTGGGAAACTTTCTGGAAAAGCAATAAACATCCAATATGCTGATTATTACTCATTTAATCAATGGATCTGAAATGTACAATGGCTATGCATATAATCCACATATAGGGATATAGTAATTACAATCAAAGTAGTTTCAGAATAAGAATAATTGCATTTTAAAAAGAAGGTTGTAGCATTCAACAATTTGTGTGGCGTAACAACAATGTTGAAAGTATATGTATTGAAAACTGTACATATTTGTATTTGCCTCAAGGTATAAGATATGGAATTCAATAACATGCTGATAAATTTAACAATGATACCCTCAGATATTACCCCTATGATACCCAAATACTATTCTTTTAAAATAAATTTATTTATTTTATTTATTTACTTTTTGGCTGCATTGGGTCTTCTTTGCTGCGCATGGGCTTTCTCTAGTTGCAGCGAGAGGGGGGCTACTCTTCATTGCAGCGCGTGGGCTTCTCATTGTGGTGGTTTCTCTTGTTGCGGAGCACGGGTTCTAGGCATGCAGGCTTCAGTAGTTGTGGTGTGCGGGCTCAGTAGTTGTGGCACATGGGCTTAGTTGCTCTGCGGCATGTGGGATCTTCCTGGACCAGGGCTCAAACCCGTGTCCCCTGCCTTGGCAGGTGGATTCTTAACCACTGAGCCACCAGGGAAGTCCCCCAAATACTATTAAAGACCTACTCAGTACTCACTTGGGGCCATGATGCTTAACCTAGTTCACAAATGTAGATGAAGAATCAAGATGGATCTATTTACAGTCCCATAATTAATACTTTCTTGAACTTTTCAGTAAAAATTTTCTTTCTTTCCCTTCCTCTCCCCTCTCCTCTCTCGCTCTCTCTCTCACGCTCACACACACACATACACACTCATACACACTCACACATTTTCACATACTTGCTATTTTTATTCATGCCTTTGGATTAGAATAACATTAAACATCTTGGCACTTAAAAACAAGTTTAAGAAAATCTCATTATCTATTTGGCACTTAGAAAACTGCTGTAGAAAGAGTACTGCACTGGGGCTTAGTGAGTACCTGCCATGTGCCTCGAACTCTGCCAGGTACTTTGAACCTATCATTTCACTGAATCCCCACATATCAACCCCATTTGACAGATGAAGAGTCCACGGTCACAGCTTTGCCATTAACTGTCATTCACTTTTAACCTCTGGGCCTTACCTTGTCTACTAAACAAGGTGGCTGGAGTTGCTTCCAAGGAAGTATCAGAATCAAATGGAGTACTCTGTAAGTGACAAATTCTCTGGCCTCTCCACAGACCTACAGTATCAGAATCCTCGGGGGGAGGGGGGGAGGCTCCAGGAATCTGTTTAACAAGTTCCCTAGATGATTGTGGTGATGAGCCGAGTATGAGAACATGCTTACCGCCTCCAGGAGCACCCTAACCTTTGCCTGCACGCCTTCACTTGGTAGCCTGAAGAACTGAAGACCATCTTGTGGAAAACTAAAACACTAATAGGCCATAAGTGTCCATCATCGGATGAATGGATGAAGAAGATGTGGCACATATATACAATGGAATATTAGCCATAAAAGGAAATGAAATTGAGCTATTTGTAATGAGGTGGATGGACCTAGAGTCTGTCATACAGAGTGAAGTAAGTCAGAAAGAGAAAGACAAATACCGTATGCTAACACATATGTATGGAATCTATGAAAAAAAATGTCATGAAGAACCTAGGGGCAAGACGGGAATAAAGATGCAGACCTACTAGAGAATGGACTTGAGGATACGGGGAGGGGGAAGGGTAAGCTGGGACAAAGTGAGAGAGTGGCATGGACATATATACACTACCAAATGTAAAATAGATAGCTAGTGGGAAGCAGCCACATAGCACAGGGAGATCAGCTCAGTGCTTTGTGACCACCTAGAGGGGTGGGATAGGGAGGATGGGAGGGAGGGAGATGCAGGAGGGACGAGATATGGGAACATGTGTTTATGTATAACTGATACACTTTGTTGTAAAGCAGAAACTAACACACCATTGTAAAGCTATTATACTCCAATAAAGATGTAAAAAAAAAGTATCTGAAAAAAAATTAACAGTGCCCCACTCATTTAGATAAGACCAAAATGTCCTTTATGATCTGGGGTAGATGGTAGCCACCAAAAGAGCTGAGCAAAGTCCCTGCATGGCAGACCTCATGGCATGGCTTATAGCTAGCTAAAAAGACTGTCCCAAACAGAGCTCTGGAAGAGCCTAGTTTCGAAGAGGTCTCTCACCACAACTTAACCTCAAGCAGGACTAACTGGCAGGCTCTTACACTTTATCACAACAGGAAGGTGAAGGTGCTACAGCAGAATCTCATTAATGCTTTAGTTTTCAATCAGCTTTGGCTTTGGGGCATTCTGTGGTTTTGTTAGCAGGAATAGAGTTCTGCAGTCCACCCAGCCCTCACTTCCCCTCAGCCCCCATAGATGGCCCAGCCCCCTTCTGGCCCATACAGAGTATAGCTGGATCACACCTGGCCAATAATTCCCCACCCACACCATTTGGTATATATTACTTAGAGCTGGCGATCATAAAACAGTAACAAGGCAGAGTTTACATATGCTTTCTGTTCTAGTTTAGGCATTCCCCGGGGAAGGCAGGCTTCACACTTTCATCACCAGCTGGGAGCTGGGAGCTGGGAGCTGGGAGCTGGGAGCAGTCAGGCCCTTAATGGCCAAAACAGAAAGGGACTGCATCACTGAGCGCCTCTTGACAGCCAAGGCCTTTCTTCCTGAATGATAATGACATGAAATGTACTCCCTGTGTGTGTGCGCGTGTGCACACACACAAACGGGCACATGTGCACCTAAAATGTAGCAGGTTTGGCATCCCAAAATAGCTATTCAATTTAAGTTCATGATGTCTTTGCAAAATCCTTATGGAGCTTTTAGAGCGAAAGTCTGGGAGGGGGCGTGGTGGGAAGAATGCTAGATTGTCGCAGCAGAAGACCTTGGACTCTACTTCTGGCTCTTCCACTAATTATATAACTTTGGGCAAGACTCCCTGAACTTTTACTTCATTTGTAAATCAGTGGAACTAGACTGATTTCTTATGGCCTTTCTAACATTCACATTATAGTGAGATGTTCACTGTGGTGAAATTTATTCAGGTACATGTCTGTCTGTCAATGAAGCTAAACTGACGTTTTAAAGACTTAAGAACTATGTCTTGGGTAACCGAGTACCCAGTACCTGGCAAAGTGCCACGAACAGAGCAGATGCTTAATAAATGTTTACTAAACAAACCTTCATGTCTAGAGCCTGATCAAAATAGTGGGACTTAATCCCTTACCAGCTCCCCACCCTATTTTTCTGTGTTTAAAAGCACCAGAGGAGAATACATGTTTTCAAGACGTTGCTGTCAAGTGACCAATATCAGAGGCAAACTTTAAAGACTCCCATACCCTGTCTTTAATGTTATCTCCTTATTTTTCCTCTTATTGAAGGCATTTCCACACCCCTGGCACTCTGGCTTTGTGTCTGACACATAGTGGGCCCTCAATCAATTTCAGGTGAATGAACATATGAATGCACTGACTTTCCTTTTTTCTAGTTCTGTGAGATTTACTTTTGTGTGTGTGTGTGTGTGTGGTACGCGGGCCTCTCACTGTTGTGGCCTCTCCCCTTGCGGAGCACAGGCTCTGGACGCGCAGGCTCAGCGGCCATGGCTCATGGGCCCAGCCGATCCACGGCATGTGGGATCTTCCCAGACCGGGGCACGAACCTGTGTCCCCTGCATCGGCAGGCGGACTCTCAACCACTGTGCCACCGGGGAAGCCCGAGATTTACTTTTGTATAAGGCCCTAGAATCTGGCCTTCAATTAGAAAGCAATCAAAGGAATAATTAGCCACTGAAGAACACTATCGTTAGGACATTTCTGTTCATTTTACTATAAAATATTTTCTCAGCAGATGTGTTTTAAACAGCTAACATTGTGAATGGGGCAATCAGAGCAGTTCCGTAAGTAGCCATCCTGTGGGTTGCATCATTTTTGTCCTCCTTTCTAGTTTAATTCACCAAAGAAACCAGTTACCCCTATCGTTTTGTACTTCCAGAGTTTAAAGACAGGGCTAAATGGCCCAATCTGCCCTCCACATTCTGGGTAAGCAATGGTTTGGAGTACACAGTAGTTGCAACGCTATAGAAGATAAGAGCACGAATCGCGCAAGGTAACAAGCCAGGGTTGGAATCCCAGCTCCGCCACCTCTGTTTAACTACCTTTGACGTTTGGGCAACATATTTAAGCCCTCTAAGCTTCATTTACTCCTGTGTAAAATGGGGATAATATTATATTAGGACCTATCCCATGGATTACTAAGAAATAATATTACGTAAACTGGCCAGCAGAGCACCTCAAACGTGGTAGGAGCTCAACAAGGGTAGTGTATTATACTATTCTGCCACGTCCTTCTACAAAGCTGGGAACGTTCAGGAATCAGTCACCATCACCTTAGTGAGGTCTGGCTGGTAGCTCTTGGCTGTATGTTCTGCTCTGTATTGAAAAGTGTGTGCATTCTGTGGTTCTGAACGTGTGCACCCTGGCTTAGCAGGTACAACGTAACTAACATTGTCTGACTGAAACCAATCAAGCTTCTGCCTCACAAAACTGTCCCACCCCCATCAAAGATCCTATCAGCCTTACACTGATACAAATCAAGGCTGCAAAAACAACTGTTGGAAAACATGAACGTTTTGCCTCACCTGTGTTCTTGTGTAGGTTTAGTTAGTGGGGTCTAGCTGGGTCTCCTATGTTTAAAGTCACTACTCAAAATGCAACTCAAAACTACAACGAGGTAGCACCTCACACCAGTCAGAATGACCATGCATTAAAAACTCTACAAATAACAAATGCCAAAGAGAGTGTGGAGAAAAGGGAACCCCCCTACACTGTTGTTGGGAATGTAAGTTGGTGCAGCCACTATGGAAAACAGTATGGAGGTTCCTTACAAAAACTAAAAGTAGAGCTACCATATGACCCAGCAATCTCAATCCTGGGCATACATCCGGAAAAAAACTATAACTCAAAAAGATACATGCACCCCTATGTTCATGGCAGCACTATTTATAATAAGCAAGACATGGAAACAACCTAAATGTCCATCAGCAGATGAATGGATAAAGAAGATGTGGTATATACATACAATGGAATATCACTCAGCCGAAAAGAAGAATGAAATAATGCCATTCGCAGCAACATGGATGGACCTAGAGATTATCATACTAGTTAAGTCAGACAGAGAAAGACAAATGCCATATGATATCACTTATATGTGGAACCTAAAATATGACACAAATGAACTTATTTACGCAACAGAAACAGACTCACAGACATAGAGAACAGACTTGTGGTTGCCAAGGGGGAGGGAAGGATTGGGAGTTTGGGATTAGCAGATGCAAACTATTATACATATGTACAACTGAATCACTTTGCTGTATACCAGAAACTAACACAACATTGTAAACAACTGTACTTCGATAAAATAAATTTAAAAAATAAAGTCACTACTCAAAATAGTAATATGATATATATGATTAAGAGCACAAGAGTGAAATCAGAATCAAAGAAAGTGGTGATAACCTAATTAAAGGGAGACCTGATCAACTTCTGAATCACTGAGCTTCAGTTTCCTCATTTACAAAATGGAGATAACAGCTCCTACCTCACAGGGTTGTCATGAAGGTTGTGATAACCAACAACAGTGGTAATAATAGCTAATAATTACTGAAGAATTACCATGTACCAGGCACATGCTAAGTGCTTTAACACGTTATTCCCTATGAAGAAGATATTCTTTCGATCCCTATTTTATGAATCAGCAATATGAGACTCATACAGATAAAATGATTCACCCAAGGTCCCACAGCAAGAAAGTGGGTGAAGCTAAAATTCAAAGGCAGGCATTAGGACTCCATAACCTGTGGACTTAATGTGCTGCCTAGCTTTGTGAGGTCATTCAGTCCCTCTATCATCCCTGCCCACTTTTTTTCTCACTTCTCTCCATCAGCACCTGCCACTGGCCAGGCTGCCCTACCCCCAGTAGAATCCAATTCCTCTGAAAACTGTAGAATGGTACTCACAGTGGTGGTCAGTTTTCCTCCATTCTTCTGGACATACTGGATGGAATCATGGATCGTAGAAAAGAGACCAAGCAGTACATTCTCCATGTCATAGATTCTGTACATGCCATTCACCAGTTCTTCCAGAGACAGAATGTATTCTCTCCAGTACTTGTCAATCTCCACCACACCTGCCATACAGCCTTGCATAACCACATTGCAGTAGCCACCACACGGCTTAACCATCATCAGTCCCTGGCAGTAAGAGCAGTACCACATCCTGGTGAGCATTCGGCCACAGTCCTTACTGAACTTCAGGTGATCAGTTGTGTTGATCACTTCAATTCCGAGATTCAGGGCCTGGAGGAAGATCCTAGTGACTTGCAGTGACTTGGAAACCTGGGTCATAATAAGCTTGGGGAAATTCCCAAATACTTTCAGGTCACGCCTTGCCCCTCGGAGGCATTCATTGATGTCTAAGGTGGACTCCGGCAGGCCTGGGTTCATTAGCTGGGTATAGATGACTGGAAACAGGCTGTCAAACAATTCATTGACCATGTCATCCACGTTGATGTCAGAACCCAGGATGTAGAGAGATACATCAGTGAAAAATTCACCCACAAACTCAAAAGCTTGTGGGGTCAGGCTTGGGTAGTTGTTCTTGAACATGGCATTGGTGTAGTTCTTGGCATGGCGAACAACGATTTCAAAGGCCTCTGTAAAATACGAGATAAAGAAATGCCCACAAATTAAAGCATGAAAATCCAGTGTGTAATTGACTTTGAGATTTCTCTATTGCTGTGGTGATTAAGGTCCCATTTGCCTTAAATAATTGACTCATGTTTACTTCTGGCATTGCCTCTACTCCTGCAGCTGTTTGTTCCTATAAATCAATTTTCCTTTCTGAACATGCAGTCCAAACCCTGATGTGCACGTAGATTCTTAAGCACACAAATTATATTTCAAATGACAAAAGCCAGGATTCAGTTAACATTCTGGTCTCTCATAAAAATATTGATTAAAAATTGGCTAAATGAGAAGTTCTTTCTCTTTCTCACATTGAGTTATTCAGTTAAAAAGAAACTGTATTTCAAGACATTTCATTTTTAGACAGAGATAAATATTTGACAACAAACCATATACTATATAAACTCACATAACAATTTAAGCCTGTTCATCCCTGGAGGAAAGGCAAGTTCTTAGCCAAGAATAAAAGCTATCACAAACTTCATCATGTAGGTAGATTTTCTCTAGATAACTTTAAAGGGAGCTATCTGACAGATTGACAGACCTGAAAGTGGAATTTATCCCCGAAACGGGTATCTGGATGGAGAAAAACAACACATGCACTTATCTATACGTTCGATACTGAAAATAACACCGCTGGTATTTGCAAGCTGAACATCTGGAAGGATAACTGCTAAGCTTCCTTGGTAAGTTCGGCTTCCACATGGCTTGGAAACCTTATCTACTCTACAGAGACTACGGGTTCAGGATTACATCTGCTGCCCCTACCCCTTGGCATAAGGCCTGATCAGTGTCATTGGTTTGAGAGAGAAAGTAATAATGTCACCATCCCGTTTTCTCCAAACTGAAGCACTGCAGACACAATTTATCCCAAATAACCAGAGTCCCACATTTATATGAGAGAAAGCAAAAACTGCAATAATAGATTTTTCAAAGAAATAAGGCATAGTTTAAGAACAAACAAAAACAACCAAGTTTCCCAAGACATTTAAAATTAACTTAGTAGTTTCTTTCCTTTCCTTCCAAAGCACAAAGGTCCATGACAGATGTACCCCAAATGATGCTATTTCATGAGCCTTGAAAAATCAAATTATTACCACTTTCATACTACTAGACAGACTGCATTCCAACAGCTCCTTGGGATCACTTAGCCAAACATCTCAGTCATCTGTGGCAGAAGTGAGCTCTAGGTTGTACCACCACCATCTGCCCCAGATCCCTCACAAGGTAGAACGCGCTTGCTAGATTCTTCCCTTGGGCTTATGACGTGCCCAGGAATGTTGAGCAGATGCCAGAGCAATTCTACTGGGTTTCCAAGCCCACTTGAGAAAGTTAATCTTCATTTTCATCAATTGCTAAATGTTCATTTGTTACTTTTATTTTGTTTAGAACGTTAAGCAATTCTTAGAAAGTTTATCTATCTTAAAACAATCTCTCCCTAACTCCACACGCTACTTTATTTTCAATCCTTGAATCTAAAGATTGAATGAAGCCAAGAGATTGTCTGACCCAATACAAAGGACCAGTCAATTAATTATTTAAAATCATCAGAAATTTGGAGATTAAAAACTATTCATTCATTTTAATTTCAGCTACCAATCATTTATTATATACTAGACCCCGTGCTAAGTACTAGGGGTATGTAAGTGCTAGGTAGATGGAGATAAATAATACACCTTCCTTGTCTTTAAAGTACTCCCAAGCTATATGGTTTAGCATTTATAAAGCATTTCCAAGTTTATTACGAGATCTACTTTTTACAACAATCTTCTAAGTTCGGTATTGCGATCCCCATTTTATAGGTGATGAAACTGAGGCTCAGCAGCATTTAAGCACTTTCCAGGGTCACACAACTGCAAAGTAGAAGTAGTCAACTCAGACTAGTGTCTCCCGGCAACGGTTTCACTCTAGTTGCCCTCAGCTCTATAGCCAACACACACATCCTCAAAAATCTTTGAAAGTCAAGCTCATTTTTAGGCTCATTATTTTCCCATTGGCTTCTCCTCTCCAAATGGAAATGTACTGGAAGAAATTGCAGTCCAAAGACCAACAAAGCAGAGTTACACTTTCACCTTTGTCTTGGGACAGCACGAATTCAGAGAAGAAAGACTGCTGCTGAGATGCTACCCTGTGGATCTCAATCATCTAAGCTACCCTAAAGTTAAGTCTCTACAAGGCAAATTTCATCTCTAGCACAGTGCATTTGTTCTCTAATGTGCAAGATATATGACAGTGAAATTCCATAGACTGTACTGCCATAACTTTTTTCTTAAGTTTCTGTTACTAGCACTGCTGGATCAATAGAAAAAGAAAATTACAAAAGATCATGAACTCTTCTCCAGAAAGAATAACAACACGTATTGCAGAGGGAAAGGGCTAGGGGTTCATATGCTCACATGTGCTTCCTGCTCCAACTTTCACAGCTCAGAATCCACTTAGCACATCTCTGGGTTTTGCCCAACCCCCTTACTTTTGTATCATGGGACAACAGACCAAACCATAACCGCTCAAGCAAAGGCTCCTTGGGGATTTATAGGAACCAACACTAGGTGAAAAGTGATGCTCAGCTTGAGGTTGGCAACTTGAGGTTTCATGAAATGCAGCCAAGGGCTAGAATGGGCCAGGAAGTTCAGTCGATTGATTTTTTTTTTTTTTGGTCAGATAATAATGTACGCTTAAGCTAGGGGAGGTTTTCCTCTGTCTCTTTCCTGGGAAAAAGTCAAGCATTATATCCAGGAAAAGTCGGAACAATGTAAAATCAGAGATGTTACGAAAAATTTGGCACCAAACAGAAAATAGTCTATTTTTAACAATATATAGAAAGATATATGATACAGATAAATAGATCTAATAAATTAATACACATCCAAATATAGCAAGGTTTCTAGATTTATCGTTGCCCCCAACACTATTCTGGTCACCTCTATTTGGACACACTCTACTGTTATCAACTTCCTTCTTAAATTATGGTGCTCAAAAAGGGACACAACTCTCCAATATGGTTTGATATGTAAAGTGTGCAATCAGGCTGTCACCTCTCTTTAAATGGTTCAGTAAGTTCTCCCCCATCCCAACCCAGGACATATATCCTATAACCGTAGCAAAATGACTGTCCTTAGTACTTGGTGCTGATGTTTCTTTACCCAGACCTAGACATAAAGAAATGTGTTTTCATGGGCCTTTTCAGTAAAAGACTGGATTTTTTTTTAAAAGGAGAGTCTACTTGTAGTTGGAAGACAGAAATAAATGAACCACCGAGTTCCCTTCAAGCCCTTAAGAATAAAACAGTCCTGATAAAGGCAGGTTACTTTTTGCAAGGTAGTTTTTCCAGCATTGTAAGAATGGCAAATACTTTATAAGAACTTTTTAAATTCCTAGGATAAATGACACACAATGGGTTGGACTCCAGTCTTTGCTTTCAAGCACAGGTACCTTAATGGAAGAAGAAAACTGACATTTACGTGATACCTGCAAAGTATATGCCAGGATCTGTAATGAACTTGCTCACATATGTCCTCTCATTTAAATTTAACATAAACATATGTATTTGGATTTATTTTTATTTGGTGAGGAAACTGAGGCTCAGACAGGTTAAGTGACTCATACAAGATAATATCTCTAGTTAAATGCCACAGACTGAATTTAAGTGTAGGTCACTCTAACACCAATACCCTTGCTAATTCCACAACATGCTCCAGCCTTGAAAACTGGACATTGGGAGACTTCTGGTCTTGGCTACAACATGTAAAGAGCTTGGAAATTATCATTCCCATTCTCAACAACAAGATAATAGCTGAACCAACTGAAAATCAATGATTCTTCTTAGACCCGTCAGGGAATTAAGGTCACAGGGCAAACTGCTACCCTGAAATCTGGAAAGAGAGGCAAATACAGAGAATCACAGCTGAGATCTGCTGGATCTCAGACACCTGCAGCAGACGCCACTGAAGCTATAAACTAGTCTAAACCCTTAAATGGTAGTTCTGACAAACTGATAGAGGCTGAATGTGAACTAGCCTGAGAGTTGAAAATTCCTGGGTCCTCAGTTTTATGGGTCCCCCACATTCCCATGGGATTTACCTCAAGAAAACACACAAAGTTCTCATGGTTAAGATCTAAGAAAAATCTCCTTGTTTTTTCTGGCAGGGGTAGGGGGAAAGTAATAATTTAGAAATACACCATGAGCATTCTTCATAACAAATGCCTGTTCTCCAATGGACACAACTTTACCAAAGCCTAATATACCTAGAAGAGGGGCAATTAGACAACTCCAGTCCCTTCTAGCCTTCCTGTAACACCTAAAGGGAAAGAAAAAAAGGCCGAGAAGAACTTATGAGGGTTACAGCTCATGGACTTAAGTCTACTAACAGACTGATTAATCGTAATATTATAGGCCACTTTCACTACCCCCATACCTTTCCACCAGAAAGACACAGATCCTATTTAAGAAGGAGTTCTTAGAGAAACCCACCAAAAAGAGGTGAGAAAAAAATAAACAAAGACACTAGAGGAAACTAAAGCCTCTAGCATCTATAGATACAGCAAACAATAAATAGCCTAACTCCTAGTCACATTAACATAAAACTTCACACTAAACGTCTAATCACCTCAGCTCCTATTACCCAATATATCATATTCTGCTTTTAACAAACAATTACAAGCCATGAAAAAAGGCAAAAGAACAGTCTGAAGAAACAAAGCAATTATCATAACCACACTCAGATATGGCACAGATTTTGGAAATATCAGACAGGGAATTTAAAATAACTATTATTAATATATAAAGGACTCTAATGGAATAAGTGGACAATATACAAGAACATATGGATACTGTAAATACAGAGATAGAAATGCTAAGAAATATCGAAAGGAAATGCTAGCAATCAAAAACACAAACAGAAATGAAGTATGCTTTTCATGGGCTTATCAGCATACTTGAAACAAACAAGGTAAGAACCAGTGATCTTAAAGAAATATCAGTAGAAACTTCTCAAACCACAATAGGAAGATTAAAAAAAAAAGAACAAACAAACAAACAAAACACAGAAAAGAGTATCCAAGAACTGTGGGACAAATTCAAAAGGTGTATAATATGTGTAATTGCAATTCCAGAAAGAGAAGAGAGAGAGAAGAGAGCAAAAGAAATATTTGAGAGAATGATGCCCAAAATTTCACAAAATTCATGATAGATAACATCCACAGGTCCAAGAAGCTCGGAGAATAACAAGCAGGTTGAATACCAAAATACCTACTCTTAGGCATATCATATACAAACTGTAGAAAACCAAAGACAAAGAGAAAATCTTCTAAGAAGCCAGAGGAAGAAAAAAACCATCTTATCTATAGAGGAACAAGGATAAGAATTACATTGAACATGTCATCAGAAATCATGCAAGGAAGAAGAGAGTAAATGAAATATTTTGCGTTGAAAGAAAAAAAAAAGACCTAGAATTCTATTTCTAGCAAAATTATCATCAAAAAGGAAAAGAGAAAGTCTTTCTCATACAAACAAGAATGGAAGAAATTTGTCACCAGTAGACCTGGTTTGCAAAAAAAAAAATGTTAAAATATGTTTTTCAGGAAAAGTATATAAGCTAGAAAATCAGATCTACATGAAGAAAAGAAGAGCATCAGAGAAGGAATATATAAAGGTAAAATAAAACCTTTTCTTTTTTAAAAAATTGATTTAATATATAACTTTGTTCAAAGTAATAACAGCAATAATGTGTTGGTGATTATAGCATATGGATAAGTAAAATGAATATTATAAGGTACCTGAACTACCAGTGAAACAATCTAGTGTAATTTGAATTTCAAAAAGAAGCATATGCTAAGAGGAATGGAATCATACATAAATGTTCAGTTAAAGCCACAGAAGACAGGAAAAGAGAGGAAGATTAAAAGTAACCAAAACAAAGAATATGTGCAATAAAGAGAAAGCAGTTATAAACATTATGAATATTAATCCAATTACATCACTAATCACTTTAAATGTGAATAGTTTAAATATACAAAGTAAAAGATAGAGACTATCAGAGTAAAGATAAAAATAAGACCCAACTATAGATTGTCTACAGGTAGCACATCTTAAATATAAAGATACAGATAAAGGGATGAAGAAAGACTTATCATGCTAGCACTAAGTAGAACAAAAACTGGAATAGCCAAATTAATTTCAGACTAAGCACACTTTGGAAGAAGGAATATTATCAGGAATAAAAAAAAGGGTGTTACAAAATGTTGAAGGGGTCAATTCTCCAAAAAGACATAATCCTTATATGTACAAACCCACAATTACAGTTGGAGACGTCAACACCCCTCTATCAGTAACTAATAAATCCATCAGGCAGAAAGTTAGCAAGGGCATAGTTGAACCAAATAGCATCATCAATCAACTAGATCTAATTGACATGTATAGGATAATTCGTTCATCAACAGCAGAATGTACATTCTTCTCAAGCTCACTTGGAACATTCACCAAGATAGACCATATACTTGGCCATAAAATACACCTTAAAAAATTTAAAAGCACAGAAATCATAAAAAGAACGTTCTTAGACCATAATGAATTTAAATTGCAAGTCAATACCAGAAAGATAACAAGACAATATCCAATCATTTGCAAATTAAACAACACATTTCTACACAACGCATGGGACAAAAAAGAAGTCTTAAGAGAAATTTAAAAATATTTTTAACTAAATGAAAATGACCATACAACTTACTGAAATTGGTGTGATGTAGCAAAAGCAGTGCTTAGATGGAAATTTGTAGCACTGAATGCTTATATTAGAAAAGAAAAAAAAGATCTCAAATCAATAATTTAAGATTTCACCAAATGAAACTAGAGAATTAACAGCAATATAAAACTAAAGCAAGCAGAAGAAAAAAATAATAAAAAATTAGAGCAGGGCTTCCCTGGTGGCGCAGTGGTTGAGAGTCCGCCTGCCAATGCAGGGGACGCGGGTTCGTGCCCCGGTCCGGGAAGATCCCACATGCCGCGGAGCGGCTGGACCCGTGAGCCATGGCCGCTGAGCCTGTACGTCCGGAGCCTGTGCTCCGCAACAGGAGAGGCCACAACAGTGAGAGGCCCGTGTACCAAAAAAAAAAAAAAAAAAAAAAAAAAAAAAAAAAAAAAAAAAAAAAAATTAGAGCAGAATTCAGTGAAACTGAAAACAAAAATCAAGAGAGAAATCCATGAAACAAAAAGCTAGTTCTTTGAAAAGATAAATAAAATTTAAAAATACCTAGCCAGGCTAATCAAGAAAAAAAACGATAAGACACAATTTAGTAACATGAGAAATGAAAGAGGGTCATTATTAATGATCATATGGATATTAAAAGGATAATACATGAATATTATGAACAACTATATGCACCAAAACTTGATTAAATTGATAAAATGCACCACCAATTCCTTAAAAGACAAAAACTATCAAAACTTACACAATGACAAACAGGTAATCTGAATTATCCTGTATTTATCAAAGAAACTGAATAATTAATTAATAAACTTCCAAAAGGAATGCAGGTCCAGATGGTTTCACAGGTGAATTCTTTCAAACATTTAAGGAAGAAAGAAGACCAATTCTCTACAATCTCTTCCAGAAAATAGAAGCGGAGAGAACATTTCCTAACTCATTCTATGAGGCCATCGTTACCCTAATACCAAAACCAGATAAAGGCATTACAAGAAAGGAAAGCTACAGACCAAGATCTCTCATAAATATAAATGCAAAAATCCACAACAATATATTAGTGAATCAAATACAACAATGTATAAAAAGACTCATACACCACGACCCAGTGGGTTTTATTCCAGATATGCAAGTCTGGTTCAACCTTCAAAAATCAGGTAATGTAATCCATCATATTAATGGGCTATAAAGAAGAAAAATCAAATGATCATATCAATTGGTACAGAAAAAGCATTTGCCAAAACCCAACACCATTCATGATAAAAACTCTCAGCAAACTAGGAATGGGGGGAACTTTCTCCACTTGATAAAGTATATCCACAAGAAACTTACAGCTAATATCATACTTAATGGTGAGAAACTAGAGGCTTGCTCCTTAACCTAAGATTGGGGAACAAGGCAAGGATGTCCCTCTCAGCACTTCTTTTTAACATTGTACTTCAAGTCCTACCTAATGCAATAAGACAAGATAAGGAAATGAAAGGTACACAGATTGGGAAGGAAAAAAATAAACTGCCTTTGTTCACAAATGACATGATTGCCTATATAGATTGTTACAAAGAATTGATATAAAACTCTCCTTGAACTAATAAGCGCATATAGCAAGGTTGCAGAATACAAAGTTAATATACAAATTCTATACATCAACAATGATTAACTGATATTTCAAATTGAAAACACAACACCATTTACATTAGCACCCCCAAAATGGAATACTTAGGTATAATTCTAATGAAATATATATAAGAATAAATGGAGAAATATTCCATGTTCATGAATAGAAAGGCTCAATATTATTAAGAATTCTTCCAAACGTGATGTATGCATTCAGTGGAATCCAAATAAAAATCCCTGCAAGTTATTTTGTGGATAACAATACTAAAGTTTATATGGAAAGGCAAAAGACCCAGAATAGACACCACAACACTGAAGAATAACAAAATCAGAGGACTGGGACACCCAGGTTCAAGAATTCCTACAAGATAATGGCTATAATTACCTGTGCTATACAGTATATCCTTGTTGTTTATCTATTTTATACATAGTAGTTTATATTATGTTGTTATAATATAAATAACTTATAATGGAGTATAATCTGCAAAAAATACTGAATCGCTATGCTCTACACCTGAAACTAATACAATATTTAAATTTAAAAAAGAAGAACTATTAGACAATCAATAAATTGTTAATTATTGTTTTCTCAAAGTGACTGTACCTACAGTCAGATGTATGAAAAACACTGAGGCCAACATAAACTTTCAAAGAGGGAAAATAAATTCCTATAAAGTTACAGTAATCAAGACAGCATAATGGGACTTCCCTGGTGGTGCAGTGGTTAAGAATCCACCTGCCAATGCAGGGGACATGGGTTTGAGCCCTGGTCCGGGAAGATCCCACATGCTGTGGACCAACTAAGCCCGTGCACCACAATTACTGAGCCTGCACTCTGGAGCCCATGAGCCACAACTACTGAGCCCACGTGCCACAACTACTGAGCCCACAACTACAACTACTGCACGCCTACAGCCTCTGCTCTGCAACAAGGAGAAGCCACCGCAATGAGAAGCCCGCACCCCACAACAAAGAGTAGCCCCCACTCGCCGCAACAAGAGAAAGCCCGCATGCAGCAGCAAAGACCCAATGCAGCCAAAAATAAAATTAATTAATTAATTATTTTTAAAAAAATTTAAAATAAAAAGAGCAGAAAACTGTAAAAAAAAAAAAAGACAGCATAGTATTAGCAAAAGAATAAAGAAATAGATCAATGGAACAGAATACGGAGCCTAGAAATAGATTGACAGAAAGGAGAAAGCCAACTCAATGGAAAAAGTATAGTTTTCTCAACAAATAGCTCGGAAACAACTGGACACTCATGTGCAAAGAAATAAATCGATACAGACCTTACACCTTTTATAAAAATAACTCAAAATGGACTGTAAACCTAAATATAAAATGCAAAACTATAAAACTAGATGACAACATGGGAGAAGATCTTGATTACTTTGAGTTTAGCAATAAGGTTTTAGATACAACATCAAAAGTACAATCCATGAAATAAACAATTGATAAGTTGGACTTTATTAAAATTTAGAACATCTGTTTTGTTAAGAGAATGAAGAGACAAACATCTGCTAGGAGAATGGAAAAACAAGTCACAAATTGTGAGAAAATATTTGCAAACCATATCTGATAAAGGACTTGTATCTGAAATATATAAAGAACTGTTACAATTCAACAATAAGAAAACAATTCAGTTAAAAATGGACAAAAGATCTGAACAGACATCTCACCAATGAAGATATGTAGATGGCAAATAAGCATAAGGAAATATGCTCAATATCTTATGTCATTAGGGAATTGCAAATTAAACCAACAACGAGATACCAACCACTACACAGCTATTAGAATGGCTAAAATTCATAACATTCACAATACCAAATGCTGACAAGGATGCAGCACAACACTGCTGGTGAGAATGCAAAGTAGTACGGCCACTTTAGAAGACAGTTTGGCAGTTTCTTACAAGTATAATTGCAATCCAGGAATTGTGCTCCTAGATATTTACCCAACTGAGTTGAAAACTTAAGTTCACACAAAAAGCTACACATGAATGTTTATAGAACCTTTATTTATAATAATCAACTAGAAGCAAGCAAGATATCCTTCAAAGGATAAGCAGTGCTTTATCCATACAATGGAATACTATTTAGCAGTAAAAAGAAATAAGCTATCAAGACACAAAGGGACTTGGAAGAACCTTAGATGTCTATTGCTAAGTAAAAGAAGCCAGTCTTAAAAGGCTGTATGCTGTATGATTCCAACTATCTGACATTCTGAGAAAGGCAAAACTATTGAGACACTAGGAAGATCAGTGGTGACCAGGGATTTGGGTGCGGGGGGAGAGGGGAGGGGGAAGGGTGAATAGGTGAAGCACGGATATTTTTAGGGTGGTAAAACAGTTCTGCATGATATTCTAATGGAGGTTACAAGATATAATGCATTTGTTAAAACCCACAGAACTGTGCAACACAGTAAATTTTAATGTAAACTATGGACTTCAGTTATTAATAATGTATCAATACTGGTTCATTAATTCCAAGAAATGTACCACACTAATGCTAATAATGTTAATAATAGAGGAAACTGTGTGCAGGGGAACGGGAACAAATAGGACCTCTGTATTATCTGCTTGATTTTTGTTTAAATGTAAAACTGTTCTAAAATAAAGTCTCTTCATTGTTTTTAAATGAGAAAAACTGGACCTTGGAAATTAGTCCTTGATGGAACTAGTGACTAGAACCACTGAAAAGTGTTAACTCACTCCCTCTGCTCAATCTGCTTTGACATTTCTTTCATCAGTTAGGGAGTTTTAGCATACAAATAGACGCCATATGGCATCAGTGTAATTTTAATTGGAAAAACCACTGGAAAAAGTTAATGGACCAAAACACCCAAATAGGTAACACACTTCAACGTTATTTTTGAATACTGAATGATTTTTAAAAAAATCAACCACATAAAAATGCAAGTTTAGGTGGTAAGAAAAGCTCCCACATTGTTCACAGTAGTTCATATAGAAGATGCTAGAAGTTTTGCTCCAATTTCTGTTGAATTTTTCTGGAATTTTATGCTCCACATTAATTTAGATAGAATTGATGAAGCTTAGAAGTAAGTTGCTATTAAATATAAACCATTGGTTGGTACAGTTCCATGACCAGGCTGTAAATGCATATAGTCTTGCTTTTTAAGTTTCACATGCTAGGCTACTAAATACAAGGTACATGAATTGGAAATAAAGAAATGAGTAAAAAACAAAATGAAGGAAACATTTTTCAAGGGCTATTACTTGTATCATTTCATAGATAGGTAGATAGATAGATAGATAGGGATAGACAGGATGAATTTTCCCCTGAAGGCTATTCTATTACAGACCAGAGAAGACAATTAAAATGATTCACTCAACAGATCCTCAGAAATAGAAATGAATATCCACAGCTACTAGAAAATTTATGACTCTGCAACAGTTGACCATGCTTGCCCCATTAGCCCAATTAGTTCCTATTCTTTACCCTCCATTAGCTTTTCTGAAAAACCAGTTTGTTTTAAGCTTTTGTACATTCTGATTCATGTATTTGATCATTTTTCCCTCTTCATATTTGTTGCTAGAAAGCATAAACCAAATTTATCGTCTACCTCTATCGAGCACAGTAAACTTCATGTCATGCATTTTGTGCCATAGCTCTAATCCTGGATCCATCTTACTTCCTACCTGTATTTTCCCCTTTGCCTAATTGTTCCTATGTATTTTGGTTGCACTGTATCTTACTTTTATTATGCACACTTTTGTAGAGCGCTTTAAACTCTTTTCAGGAGAAGGTAGGATATAAATAAATAGGTAGGTAGATAAATAAGGAGAATGAGAAAAAGAGAAGCTATACCTACCACTTAAGACAAAATATCATTTCAACAATGTATTCTCACGAGTTTTAGTAGCAATGATAGAAATGTTTATATTCATAAATGCCAGACCCTTGTCAGGGACTCATTAAGCAGCCCCACACTGGCTTCCCTAGCAGTTGTCAGGGCTCGAGATTGAATCCGCATACATGATCCTTCCAAAATCTTTTATCTTTCTACCCTTTTATTATATCTTAAAATTTTGATCAAGTGTATATAACAATGTTAAAATTAGGTAGGCAGTAATAAGGCTGGCTTCATCATGGCTCAGAATATGTCTGTTTTCACAATGGATTCCGGGACAAGCCACACTTGAGAAATCAGGAAAAGTGGCTAAAGAGAAGAACGTAAGGGAATTCCAGATGATGACTTGTTTCTAATATTGATAAAACTTTAAGAACAATTTGTCTTGGAACTCATTTTACTGTGGACACACCAAGAATAATTCTGACTCTTATGAGATAATCTTGTGGTCCAGCATTTTTCATGCTAGACCATACCTTGCCCTTCATCTTGGTGAGTTAGTTCTGTTATCAGACTTGAATTTTAGTCTTTTTTTCATTCTTCTGTCTCCCAGGCTTTCACTTAAAGAAGCCAATTCTTGGTTGATTAGGAAATATTCTTACATATTCAAGGTTCCCATGGCTAAAAAAATGACACCTACCAAAAGAGGCATCGGGGTCACATTCTTAGATCTGGTAGTTCACTCTTTACAACAGAAAGCCTGACAGTATCCCAGGAAGTAAAGTTCTATAGTTCCTCCCAGAATCCATAATTAAATAGTTTTTAAAAGCCCCCAGAGCTCTCCAAATCATTCCACTTAACTAAAATCTTTTTGCAAAAAAAAAAAGTTCCTCTCCAAAGAGTTCATGGGACATGGATTGCTCCAAACGAACAGTAACAAGAAGAATGGCTTGTGCCTTAGCCAGACCAAAAAATCACGAAGACATTCTAGGTTTGACTATTATCCTCTCAACTTGTGAAATTTTCTTTTTGTAGTGTATGACCGTAATTCCATGAATCAGGGCTAAAGAGTTTCTTAACACCCTACTATTAGTAACCATACTTTAGGAAAATAAAAATAGTCTTTTTAGGATATAATGAATGAAAGATTCTGCTGCATAAAGAGGGAATGGCTTCATTTAAAGGTTTAAATGCAAACATTCTGGTAGTGCCTTTATCCAATAAAAACCTGTATTTCTTTTCAATATACCTTTAGGTATTGAAAAGAAAGAGCACAACTAGGGGATTTTTCTGTTGCTTTTAGGACAATTAATGTGTTCATTTCACACAGTCTTGCTCTTCTCTGCTCTTCTTTCCTCCTTTAACCACTTAGGCACTAAATGAGTAACTTAAGAAAAGTCAATTGTCAGTAGTTTATGCAACCACTGTTACTGGAGAGAGTTCTCTCTATAACCTATCATTAGGGATTTCCACAGCACTTTATATTTCTGCAAGTGCTTCACAGCCAAAGCTTTAGTGACTATAAAAGCAACAGACTCCTCTTCCCCTTGGTTAGTGGAAGATGCAATCCCATCCTCCTTCCACTCACGCTAATGAGAAGTACCAGATCTGAGTTGGCTTAAAATTTATTCACACACCCTGCCAAGGTCTTATGCATTCATACACTCTATAAGTACTCACTGAGAACTCTTTATAACAATTTTTTTTCACTTTTTACACATAGAGAGCCAGGAGACTACTGTGTACTCTCTCATGAAAGATGAGATAGATCTGGGAAGAGTTCCCTTATGGCTTCTCCTGCTAAGCCATAACATGTTCTCTCAAGATATATGTCTGAACCAAATTTCAACTTGTTTGGGACCTAAATTATCACAGGCCCCTAACATTATGTGAAGTCAACAACATTAACCACTTGGTAGAAAACTATTTAAAGACCATTTTTTTTTTTTTTTAAAGACCATTTTTGAGGCATCTTAGCTGTCTCATTAGATCGATTGCACTTGTATAAAATTATACTTTTTCCACTTAACATTTACTGAAGGTACACTATCTGCTAGACTGTGAATAAAACAAGCAAACAACATGCTCCTTATGCCCTAGAGGCTTGCAATAGCCAGCTGTGATAAAATACTGGATGGTCTATTTTCTTTGAAAAGCATAGAATACTTTATAGATATGAAAGTACCTTTTGTTCTGAGAATGTTATAGCTTAAATATACACAGAATACATGGCAACACGATCACCATAAGTGAAGTGTTTCATGTCCTTTCGGAATTTTAACATTTGTGTTCTCATTTAATTCTCCTCCTTCTCTATCACAGGAAGTGAATGTGCATGTGCGAGCGTGTGTCTGTGTGCGTGCATGCCCACACACGTGTATGCAAAAAGTAGTGAAGGGAAATATTACTATCCCAGTTTCACAGATGAGATAACTGAAACTAAGACTGGCTGTAAGTCATACAGCTATGTGGCAGTTGGTGGCAGCAACAAAACACAGGACTCCTGACTGTACAATGATTTTTCCATTATGTTTATCTCCTTCCAAGGAAAATATTGCACAGCACTTAAAGATTAGCTTTAGGTGTAGTAAGAACTAGCATCTATGGGGCATTTACCTCTGCCAGGCAGTGTTTCAAGTGCTTTATGTGAATTAATTCATGTCTTATCAACCCCCACTATGAGATGAGTATACTATTGTCTCTATTGTACAAATAAGAAAAATGAGGCACAGAGAGGTTAAGTAACTTGCCAAAGGTTATACAGTCAGTATGCAGAAGACCCAAGACTTGAATTCAAGCAATCTAACTCCAGAGCTTACCCACTAAAACACTACACAATAATTCCTTGAGGTATGAGGAGACTGATTTTTTTTTTTCCTCTTGGTTCAACTCTAAAAGAAAAAATATTTCGGCTGTTTGGCTACACTGGGTTTTTACAAGACATCTCAGGAAAATAACTTCAAAATTTGGGTAGGATTTGAGGAACAAGGCAAAAGCCTGAATGATTCTAACTACCTACGAAGAACAATAATTGCCCAGAAGTACATAGTCTGCAGCGCCTTATAGCCATAATGAAAAGGAAATTATAAGAAAATAAGAGAAAGAGGTCAATACTGTGCATTTCCTTGGGATTATTGATATGGGTATGAAATCTCAGAGCTCTCAGCTCTAATCATAAAACTATGGTATTTAATTGAAAAGCTAGCCTTTGCGAAAAGGCCAGGCCCTCCCTTGAGCCACAGTTCCTTCAAAGTGCTACTGGCAGAGACACGATTCAAGGGCCAGGATCTTGACAGTTTCCTGGGACTCAGTCTCCTGCAGGGCACGCCAGCTTAGGAAACACAAGGGAGGTGAAGGCTGGCTTGATTAACTCAGTGGGAGAGAACTGCTCGGGTGTACTCAGTGGGCTCTGGCAGCGGCCAAAGACTTGGCAGGAAGGTCAGTATCACCACAGTGACTTCAGCTGAATTCAGTGGCAGGGAGGGAAGGCATGGAATGCCAGCAAAGGTCAACCATGTGGCTTTCCCCTGAGCCTGTCAAAAGGAGGGAATATTTCACTTTTAGCAAACTGCTATTATAGTCTATAAACTTTATAAAATGATTTTTGCCTCCACATTAGAACTGAATCACATTGTGTGCGCATCTGGTATGAGTCTATGTGAAAGAATGGGATGGGAGGAGGGGTGAATCTATAGAATTAAGGTTAGAACCTGACAAAAGAAGTCAGCTGGTAGGAAAAATTGCGTCCCTAAAGACGTCCCTGGTGAAGCTGGGCATGGTAGTCTCTGTTTCCCTCATGTTCTCACAAGACCATCAAGGCACTGAAGCAACCACTATAATTTGCAACTATGACTTGACTACCGGAGGGTTTGATAAATGCTGGATGCTTCTCAAAAAGTCAAAAAATGTTTATGTGCAAAAAGGGAAGTGCTTCGCAACTTACTGAGCATCAAGTACCTAAAGTAAAGAATTCTTCCTCCAGGAAGAACTTGAGAGTAAGTAAAGGAGACTCCATGGACGTTCTCGTCAATCACTTTTCTTCCTTCTAGCAATAGATGTTTGATAATCTCTTTTTGACATTGCCTTTCTTTTGTTTAATAAGAAAATTATTGTTATATATCCAAAAATACAGTCTGAACATATCTGAGCGCTGCCTATGATTTCTCTCCTCCTCCATACCTCTTCCTCTCTACCTTTTTTTCTGGATGAAGAACCAGTTCTAGTGACAGCTAGAATGGTGAGATGCAGTAGAAAAAACCACTACAGTATCAGTATGATCTATGAAGCAGGTCATCTAATCTCTCTAGGCTTGAATAAATTACTAATTGGTACCTATTTGCACGAAACCAGCTAAATTGTGAGGCTACCTGAATTCTGGTCTGTAGCAGTTATTGAGGGCTTCAGCAACTATCTGAAGAGCCTAAAACCCTAGAGCAAATTCAAAGAAATGAGTTAGGGAAACATCTCTTTTGTTAAAAACTCAATTGTATTTGTTTTTAAAGGGGACATTTCTTAAGACCTATGAAGGACATGCAGCTTTTCCTTTTAGCAAATGCTGAAGGCCATGCATGCAAGAGCAGACCACCCTGCTTCCACAGAAGCGTGACGTCACCAGCCACAAGGGCTGTCTGCATTGTACTGTTGAACAATCATATGTGACGTTAATGACTAAGGACCAGGTGACCTAATGGAATCTGACCTTCCAAACAATCTTGAACAGCTGATTATTTTAACAAAATGTGGAAATGGGTTTAACAGGAAGTTATAAAAATGGAGAGCCAGTGACTGAAATAATCCTAGAATTACAACCTGGAAGAAGAGAGGGTGCGCTCAGAAAGACAAGCAGCCTCTCCCACAAACATAAGTGCTTGAGTCAGCTTCCCATTTTGAATTGTCTGAGTACCTCTGGCAACCATCATATACAATATATTAAAACCAATGAGAGAACCCCAGGTCGTGAGCTAGAAAATCAGAAGCAAGCCACTCAGTGCTACCTTGGTTACTTGTAGCATCAGAGACATGGACGACTTTGGCTTCCATTTGTCCTTGAGCTTCTAACAAACTGCAGGTCTTTATCTGAAGAAGACCCGAGCTCATGATTTTAGAAGTCTCTTTGGAAAACCTCTGGCAGGCTTTGCCACTCCCTCCCCATAGCTATTCCAGATAAGGGGGCGGCTGAGCACAGGGCCCTCCTCATAGCAGGATGCTTTTCTTTTATCTTCTAGGAGTTTCACCCTCAATAGGTCACAATGAATTTCCTTCCCTTTAACCCTTCCATTCCTAAACCTCCACAAACTCAACCTAAAGTTTAAATCTGGGAGGGAATGGGGGAAGGATTGAATCAACGGAAGATAGTTCCATGGGGTAGATGGACAGGGGACAATATCAACAACTTTCAAGGCTCAATCCCTGTTAAGGAAACATCTGTGCGAAAGGAAATCCAGCTGTTGGCCAGGCAGCCCCATTTATGTCTGCTTCTGGTACATTGACATTTTCTGGGTTCAAAGAAAACAGCGCCTAAATTATTAAAAGGCCTGGGCACTATTTTAAAATAATGCTTGGAGTGATCTGATGTCTAAAGTGGCTTCCTGCCAGAAGGACCTTTGCCACAGTGCTACATTCAAGAGAGCTTATTTTATTTTTTAACATCTTTATTTGAGTATAATTGCTTTACAATGTTGTGTTAGTTTCTGCTATATAACAAAGTGAATCAGCTATATGCATACATATATCCCCATATCTCCTCCCTCTTGTGTCTCCCTCCCACCCTCCCTATCCCACCCCTCTAGGTGGTCACAAAGCACCGAGCTGATCTCCCTGTGCTCTGCGGCTGCTTCCCACTAACTATTTATTTTACGTTTGGTAGTGTAGATATGTCCATGCCACTCTCTCACTTTGTCACAGCTTACCCTTCCCCCTCCCCATGTCCTCAAGTCTATTAAGAGAGCTTATTTTAAATGGGCATTTGAAAACTGGTCATTGCTGTAATTTGGCAACGTGCCTGGAAAAAGCTGATTTTGAGATTGGGCATTTTAAAGAAAATCTCTAAAATATAAACTACAGTCGCTTTCCCTAATGAGGCCTTCTGATCCTGTTGCTTAGCACTTTCCTTAAACATGCCTAGGGGTCCCCTGTGCAGGCCTGGGGGCAGTCCCGATGCCTGTGCAAAGGAAGACACAGCACAATTGCATTGTGTCCTCTGCTGACCTAACTGGCCTCAACTGAGCTATAAATTCCAGCTCACGGGGTCTAGAACAGTGGAGCTGACAGCACTGAAAATTCTCTCTGTTTTAAGAAAGAAAGTTGAGGGGAAACCCCTAAAACATTACTGTTCCAGTTTGAGCCATGTAACACAAAAGGACGAATTAAAATTCAATTTTGTCATTTTCTGAAATCTGCCTGTGGAAGTCATTAAGGTCAATGCCTCTGGCCCAGAATGACTGAAACCAAAGTAGAGAAGTGAATTGTTTTCTAGTCTTCCTTAGGCTCTAAATTCTCTGGGCAGGGAAGGGGGAAGGAAATATCAGTGCTGTGTGGTCCTGGCATACCATGACATCAATGGTCATTGGAATATTAACGTGAATGATGTTCAAATTGCCCCTGCGATAGACCCATGATGAGGCTGCCCCATTCCTGTGCTATATCTTTAAGCTTTTTAGAACTGTTTGGACCTGCGCTTCTACTCTAGAACAAGTTACCAGTACTCATGCTGACAAAATATAACATATGCCTCTTTTCCTTGTGCCCCTTTCCTCCTCCTCTATTGAATTTTCAGTCTTCTATGTGCCTCTCAAAAACACCAAGTGGAAGTCAATAAATGTGACCACAAAAGGAGAAAACAAAAGTCCATCTGCCATTTCTCAATGCTTGTTAGAGTAAAACAATATACACTACTTTTTTTTTTTTTAAGCTGAGGGGTTTTGTGAGTCAGCTCATACACACACTGGCTTGCCAACTTGTTCCCACAAAATGAGTCAGGCCAGATGAGAATGCTAATTTACCTGAGCAGACATTTGTCAGTATTGATGATCAAGAAAGGTGCTGGTATGTTCCGCCAGCACATACCAACACCGAGAAAGGTATGCTGCTGACAGCAACCTGGTGAAAAGAGTCACCATGACTGGTCCCAACCTAGCTGGAATTGTGTCTCTGTCATCAGCTCATTTTGACTGATGCTATCATCATACCCCGTCCCCCGTAAACGCCATGTGTCCTTTTTTCTTTAAATAAAAATGAAAGTTCTTTCTGTTTCAAGAATGCCATGACAACCCTGGAGCCAGTGCCGATATTGACAATCCAGGTTGAGTATCATTGGTTAACATGATGTCGGCAGACTGGTTCTATAATGGTGACTAAATGAGAGTATTTTAACAACAACAATAAAAATGACAACAGTAACAACTAATAGCTGCTGAGCACATTCATTTGAATCAGGCAGTATTCTAAACCCTTTACATTTATTCATTTTAATCCTCACAACCACCTTATGAGATGGGTATTATTATTATTATTCCCACTTTATAACATGAGAAAAGTGAGGCTCAGAGAGAAGTAAGTTGCCCAAGGCCACACAGCTAGTAAGTGGTGCACAGGTGGAAGTCAGAGTGAGATCTGTCTGGTTCCAAAGTTCTTAAGCACCTCTCTCTAAAGCCCAATATGGAAGACTAGAGTCTCCTTGGAGAAGGAGAGAAGAAGGTAGCTTGAAATGGGATATTCACTATTACTGAAATTTCAAACCACATAAAAAGAGAGCATGAGATTTTTATTTTTATTCTGTGGAATTTTTTATAGAAAGAGAGGGAGTTAATTGGCTGGAGGATGCTGGAAGACTGGCTTCTAGGAAACCTCACTAGGTCCAGAGTTGAGTACTTCTCAACTACATACTTCTCTCAGGTGTGGATTCACATCAACCAAGCTCACAAAGGGCTATGTTTAAAAATTTTTAATTCCCAAGGTTTGGAGACTCAAAACTCAGTCTTGACCATGTCCAAGGTTAATCGAACGCATAATATCAAACCCTCCAAAGACTGCTGAATCAAAGCTAAATGCCAATGTATAAATTAATAATGATAAATATAATTTTACAAAGTGACAGATCCTCACTAATCTCCCTACTGGTAAATAACATGGGAAGCCAAATTATCATCTAAGACTTGCTTAATAAACATAGAATCGGGGGGACGAGGGGAAGATGGCGGAAGAGTAAGATGCGGAGATCACCTTCCTCCCCACAGATACACCAGAAATACATCTACACGTGGAACAACTCCTACAGAACATCTACTGAAAGCTGGCAGAAGACCTCAGACCTCCCAAAAGGCAAGAAACCCCCCACGTACCTGGGTAGGGGAAAAGAAAAAAGAATAAACAGAGACAAAAGGATAGGGACGGGACCTGCACCAGTGGGAGGGAGCTGTGAAGGAGGAAAAGTTTCCACACACTAGGAAGCCCCTTCGCGGGCGGAGACTGTGGGTGGCGGAGGGGGGAGCTTCGGAGCCGCGGAGGAGAGCGCAGCCACAGGGGTGCAGAGGGCAAAGCGGGGAGATTCCCGCACAGAGGATCAGGGCCGACCGGCACTCACCAGCCCGAGAGGCTTGTCTCCCCAGCCGCCGGGGCGGGCGGGGCTGGGAGCTGAGGCTCGGGCTTCGGTCGGATCCCAGGGAGAGGACTGGGGTTGGCGGCGTGAACACAGCTTGAAGGGGTTAGTGCGCCACGGCTAGCCGGGAGGGAGTCCGGGGAAAAGACTGGAGCTGCCGAAGAGGCAAGAGACTTTCTCTTGCCTCTTTGTTTCCTGGTGCGCGAGGAGAGGGGATTAAGAGCCCTGCTTAAAGGAGCTCCAGAGACGGGCGCGGGCCGCAGCTAAAAGCGCGGACCCCAGAGACGGGCATGAGACGCTAAGGCTGCTGCTGTCGCCACCAAGAAGCCTGTGTGCGAGCACAGGTCACTATCCACACCCCCTTTCCGGGGACCCTGTCCAGCCTGCCACTGCCAGGGTCCCGGGATCCAGGGACAACTCCCCCGGGAGGACGCATGGCGCGCCTCACGCTGGTGCAACGTCATGCTGGCCTCTGCCGCCGCAGGCCCGCCCCGCACTCCGTGCTCCTCCCTCCCCCCGGCCTGAGTGAGCCAGAGGCCCCCGAATCAGCGGCTCCTTTAACCCCATCTTGTCTGACCGAACAACAGACACCCTCCGGCGACCTACACGCAGAGGCGGGGCCAAATCCAAAGCTGAGCCCTGGGAGCTGTGAGAACAAAGAAGAGAAAGGGAAATCTCTACCAGCAGCCTCAGAAACAGCGGATTAAATCTCCACAATCAACTTGATGTACCCTGCATCTGTGGAATACCTGAATAGACAACGAATCGTTCCAAATTGAGGAGGTGGACTTTGAGAGCAAGATTTATGATTTTTTCCCCTTTTCCTCTTTTTGTGAGTATGTATGTGTATGCTTCTGTGTGACATTTTGTCTGTATAGCTTTGCTTTCACCATTTGTCCTAGGGTTCTATCTGTCGGTTTCTTTTATTTTTTCTTTAAAAAAAACTTTTTTTATTAATAATTATTTTTTATTTTAATAACTTTATTTTATTTTATCTTACTTTATTTTATCTTCTTTCTTTTTCTTTCTTCCTTCCTTCCCTCCTTCCTCCCTTGTTTCTTTCTTTCTTTCTTTCCTTTCTTTCTTCCTTTCTTTCTTTCTTTCTGAGGCGTGTGGATGAAAGGCTCTTGCTGCTGCAGCCAGGAGTCAGTGCTGTGCCTCTGAGGTGGGAGAGCCAACTGCAGTACACTGGTCCACAAGAGACCTCCCAGCTCCACATAATATCAAACGGCGAAAATCTCCCAGAGATCTCCATCTCAACACCAACACCCAGCTTCACTCAACGACCAGCAAGCTACAGTGCTGGACACCCTATGCCAAACAACTAGCAAGACAGGAACACAACCCCACCCATTAGCAGAGAGGCTGCCTAAAATCATAATAAGTCCACAGACACGCCAAAGCACACCACCAGACGTGGACCTGCCCACCAGAAAGACAAGATCCAGCCCCATCCACCAGAACACAGGCACTAGTCCCCTACACCTGGAAGCCGACACAACCCACTGAAACAACGTTAGCCACCACGGGCAGACGCCAAAAACAACGGGAACTATGAACCTGCAGCCTGCAAAAAGGACACCCCCAAACACAGTTAAGATAAGCAAAATGAGAATACAGAGAAACACACAGCAGATGAAGGAGCAAGATAAAAACGCACCAGATCTGACAAATGAAGAGGAAATAGGCAGTCTACCTGAGAAATAATTCAGAATAATGATAGTAAAGATGATCCAAAATCTTGGAAATAGAACAGACAAAATGCAAGAAACATTTAACAAGGACCTAGAAGAACTAAAGAGCAAACAAACAGTGATGAACAACACAATAAATGAAATAAAAAGTTCTCTAGAAGGGACCAAAAGCAGAATAACTGAGGCAGAAAAACGGATAAGTGACCCGGAAGATAAAATAGTGGAAATACTACTGCAGAGCCAAATAAAGAAAAAAGAATGAAAAGAACTGAGGACAGTCTCAGAGACCTCTGGGACAACATTAAACACACCAACAATCGAATTATAAGGGTCCCAGAAGAAGAAGAGAAAAAGAAAGGGACTGAGAAAATATTTGAAGAGATGATAGTTGAAAACTTCCCTAATATGGGAAAGGAACTTGTTAATGAAGTCCAGGAAGCACAGAGAGTCCCATACAGGATAAATCCAAGGAGAAACACGCCAAAACACATATTAATCAAACTATCAAAAATTAAATACAAAGAACAAATATTAAAAGCAGCAAGGGAAAAACAACAAATAACACACAAGGGAATCCCCATAAGGTTAACAGCTGATCTTTCAGCAGAAACTCTGCAAGCAGAAGGGAGTGGCAGGACATATTTAAAGTGATGAAGGAGAAAAACCTGCAACCAAGATTACCCAGCAAGGATCTCATTCAGATTTGATGGAGAAATTAAAACCTTTACAGACAAGAAAAAGCTGAGAGAGTTCAGCACCACCAAACCAGCTTTACAACAAACGCTAAAGGAACTTCTCTAGGCAAGAAACACAAGAGAAGGAAAAGACCTACAATAACGAACCCAAAACAATTTAGAAAATGGGAATAGGAACATACATATCGATAATTACCTTAAATGTAAATGGACTAAATGCTCCCACCAAAAGACACAGATTGGCTGACTGGATAAAAAAACAAGACCCATGTATATGCTCTCTACAAGTGACCCACTTCAGACCTAGAGACACATACAGACTGAAAGTGAGGGGTTGGAAAAGGATATTCCATGCAAATGGAAACCAAAAGAAAGCTGGAGTAGCAATTCTCATATCAGACAAAATAGACTTTAAAATAAAGACTATTAGAAGAGACAAAGAAGGACACTACATAATGATCAAGGGATCGATCCAAGAAGAAGATAAAACAATTGTAAATATTTATGCACCCAACATAGGAGCACCTCAATACATAAGGCAACTGTTAACAGCCATAAAAGGGGAAATCAACAGTAACACAATCATAGCATGGGACTTTAACCCCCACTTTCACCAATGGACACATCATTCAAACTGAAAATAAATGAGAAAACACAAGCTTTAAATGATACATTAAACAAGATGGACTTAATTGATATTTATAGGACATTCCATCCAAAAACAACAGAATATACATTTTTCTCAAGTGCTCGTGGAACATTCTCCTGGATAGATCATATCTTGGGTCACAAATCAAGCCTTGGTAAATTTAAGAAAACTGAAATTGTATCAAGTATCTTTTCCAACCACAACGCTATGAGACTAGATATCAATTACAGGAAAAGTTCTGTAAAAATTACAAACAAATGGAGGCTAAACAATACACTACTTAATAACGAAGTGATCACTGAAGAAATCAAAGAGGAAATCAAAAAATACCTAGAAACAAATGACAATGGAGGCACGATGACCCAAAACCCATGGGATGCAGCAAAAGCAGTTCTAAGAGGGAACTTTATAGCAATACAATCCTACCTTAAGAAACAGGAAACATCTCGAATAAACAACCTAACCTTGAACCTAAAGCAATTAGAGTAAGAAGAACAAAAAACCCCCAAAGTTAGCAGAAGGAATGAAATCATAAAAATTAGATTGGAAATAAATGAAAACGAAATGAAGGAAACAATAGCAAAGATCAATAAAACTAAAAGCTGGTTCTTTGAGAAGATAAACAAAATTGATAAACCATTAGCCAGACTCATCAAGAAAAAAGGGAGAAGACTCAAATCAATAGAATTAGAAATGAAAAAGGAGAAGTAACAACTGACACTGAAGAAATACAAAGGATCATGAGAGATTACTACAAGCAACTCTATGCCAATAAAACGGACAACCTGGAAGAAATGGACAAATTCTTAGAAATGCACAACCTGCCAAGACTGAATCAGGAAGAAATAGAAAATGTGAACAGACCAATCACAAGCACTGAAATTGAAACTGTGATTAAAAATCTTCCAACAAACAAAAGCCCAGGGCCAGATGGCTTCACAGGCGAATTCATCAAACATTTAGAGAAGAGCTAACACCTATCTTTCTCAAACTCTTCCAAAATATAGCAGAGGGAGGAACACTCCTAAACTCATTCTACGAGGCCACCATCACCCTGATACCAAAACCAGACAAGGATTTCACAAAGAAAGAAAACTACAGGCCAATATCACTGATGAACAGAGATGCAAAAATCCTCAACAGAATACTAGCAAACAGAATCCAAAAGCACATTAAAAGGATCATACACCATGATCAAGTGGGGTTTATTCCAGGAATGCAAGGATTCTTCAATATATGCAAATCAATCAACGTGATACACCATATTAACAAACTGAAGGAGAAAAACCAGATGGTCATCTCAATAGATGCAGAGAAAGCTTTCGACAAAATTCAACACCCATTTATGATAAAAACCCTGCAGAAAGTAGGCATAGAGGGAACTTTCCTCAACATAATAAAGGCCATATATGACAAACACACAGCCAACATCGTCCTCAATGGTGAAAAACTGAAACCATTTCCACTAAGATCAGGAACAAGACAAGGTTGCCCACTCTCACCACTGTTATTCAACATAGTTTTGGAAGTTTTAGCCACAGCAATTAGAGAAGAAAATGAAATAAAAGGAATCCAAATCGAAAAAGAAGAAGTAAAGCTGTCACTGTTTGCAGATGACATGATACTATACATAGAGAATCCTAAAGATGCTACCAGAAAACTACTAGAGCTAATCAATGAATTTGGTAAAGTGGCAGGATACAAAATTAATGCACAGAAATCTCTGGCATTCCTATACACTAATGATGAAAAATCTGAAAGTGAAACCAAGAAAACACTCCCATTTACCATTGCAACAAAAAGAATGAAATATCTAGGAATAAACCTCCCTAAGGAGACAAAAGACCTGTATGCAGAAAATTGTAAGACACTGATGAAAGAAATTAAAGATGATACAAATAGATGGAGAGATATACCATGTTCTTGGATTGGAAGAATCAACATTGTGAAAATGACTCTACTACCCAAAGCAATCTACAGATTCAATGCAATCCCTATCAAACTACCGCTGGCATTTTTCACAGAACTAGAACAAAAAATTTCACAATTTGTATGGAAACACAAAAGATCCCGAATAGCCAAAGCAATCTTGAGAACGAAAAATGGAGCTGGAGGAAACAGGCTCCCTGACTTCAGACTATAGTACAAAGCTACAGTAATCAAGACAGTATGGTACTGGCACAAAAACAGAAATATAGATCAATGGAACCGGATAGAAAGCCCAGAGATAAAACCCACGCACATATGGTCACCTTATCTTTGATAAAGGAGGCAGGAATGTACAGTGGAGAAAGGACAGCCTCTTCAATAAGTGGTGCTGGTAAAACTGGACAGGTACATGTAAAAGTATGAGATTAGATCACTCCCTAACACCATACACAAAAATAAGCTCAAAATGGATTAAAGACCTAAATGTAAGGCCAGAAACTATCAAACTCTTAGAGGAAAACATAGGCAGAACACTCTATGACATAAATCACAGCAAGATCCTTTCTGACCCACCTCCTAGAGTAATGGAAATAAAAACAAAAATAAACAAATGGGACCTAATGAAACTTCAAAGCTTTTGCACAGCAAAGGAAACCATAAACAAGATGAAAAGACAACCCTCAGAATGGGAGAAAATATTTGCAGATGAAGCAACTGACAAAGGATTAATCTCCAAAATTTACAAGCAGCTCATGCAGCTCAATAAGAAAAAAACCAACAACCCAGTCCAAAAATGGGCAGAGGACCTAAATAGACATTTCTCCAAAGAAGATATACAGACTGCCAACAAACACATGAAAGAATGCTCAACATCATTAGAGAAATGCAAATCAAAACTACAATGAGATATCATGTCACACCAGTCAGAATGGCCATCATCCAAAAATCTAGAAACAATAAATGCTAGAGAGGGTGTGGAGAAAAGGGAACACTCTTGCACTGCTGGTGGGAATGTGAATTGGTACAGCCTCTATGGAGAAAAGTATGGAGTTTCCTTAAAAAACTATAAATAGAACTACCATACGACCCAGCAATCCCACTACTGGGCATATACCCTGAGAAAACCATAATTCACAAGGAGTCATGTACCAAAATGTTCATTGCAGCTCTGTTTGCAATAGCCCGGAAATGGAAACAACCTAAGTGTTCAGCATGGGATGAATGGATAAAGAAGATGTGGCACATATATACCATGGAATATTACTCAGCCATAAAAAGAAACGAAATTGAGTTTTTTTGTAGTGAGGTGGGTGGACCTAGAGTCTGTCATCCAGAGTGAAGTAAGTCAGAAAGAGAAAAACAAATACCGTATGCTAACACATATATATGGAATCTAAAAAATAAAAGAAAATGGTCATGAAGAACCTAGGGGCAAGATGGGAATAAAGATGCAGACTTACTAGAGAATGGACTTGAGGATATGGGGAGGGGGAAGGGGAAGCTGTGACAAAGTGAGAGAGTGGCATGGACATATATACACTACTAAACGTAAAACAGATAGCTAGTGGGAAGCAGCCACATAGCACAGGGAGATCAGCTCAGTGCTCTGTGACCACCTAGAGGGGTGGGAGGGAGGGAGACACAAGAGGGAAGAGATATGGGAACCTATGTATATGCATAACTGATTCACTTTGTTATAAAGCAGAAACTAACACAGCATTGTAAAGCGATTATACTCCAATAAAGATGTAAAAGAACATAGAATCAATATCAACTCAAGTTATAAGATTTGAGTGTTTAATAATGGCAACATGTTAAGATGTATCTCTATAAATAGGATTTTATAATAACATGTTACAACAATAGCTAACATTTATTGAGGGATTATTATGTGCCAGGCACTGTGCTAAATGTATAAATTATCTTCCTTTACTCTCACAAAGGCCCTATGCCGTAACATTATTAAAATTCCCGCTTCGAGAAGAATTTAAATTATAATGTCTACATACTGTAAGTCTAAAAAAGGTGAAAATTTCTAAAAAGAAAATAAAAAGTGTTAAAATAAAATAAAAAAAAATTCCCATCTTAAAGACAGAACCTGAGGCTTTGAAAGGTATAGACACTTGCCCAAGGTCATAAAGCTGAGGAGTGCTATGCATGAGACATGAACCCTAATCAGTCTGATCATGGGACCTCACTCATAATCATGCTGCTTCATTGCCTTGGTGCCTAGTCCAGAGCTATACAAGGCAGTCTCTCCTGGGTAGAGTGGGCTGATCAGTGTTACTATCTTTCTCTGTGACTTTCTCTGTTTTCTCTGCTTTCATGACCAACGGCTCCTGACCCCCACTGCCTGATTGACACTTCTTTCTTCAGCTGTGTTAACATTGTCAATCAGGCTACTGTCTGGTCTTTTTCCTTAGGAGCGCTTAAATCTGTCTTTCTCTGTCTTGCTCTCTCTATTTTTGAAATTTAAAAAATAAAGTTCAAAGAAGTAAAATAATAATCACCCATATTCCTGCCAACTATTATCAACAATAGTTAACTTTCACTGATTTGCTTCCAGTCTTTTTTCTACAATTATGCTTTACAAAAGTTTACAGGGGCTTCCCTGGTGGCGCAGTGGTTGAGAGTCCGCCTGCCAATGCAGGGGATGTGGGTTCGTGCCCCAGTTTGGGAAGATCCCACATGCCGCGGAGCGGCTGGGCCCGTGAGCCATGGCCGCTGAGCCTGCGCGTCCGGAGCCTGTGCTCCGCGGCGGGAGAGGCCACAACAGTGAGAGGCCCGCATACCGCAAAAAAAAAAAAAAAAAAAGTTTACAAATAATACGTGATGACATTCTTCTTTTATAATTCACTCACTTCTAAGGGAATTTGCATAACTTCATTCTCCTTCATAACTTGTTGCCTCTTAGGGAGCAATTTCATTTTCAATATTTTCAGGTCCTTGGGGAGGCCCCTCCAAGCTGCTGCCATGCCCCAACTACACATTACCAGATACGGTGAGATTGGCATAAAAAACAGGTAGATAAGACTGACCAGCTTATTAACGTCAGAGCTCAAAACCGTACACTTTGTCTAGCCTGCCTAACTCTCTTAATTGTCAAGGCAAGTCCAGATTAGCATAAAAGATTGTGAAAATCGGTATTGTGCAGGGGTCAATGACTATACAGTCTTTCCCCAACAATGCAAAAGCACTTGTATTTTGACAAGGAAATTACAGGGTTGGAAATAAACAATTAACTACATAGGTGACGGGCAAAACTGAGGGCATCATTTTGAAAAAGAGATATTTTGGAAACAGAAAAGTAAGCTATTAAGAAGCACCCCTGAACATTTCTGAAACTCACAGACATAATTCATGATATCTGATGAATGACATTTAGTATATATTTATTTCAAAACAAAAATTAAAAGGGGTGTTGCTTTATGGGTGTAAAGAAAGATGCATGCCCAGGACTATTTTTAAAAGTTATCTGCGGAAAGGATAAAACCACAAAATTAGTGGAAACGAAAAAGCCTCCCCGAAGGGGAAAAATGTGGTGTGCATAGTAAATATCAACAAGTGAGCACACAGTGAACAATGGTCAAAGACATCTTTTCTATCAAATCAAAGAAGCCTTTTTCAGTCTGTGATACATTAAACTTCCAAGGTTGTCATTATGGAGTTATTTTTATAGTTTATCTACTCTAAATATATCTTTCTAATAATATATATAGCAGAAAACTGAGGAGTTATTATAAACTAAATTCATTGCTATTTCTGATAAAAAAAAGAGAATCTTATCATGGATTATAGGTATCAACCAAATGACTGGCTCCCCCTCCTGGCCACCCCAGGGATGACATAAAACATTCCTCACTCCTCTGCCCTTTACAGAACCCTTTCTCAGGCACCATTTGGCCGACCCCTACTGTGCAGAGATCCACAGTGTCCTACTGCCAGCATTAAGACAAGCAACTGTATAATGCCTTTATTATTCTGGGCTTTCAACTGGAGTAGCAAAATCTACCTATTCAGATCATTGCTTTATATGTGGAAACCCAACAAGTGAAGAGCCTGTCCTTTTAATTTAGCTACTAATGCCAAGAACCCTTCTTTACTGTTGATTATTCTGTTATCAAATCTCTCTGGGTCATTAGAGCTGAACATTCCAGGCTCCTTCAGATCCACCTTCATCTTCCTATTTCTCTGCTCACAGTGTCTGGCTATTATTCCTTTCCAGTCAGAATCTTTTTCCTCAGCCCTTGCAGTGACAGTCCAAAGGACAGAAGAATACTGAGCCAGGCGCATCTCTAATACCTTATGACCTAAGTCCATGCACTTGCTTGTGCTCATTATACAGCACTATAGCAATGAGTGTACTCCAAAACTAGTGCAGAAAGTACATCATCACAGCACTATAGCAATGAGTGTACTCCAAAACTAGTGCAGAAGGTACATCATCACAGCCTTTATTTACTAATGCATGGACCATCGGCCATTCTAAGAACTGAAATCTTATTCTCCTGGTCTCAACTCCTTTTTCTCCACTTCTCCCCTGGTCTCCACCCCTCTTGATCCATTTACTTCCACTCCAAATATCAACCAACTCCCATAAAAGGTAGGCTTCTACTCCTCTCTATGCCTTCCTGTCTGCCCCAGGCCTTTGGATGCCAATTTCTTGACCTGAAATCATGACCTCATAGCGCTCACCTCCCCTTCCCCAGACTCACAACCTTACCAACATCTTCTAGTTGGGCCAGAACACAAAAGCCTAGCGTGAAAATATTAATATAAGGTTCCTCTGATCAATTCTGCTTATTTTCATCTACCATTTAGATTAGAAATCTTTGATACTAGACATATACATGTTTAAACCTGAAGGGGACCTTATAAGTCATTGAATTCAGAGACTCCCAGACAGTTTTGGTCTGCAGATCTATGATCTCAGAATCTCCTGGAGTGCTTGTTGTAGGCCCTACTACAAACCTATAAATTCACAGTTTCTAGGCATTGGTCCCAAGAATGCACATTTTAACCAGTTCCCATGATAACTCTGGTGTAGAGGTAGGTCTGGGCATACTGATTATCAAAGCCTGTCATTTCACAGAGGAGGAAACTGATAGGGAAGGAACTAAAACCCAAATCTCATGAGTCCCAATCTTTTGTTCTTTCTATCATACCACCTTCTCTCCTGCTGGGAGAAGTATTTGGAATTATCTTGCATAAGAGTCAGTTATAAAGTCCATTACCACAAAAAGCTTGTTTGTAAAGAACACAGTGGCCTATCTCCTAAACTCTCTCAGAACCCTCCTTTTCAAAGCATTGCAGGGCTTCCCTGGTGGCGCAGTGGTTGAGAATCCGCCTGCCAATGCAGGGGACACGGGTTCCATCCCTGGTCCTGGAAGATCCCACATGCCGTGGAGCAACTAAGCCCGTGCGCCACAACTACTGAGCCTGCGCCCTAGAGCCTGTGAGCCACAACTACTGAGCCCGCGTGCCTAGAGCCCGTGCTCCGTAATAAGAGAAGCCACCACGATGAGAAGCCCGTGCACCGCAACCAAGAGTAGCCCCCGCTCAACACAACTAGAGAAAGCCCGCACACAGCAACAAAGACCCAACGCAGCCAAAAATAAAGTAAATAAATTTATTTTTTTTAAAGTATTGCACACTATTGAAGAGTAATATTCCTCGTGGTGACACATATTTACTTCTGTGTATTTATGATTTCTCCCCCACAAAACTTACATGGGTCACAAACTGGAGAGACTGTTGAGTTTGAGCATTGTGTTGGAAGCACCAGAGAGTTATACAAGATGCTTACCTGAGCTACCTAAACTACTTGTTACCCCTTCTTTATAAAGACTATAGGACGAGAACCAAACAGCCAAAAGCAAAAGGAAAAGAAGCACTAACAAAGAACTAATAGGTCCTAGCCCTTCAGACAGCCCTCCTCTTTAGTTGCTTATAGTTTAGCTATAACTTACATGCAACCATCAGAAGAGATTCACGCAAAGAATTTTTTCCATTCCAGATAAATATTTTGGAAACAAAATTAGTAATGGACCCTTAGCATGTGACATTAATTGCAACAGCAGTGTGATTATTAGATAATATAAACAACTGAGAATTTAAGATAGTAATCAAGTACTTTTGGGCCTGGGTGAGTTGAACATAAAGTCTATTACAGCATTATCATGATCTCCCACTTGGTAAAAATGGAAAAGGTCACTTCAAACTTAGTTAAATATAGTAGCCAAAGACATGCAAGACTCAACTGGAAATACCAGGTTGTCTTCTTGACCTGGGACTACCTGGCTGCCTCTGAGACCTTGGTTTGAATATAATGACAGAATAGGGCCCGTGGATGATTCAAGAAATAGCAGGTGGGACTCTAAAGAGTTATACAAAGATGTGACAAAGGTACAGGGCTTATATATGTGGTCAGAGAAGCCACCAAAAGTATTTGGCTATGAGCTCAGCTGGATCCAAATGTAACAGGTTGGGAAACACTTAAATGGCAGTTGCCTACCAGGGCACAGGGCCTTAGAGTCTAGAAGTCTGTGCTTTGTGTATAGTTGCTAGGATTAGGAAATTTTAGTCGTCTTCTCTACTTCTCAACCCATTAGTATTTTAGTCACCTGGAAAGAAAGAAACATTACACAAACTTCCAACTTAATGAAAAAGAATCAGCAGCCTGCCTCAGTCTCCCCTCCCATCTCCTGTGCTCCCAGAGTACATTGTGTACCCACCATACTAAATTGTACTCACTAAAGTGTAATGACAGCCTATACTTACAAACCCATCTCCCCAGCACGAGTGCTCTAAGGGCAAGGACTATGTGTCTCATTCATCTTAACTCCAGCACCTAGATAGGTTCTCGTTACATAGGAGGCTCTCAACATGCGTCTGCTAAATAGATGGATGAATGAGTGAACAGATGAATGAGAAATCAAAGGATGCTAACCAGACATCATGGATGGCTCACACTGTGCACAATGAATGCTGAAAAATTAGACAATCCATCAATTGGTTTTTCTACAGGATATCAAACTAGCAATATGCTTGTTTCTTCTCCCTCCAGACATCAAGGCATTTCAGGTTATGTCGCCACTCGACTAGAATTTAAGGACATAAAACACCTTAGACTACTGCATAAGACTTCGAAAATTCACACATATTCTGCCTTTAGGTCTATCCATTAGGAAGTGGTCTACAATATTTTGAAAAAGTCTTTATTATCAAAGGAAACCACAAAGCCATTAATAATATTAATATTATTAATTAAATTAATAATATTAAATTAAACCACAAACCATTAATAATATTATCTCATTAATCTTCAAAACATAGCTGTAAGGCAATAGCAATTTTTACCGATGAGGAAACAGTGACAAAGGAGGCTAAGTGACTTAAAGTTATTAAGTTAATCAGTTCATTACTGATTCAGTTGACATTTGACACTGTTGATATCCTCCTTCCTAAATTGCTTTCCCTTGACCTCCCTGACACTAAACCATTCTCACTCTTTTCCTTTTCTTATGAATTTAAACTTCTTTACTAAAGAATGAAACTAATGTTAAATCCATTCATCTGTACTACTGCAAATTGTATTGGTCAATGTATCTATATGTACATAGCTGTGTTTACATACTTGTTGATGTTCTTTTCCATTTACAGAGACAGCTGCATTATAGTAGTTAAAAGCATGAACTCTGGAGCCAGAATACATACTTTCCAACCCTGGCTCTGCTACATGCTAGATATGTGACCTTCAGTCAGTCACTTAAACTTTCAGTACCCTGGATTCTCTACCCGTAAGATTGGGAAAATAATACTACCTACCCTCAGAAGGTGGTTGTGAGGGTTACATGATAAAATATTTATAAAAATGCTTAGAGGGGCTTCCCTGGTGGTGCAGTGGTTGAGAGTCCGCCTGCCGATGCAGGGGACACGGGTTCGTGTGCCGGTCCAGGAGGATCCCATATGCCACGGAGCGGCTGGGCCCGTGAGCCATGGCCGCTGAGCCTGCGCATCTGGAGCCTGTGCTCCGCAATGGGAGAGGCCACAACAGTGAGAGGCCCGCGTACCGCAAAAAAAGAAAAAAAAATACTTAGAACAGTGCCTGGCACATAATATATTAACACTCAATGTTAAATATTACTAATAACATTTCATATGTACATTTTCACGTAGCTCTGCAATGTTTCATTGTGTTAATATATCACAGCTTGCTTAGCTAATTTCATCTTGCTTAATTTTAGGTGAGTTCATAGCAGTTTGGAAAATCACTGAAAATGAAAAACAGGAGATAGATCATATCCATCAGTTTTGTTATTCAATGGTATTTCTTCAAACTCCTTCACTGATTCAACTCCTCCCTCTCCCACCACATCCTAGCCTCCTTTTTTTTCTCCAAGCTATTGCTACAACCCCAGCCAGGCACTCAGCACCTCATAATTTTTTAACGGAGCTCATGTAGGATTCACAGTGAACTAATAAAGCCCTCACCGAAGTGAAGTGTTTTGGCGTTAGATCACAACACACCTAGCAATGTCTCGCACATGGCGCCTCTCTATAAATGCCATATGGATAGATGAAATGAGATGGTTATGGGACCATATGGAAGAGGAGGCTGGAAGCAGGCTGGGGCCAGGCTGGGAAGGGACCTAGATGCCATGCTAGAGAATTTAGGTTTGATCTTATAAGCTATGGAGAACCACTGCATTTTTCTGAGTTATAAAAGTGAGAAAGAAAAGAAAAAGGGAATGCTAATTGGAGGCTAAGAAAAACAGTTTATAGCTTCCTAACTATTCAGTAGTAAAGTTCATTTCTCTTTAACCCTGGGACAACTGTTTCAGAGCATCCCTTTTCTTACTTGTCCCTCCACAAGGAGGCTTTTTAAAAGATGTAATATTTGCTTTTGTACTTTGTTTTAATAACAGATTCTTTTTTCTAAAGTGTTCACCCATGGCTCATTTTAAATGCCTATATGCCTTATATTTAAGAGAAACAATTTGTGTCCAAGATTACCCTGCCTGAAGGACAGGTAGTTGCTGGTGACCTGGGAAGTCTAGACCTGAGCTAATTGTGAGTTCCAGCTGGTCAGCTTCACAATAATTACCCAACTCTGAAAGCAATCTATATAAGAACATATAATTATCCACCAACTTGCCTCTGCAGCAGTGGAACTGCAGTCTCAGTGACAGGCACTCTTCAGAATGTGGCCCTTAGCCTGGGAATGAAACAGGTTCTATTGCTAGTGATTTAGGAAGAGATCGATGGGCAACATCACCACCTTGATCAAACCCCTCGCAGTCTACTTGGGGTGTTGTTAACCCCAAAGGGATAGACAACAATGAACTGGAGTACTTCAATAAAAAACTTCTAACACGGAAGCTCCAAAGGATTTCTGTTTTAGCATCATTATAGTATAGCCATAGTGAATAGCAACTCATCAGGGACCTTTCTCCATAATGGCTTATTCCAAATATTTATTTTTCTCGTATCTCAAATCCCTGTGGAATTACAATGTTCTCACTGACTTATTGAAAATTATTGCAGAAATGATGCTCTCAGTATGAAAGATATCGTATTTCCTCCCCCAATTACAGCCTTACATTTTGGTTCTTTTTAATTCTATTTTTTAAAAATTATTTTTCTCTCTGAATCGGTCCTCTGCATCCACAAAGGTAGCTCTATATTTTCTTTCCCAACTGCCTCGCTGATGTTCTCTGGCATTATAGGCTAGAAGGAAAAGTCACTCAGTCTCATTTCCTTCACTTCAAAAGTAAATCCACTGGTTTGCCTCATCCACAAAAAGGTAATGGGAATGTTTTCCTGCCACGTGAGTCAATCCTGATGTAGGAGGAGTGAAAGGACAGGCCAGATGGCAACTGTCACGGCTGGCTGGGTACACTGCCAGGATCACAGAGGCTAAAGCTGGGCCAGGTGTCACGGCTCAAAATGAGGCAACTGGGGACTCCATGAAATGACTTTAAGGCCAGGATGACAGGAGACCAATAAAACACTTTTTAAACAAACTGAGAAAATAATAACTTGCACCCCTATCTTTACTAGTGGACCTATATTTGCAAAGGTGAACTCTAGATTGTTTGAGCGGAAGTGATACATTAGAGAAGACTTCTCTTCTGAAACCCTTGGACAAGGCTGATGAAGTAGATAGAAACTAGGTGTAAGCAAGCCACAGGAAAGTGGGGAAGAGGCGAGTTGGTAGTGAGGAACTGGCCGCAATAGCTAAAAGCTACCCTTACCTGTTTAGCCTCCACTGCTGTGTACAGTGAGTGCCTGCACTATACTCTAGGTGCCAAGAGCCCAAAAGAGAATCAGGCATGATTCTTGTCCAGAAGGACCTTCCTGCCTGGTGTGCAATCCAACCTCTACTACGCCCTCAACAGTTTATTTAGGGTTCCTGGGGGGCTTTAATCTTCCCAGCCTTGCTGAGGACAGAAATTCATAACTCCTTTTGGGTCAGAAGCACTGTCATTTGCAAAGACCTCCATGAATCACGCAAACTAGTGATTCATCAGAGAGCCCATTCCCAATATAGCAATTGCTCTGAGAAGAGACAGCCCTAAATGCTACCATAGGGATCCTACTTATTGAAAACCCCAGACATTCCCTCCCATCTTCTCTGTGGGAGACAGAGGATTAGCTCTAAGCCCCTGGCCCAGCACCAAAGCAACATCGTGGCACGTGCACGTACCCTGCATGCTCACATTCTCTGCTAGGGGCTGGTACCTTCGCCGTAATTACCACCACTTGCTAAATTTCATCTCTATGGAAAGTATCATAAAATGATGGCTATCTATCTGAGGAGCAGTTGTTAGAGTAATCAAGCTTGAAACTATGATAGAAATGCAAATCTGAGGTTGCTAGTTAGGGAACAGAAGGAAAAGGAGAGCCCAGCAGAGCAAGTCAGTTACCTTGAGAAGCACTCAGAGCTCCACCTGTTTTAACTCACAGAAACACTCCTTCTTTAAGTACGTCTCTGTACATTTCCTATTCCACTTGCCCCCCCATCCTCTCTCCCTCCCTCTTATTCTGTCCCCTTTCCCCATTTCCTCTTCTCTATCCTCTCCCAGCACCTCGCTATAAAATGGAAGTCCTAATGAGACTCAGAGCAGTCTGCTTATACATGGCTGCCTGATGGACTGTGCGTGTCCATTCCAACACCAAACGCAAAAGAATTTGGGATCACCCACTCGATCAGATTACCTCTGCCCCGGCTTCGCTCCATTAGCAACCAAGAAATGACCACAGAGATTCAGACTGGATGCCTGTCGTATGGGCTTCCTGTGCCTAGTTCCCATGGTAACAGATAGAGATCCGTCACAAGAATAGGTGTTACATCTATGCAAACAGGCTGCCAAAGCTTTCAGCTCAGACAGCAAGGAGACAGGTTAACAGAGGGCAGCCCTGAGAGTTTGCTAGGCCTGCAGAGTCTGGCAGGTGTCAAGGAGTCAGTAGGCAAGGAGTAGACAAAGAGGCCTGTGCAACCACAGCAGACATCAGACCAAAAAAGCTGCCAGGGTACTCAGCTTGGTCAGGAGAGCCCAAGCAAATAGGGGCCAAACAGAGCCAGGGATCATAGACCTGGAGGTGCTGTGACCACAGGAGCCCAAGCAAATAGGGGCCAAACAGAGCCAGGGATCATAGACCTGGAGGTGCTGTGACCACAGGAAGCCAAGGCACAGCCACCCCTTCCTGATCTGAACTTCTGGGCAGCATCTCTAGGATTTATTTAAATAGCTGCTATCATTTACAACAACATAGGCTGCATTTCAGAAGGTGTGAAGTAGTTCTAGACCACATCGTAGATTTGCAAAGCTTTTGGGGGTCCTTTAAGATGAGATGGACAGCTGTGGGTTTTTTTGGTTTGTTTGTTTTTTTAAGACTTTAAAAAAAATTATTTATTTATTTATTTTTGGCTGTGTTGGGTCTTCATTGCTGTGCGTGGGCTTTCTTTAGTTGCGGTGAGCGGGGGCTACTCTTCGTTGGGGTGCGAGGGCTTCTCACTGCGGTGGCTTCTCTTGCTGCAGAGCACGGGCTCTAGGCGCATGGGCTTCAGTAGTTGCGGCTCGCGGGCTCAGCAGTTGTGGCTCGCCGGCTCTAGAGCACAGGCGCAGTAGTTGTGGCACACGGGCTTAGTCGCTCCGTGGCACGTGGGATCTTCCTGGACCAGGGCTCCATCCCCGTCCCCTGCATTGGAAGGTGGATTCTTAACCACTGCGCCACCAGGGAAGCCCCCAAAGCTGTGTTTTATAGGGCCTAGAAAGATAAGCCAGTGAATCTCAGGTATCCTAAGGTGAATAACTTTGCTTTCACGTTCTTATTAACAAAGTTAAGCAAAGCAGGTGAAAGAATGCCTGATGTTGCCTTGCTTTTCTTTTCACTTCTCTATGCTGGCCTGCAACCAAGCAGGAGGCCTTTTAAACACGAAAACACTTCGTTATTTTCATCTAGCTAGGAGAAGGCCCCTCTGGGCTGAGAGGGAATGCTATAATTCTTCAGCACAGCCTAGAGTGGGACAGATGTCTGAAGAGGGCTTTGAGGAGAGATGCTGACCAGCAGGACTTCTTTACTTTCCTCCTTTCATTCTGATGCAGCCCCTGAGTCAAATGAGTGCCAATACATACCCCAAAGGCTAAGAGAGATTTTCAGAGGAGCCACGCCACTGCTCTCCCCCATTTGCCTGCATAATCAAGAGCTGACTGTAAGCATTTGGATCCTTGGGAAACAAAACTAAGTTTTATAAACACCTTCTGGGTCTTGTTTTAAGGGGAAAAACCCTGATATTGGTTTGTATGACACTTATCAACATTAGGGTTTTTAGGACACATTAAGCAGTGTCACAACTCAGAGCAGATTGGATTCATTAATGGAACTGGTCCACCTCTCTAAACATCAGAGCAACTTTTTAGTAACAAGAGACCTTACTTCCTCCACTTAGTTGAGCTGGAAAATTAATGTAGTGTGCTTCTGCAGAAACACATAATGAACATGATGAATTTTCATCATCTTGCTGGAAAGTGATTCTTTATGTTCTTATTCCAAATTTACAGCAAGTAAATTTAACGTTCCAAAGCTGCTGAGCCTTTTTAAGACCTCACTATCAATTTGTGGGGCGCTTTAACTGATTCTGACCTGGAATTGATTAGCGCTTTCTGAAAAACGCACGTGTAGCAAATTGCTGCACTTAAGATAAATCAAGTTGTTTGATGAAGTTACACTTTATTCACATTTCTTCTAAGGAAAAAAAATAGCCTTTACCTGGGTATCCTGCAGAGTGTCAGGGACCCAAACTGGCTCTCTGACTTTCATAGGCAATTTGCAATCAGAGTTAAAAATCTCCACTGGTAACTAGGAGCCCATGCTGACCGGCTCCTGGGCAGAGCTGATTTTAAAGTTACTCACTGATCTTTGGTGAAAAGTCCCAGGCCACAGAAGGCATCCCAGAGCACTGTGAACACCTAAGGACATGGATGCTCTAAGCAGATGTTCCATTTCCTTTTTTTAAACAATACTGAGATATAATTCACATACCATAAAATTCACCCCTTCAAAGTGTACAATTCAGTAGGTTTTCGTATATTCACAAAGATGTGCAACCCTCACCACTGTCTGATTCCAGACACATTACCAGTCACTTCTCATTCCTCATTCCCCTCTCCCAGCCCTGGCAAGTACTACTCTATTTTCTGTCTGTATGGATTTGCCTCTTCTGGACAATCATTCCTTTTTTTTTTTTTTGTGGTACGCGGGCCTCTCACTGTTGTGGCCTCTCCCACTGCGGAGCACAGGCTCCAGACGCGCAGGCTCAGCGGCCACGGCTCACGGGCCCAGCCGCTCCGCGGCATGTGGGATCTTCCCGGACCGGGGCACGAACCCGTGTCCCCTGCATCGGCAGGCGGACTCTCAACCACTGCGCCACCAGGGAAGCCCATCATTCCCTTTTGCATAAGGGTTTCTGATTTTTATTTTGTTTTTTAAGTAACCACTGCGTTTTTCCCTTCAGGAAGCAATAAATCAGGAGGAAATGTTACGGTGGTCCCATTTAAAATTTAGGTCTTTGAACAAACCAGTATGGGAACTTCCTTCGGAGAATCTTCCCTTAGGGGGCTTTACTTGTGGATATGGACAGCTGCTGACAGCACTGCCTGAGCACAGACCTTCCCACCAGGTATAATTCTCTCTTCCCCATTTGGCTGGGGAAGTTGCGGGGGGTGTCTTATTTTGCTGTTTATCAGAGACAGGGTAGATTTGAATATCTCAAAGTCAGTCCCAGCCTGTTTATGGGAGGTAGTATAGCCAAGTAGACTCCAAAATCAGGTAAACTAGGTCCAAACCGTATCTCTGCCACTTTTTACGGATTCCAGGCTGTGTGACTATGGGCAAGTTACATGATCTCTGTGAGCCTCAGTTTTTACGTGCAAAAGGGAAATGGTAGTATCTACCTCACAGGGTTTATTCTGAGGACTAAATAAGATATAGATAGATAAATAGAGATATAGATAGACAGCTTGGTACTACTGCAGCCATGAGTAATACCTCAATAAATATCTCAAATTAAATGCCTGGCCTATTAAATGTGCCAGGTACTGGTTTTTGCATTCACTGGTTGCTTACTTACTGGTGCTACGTACGCACCATTAAAAGGAAAGATGGGATTATGAATACAAGGATTGGTGAATGCCTATGAAAGATATTGATGTAATAAGATGACATGATGTCTGTTCAAGTATGAGACTGCTATCACAGCAGGAAACACCAGCCCCAGCTTAATTTCTTGACAGGCAAGGCAAGTTGACATTCTCAGGAAATTAAAATTCAACATGTTCTTTCTGTGAAGAATACTACAGTCTATGAAAATCAATATGTTTCACCCTGACTATATAGCAGCCAGTTTCTACAGTAAGATAGCAATAGCTATTCAGGCACAGTATAATATAAAATCTATAGATCAATAAGCCCTTTGACTTATAAAAGTTACAGCAAATCGCCAGGGACAAAAGATCTAGAAAAGATAAACGTCTGTCATCAAAAGGCTCCTTTAAACATAATCCTGTCAAAATAAAGAATAGATATTTTATAAAGTATGTGTGAAAACCTGATAGGATACTTTAAACACGATCAAGCATGTATCTTCACTAATAAAAAGTTCAAAGTCAAATATTTTATAACTGCATACACAGTCCATCTGGTAGGTGGACAAAAACTAGGTAATTACCATAGGTCCCTACCTGTAAGTGGTTATTTAACTAATTTCTAAGGTTTGATGCTTAATACTGTTTATAGCAATAGAAAATAATCACAAAGCAGTGGGTTCCCAACAGAATTCCATTTCTATAGGATTTCCTATAATCTTTAAGAACAAGGGCCATTTGAATCCCTGGTCCACAACACTACCTGAGCCTCATAAAATTACATCCAGGAAGAAGAGATTGGAGCCACTAACATTTATCAACGTCAAAGGAATGAGGAGTAGGATACAATTGTGTATCATTAACCTGAGATTGGGATTTTTCTCTCACTCAGCAAAATCATCTAAAGGAAACATTCCTGGATTCTAGTTAGGTTCTGAGGGTCCCATGCCAAAGTCCATGACTGTATGAAATGATTAACTTTTAGGATTTTTTTTCCCCACAATGGTGGGATGGTTTTTACTTCTTCCAGCAATCAGGCTTTGGTTCCAGACAGGAGGAACACTGAACAAGTGGTGAAGAACCCCTAGGAATCCAATTAACCATTTCCCTCCAGCACAAAGAAGTTTTGAACAAGTTTTGACTAAACAGAGAGTGGCAGGAGCCTAAAGAACCGCAGGCTGTTGCCAAGTAGAGGTGACGTCAGTGCTCTGCTCAACAACTTCTATTCTATTCTATTCTATTCTATTCTATTCTATTCTATTCTATTCTATTCCATTCCATTCCATTCCACCCCACCCCATCCCATCCCATCCTATCCTATTCTATCCTAAATCAGCCGATCTGGCTTCTGGCCCTACCTCTGTCACTAACTGTAGGACCTCAGGAAGTGTCTTCAAACTTCTGGATTTCTGTGCCCACATCTGTAAAATGTGTAGGGGGAACTAGATGATCTATCTTTCTGTGCATCCTGTGATTCAATTCCAATAACCCTGGCCACTCTCTGTTTCACTCTTATCATCAGGACTTGAAGAAGAAAGGACAGACGTACTCACAAAGAGACCTTCACTAAATAAGTCAGTGATTTAGGCTTTTATTAACATTTTGCCAAGCACTGTGTTAGCCCCTGGGGATTAAAGATGAATATGTTTCTGCCCTCAAAGATTTTTTTTTTTTTTTCCGGTACACGGGCCTCTCACTGTTGTGGCCTCTCCCATTGCAGAGCACAGGCTCCGGACGCACAGGCTCAGCGGCCATGGCTCACGGGCCCAGCCGCTCCACGGCATGTGGGATCTTCCCGGACCGGGGCACGAACCCGCGTCCCCTGCATCGGCAGGTGGACTCTCAACCACTGCGCCACCAGGGAAGCCCCCTCAAAGATTTTTTATGAGACATATACATAACATATAGAAGTATCTGCAGTGGTCCAAGGCAAATGCCATTAGCTTCCCAGGTAAAGAAATCTAGCAACCAAGCAGAGGGCATGACGGAAATTTAGGGGAAAAGCTCTGCTCCTGGGATTTAGGCCAAAACCTAGAAGGTGAGCGGAAGGAAAACTTGACTTTAGGGGGCTGCTCAGATCCTTGGAGAGCACGCCAAGGGATTCAGCTGCGGGACTAGGCGCTTTCTCACTGTTATGAGTCCTCCAACGCCTCTTCTCAGGTGGAACTAAGCTTTACTGTTTCACCTCTGATCCAAGAGCCACACCCCTTCACCCACTCAAGAGGTTTCTCTGTTTTTGCCTTCTGATCCCCACCTCTCGCCCCTTTGTGTCCAGAATACAGCGAGGGTCCTGTGCTACTTATGGCTGCCGTCAGCTAGACATGTGATGTTAGGCAAATTACCTTTGATGCCAAACCTCAAACCTGTTTTTTTTCCCTTCCTCCTCATCATACTACTACTACCTCACGTTTGTTCAGTTTCCAAAGCACTCTAAAGATACAGACACCGAGGCTCAGAGAGGAGGAATGACTTGCCCAAGCTTGCGCAGCCTATAAATACAAAAACCCTTAAATATTCAAAAGAAGGTGTGCACGGTGATAATGAAGGACGTCACCAGGGAAAGCCAACCGACC